>NC_071524.1:17859354-18159771 GCF_027887155.1 Malaclemys terrapin pileata | reverse complement strand
TGCCGAGAGCAGGGCAGCGGCTCGGCGTTCCCGTTCTGCGGTGCCGACGTCGGGGTGGGAGCTGGTTTGACGCGGGCTCTGTAGCGAAGGGACGGAGCGAGGCGTGAAGTAACGCCAGGCGCAATACGGTTTTGTTCCAGGGGAGTACATTAAAACATGGAGACCCAGGTACTTCCTTCTGAAAAGCGACGGCTCTTTCATTGGGTACAAGGAGCGGCCGGAGACGTCCGATCACAGCTTGCCGCCTCTGAACAACTTCTCGGTCGCAGGTACGTCTGCCGGTTAAACCCGGAGGTGCAGGGACACCCAGGAGACACAGCCGTGTCTCTCCTCAGCAGATGCATGGCCCCTTGGGAAAACAGGCGGCCCCCTTCTCACAGAGCCCACGTCCCCTCTGAAGCTGAGAGGAGAGGTCAGGCTCCAGGGTCTCTGTGCCATGGTGCTGTTTAGAGCTGGATGTGGTGGCACAAACTTGTCCAGACATGAGTGCCCCGCTAACGGCGCGTCCAGCAGCTGCGTTCCCTCTCACGCTGCGATGCTCTGACGTGACACCCCCCGCCCGAGCGCTGCCTGGCCTGTCGCGGGGAGAGAGACTAGCAAGCAGCTCGGCGGCGTTTGCATGCGGGACTAGTACAGGTTTAGTCCCAGTAGTGCTGGCCCCATTGAGAGCCCTGGTGTGGACGGGCTGCCGGCTGCCATCTTTGAAAGGAAGCTGGCACGCTGCAGAGGCGGTACCGGGAGGCGCAGGCGGGGTGCTGTAGGTGAGGCTGACGGGAGGCATTTAAAGACACAGGGTCGTTATTTTAACGGGATCCTGCGATGAGCAGGTTGCCAGTGCAGGAGGTTGCGGGTTAGCAAAGGGGACCTGGTCTCAGAAATCAGTGGTAGCCTGCGTTCCCCCCTCTCTGCCCCCAGAATGCCAGCTGATGAAGACAGAGCGGCCCCGGCCGAACACTTTTGTCATTCGGTGCTTGCAGTGGACGACTGTCATCGAAAGAACCTTTCACGTGGACTCTCCGGACGAACGGTAGGTGCAGCTCCGCACGCTCCTGTCTGCGTCACGGCGCGCCTGCCTCCTCCATGCCCATCACGCAGCACAGGGCCTGGCGGGCGGCAGGGCGGGGCCGGGCTCTCTGGGAACTTAGCTCTTGGTCTTCAGATTCCTTGGCAGCCACTGGCAAGCCAGCCCTGCCAGCCCTCCCAGCCCTGCTGAGAGGCAGATGTTCTCCCCACATCAAGGGGGAGACGGGCAGAGGGAGAAGGGTGTGTCCACCACCCTAGACCAAGATTGGGGGCTCCCCGGTGTTCCAGGTGCTACATGCAGGGGCTCCCCGCATGCCGGGCGCGGCACTGCGAGCTGAACAGAGGGTGGGAACGGGGAAGTGAAGTATTTCTGTGGCAGGACAGGAGTGTTCGTGTGATCCTGCGTCGGAAGGCCAAGCTAGGAACCTACGGCTCCAGCTGGGGTGTGCCTGGCTCTTATTGGGGAGGCAGACGGACTCTCTGTGCCCCAGGCTGGAATTTCTCCCGCGAGTCCCAGCTCCGTGCTGCGGAATGGGCCACGCTGGTGCCTGTGCCACACGCTACGTACTAGAGGGGTCTGGCAGTGAGCTCCTTGCCCTGCAGCCTCTGCTGCCCTGGGAGCTCTGGCGAGGTCAGGCAGTGCCAGCTGCCACCGGGACAGGTGTGTGAGCTGCCGCTCACGTGCACTGGCAGGGGTGGCCCCACGCTTGCCCACTGCCCAGCTGCTGGTGTGGAGGTGCCCAGGCTGTGAGAGCCATGACAGGAAGTAGCGAGGAGCCCGAGGGGCGCAGGCGTGGCCTGCCTTGGAGCATTGCACGCTGGGACAGCAGGTCCCCTCCCCCGTAAGGAAGCGTAGCCACAGCGGGGTGCGTGGGATTTGGCCTTACAGACCTGGGGCTGGTTCTGCCTGGCCATCGGCCGCAGAGCAGGGGTGTGACGCTCTCCTTGCACCAGAGTGAAGGGGGCCACCAGGCGCTGGGTCGCGGAGAATCGCTGCACACTGACAGACTCTCCCCGCCGACGGGCGCGTCGTCTGGGGAACCCCACAGGAACCCTCGGGCACTGCTAGCTGCTGGCAGAGTGGGCATCCGTAGCTGGTGTGTGGGTTCCCGGCTCCCTGCTGAGCCTTGAGAGCGAAGCCGAGCTCTGACGGGGGCTGCTGCCCCGGGGTGGGATTGCCGTGGTCTTCTCCCTCTGTAAGTGTCAGCGCTGGTGCCGGGCCAGGCTGTGGCAGGCGCTGACCCCCGTGTTCACCGCAGGGAGGAGTGGATGCACGCCATTCAGACCGTCGCCAACAGCTTAAAGAACCAGGAGCCCGAAGAAGACACGATGGATTACAAGTGCGGCTCCCCCACCGACACCACCGGGGCTGAGGAGATGGAAGTGGCTGTGACCAAGACCCGGGCGAAAGCAGTAAGGCGCCTAGCATGATCTCCGCGGGGGGGACCCCAAACCTTGTTTCGGCTGTACTGTGAGGTCACAGGCTGGGGAAGGTCAGAACCCCCGGCGCAGTCGTGACGCTGGGTCCGTTCCTCGCTCCAAGCTGCAACCGTCCCACTGCCAGGTTCTCCGCACTCGCTGAGATGGGGGGTCACTCCACCTAGGTCCCTCACGGGTGCTGATCGCTCAGGAATCCCCATCTCCTGCTACAGAAACACACTGTGCTTTCTTTCCCTGCGCCGCACGGACGTGTGAATCCTGCTAATGACTTGTCTGAAACACGGTTCCCTTTCTCCAGTCACCTTCTGTCAGCTCCAGGGGGTCTTCATCGAGGGCTGGGGGGGGGACGGGACAATTGACTTGGCCCCATGATTTCTGCAAACCCCTACCCGTGACTACCGTAAATATTTATCTGGAACAAGAGGCTGCTCCGTGTTGGTTGAGGTTGGCCAGTTGGCACAGAGACCGTGGTTTAAATGGCAACGGTGGAACTGCCCCCCATGGTGCCAGAGGGCTGGAGTGGGGCGTAGCTGGGTGTCCTGGCCGTGGGCTGTTGTACCCGGGCTGGAACTAGCTACCACAGCGGGAGAACCCCTCGGTTTTCAATTGGCCCCTTGGTCGGTGTTTCCCCACCTTCCAGCCATCCCGTGTGGCAGCGCGTTAACCCTCCCCCTGTCTGCCTTTCTTCCTAGACCATGAACGATTTCGACTACCTGAAACTCTTGGGGAAAGGCACCTTCGGCAAAGTGATCCTGGTGCGGGAAAAGGCCACTGGGCGCTATTACGCCATGAAGATCCTGCGGAAAGAAGTCATCATTGCAAAGGTACGTTCTGGGCAGGGTCAGCGTGGAGGGGCTTGGGGGCAGCTCGCTGAAGGCAGATGCCAAGTGAGCCGAAACAAGGCGTATTCCAAACCCACAGGCGTGTGCTGTACGTTGTTAGGTAACGTCATCCTCTGCTGGTTACGCTCGCTGTCCGTTTCTCTCCTGTCTTCTGTGTGTTTGCCTCTGGGAGCAGGGGCAGAAATTCTCACCTGTGCTTCAAAGACTTAGAGATTAATGTGTTCACCCGTCACCATCCGCCTTCGGCTGGAAGCTGCTTGGGGCAGGGGCTGTGTCTGTGGTGTTTGTACAGTACCTGGCGCCATGGGGGCTGCTACCTGGCTGGGGTTCCTCGGGGCTAGAGCGATAAATGGGGGGGACTGTGGGCGCTGAGTCAGCAGCACACTTAAGCACCCGCTTCCCTTAAAGTTGAGTGGACGCGAGCGTGTTCTCCCATGCTTTGCTGGCCAGCTGTGAGCATTGTGCCTTGGCAGCTGTTCCCCTTGGGTGCGAACGCCGCCCGCCCCCCGGGCTGGATTCTGCTCCGCACCTGCCAGCTCGAAGGCCGACGGCTGTGGCTCTGGGGCTGGGTGGCACGGCTGGCTTTGAGCGCGCAACTGATCTCTGCGGGGTCTGTCTCAATGCAGGACGAGGTGGCACACACGGTTACAGAGAGCAGAGTGCTACAGAACAGCAGGCATCCCTTCCTGACGGTAAATCCCCCCGCGGGGGCTCTGGGTGGGCGAGGCGGGCGTGCCAGCCGGGTCTCGAGGCGGGCGTGCCAGCCAGGGAAGTGGCCTGTTTTCATGCCAGCCTAAACCTGAAAGATCCTTCAGACTCACAGCGTCACCTCCTTGAGCAGTGTCCCCTGGGAGGGGCTGCCCCGAGCTGGGTGCCCGGGCGCAGAGCGTTCATCTCTCGCTTGTCGGCTCCCGGGCAGCCGCCTGGGAGGAAACACGAGCCAGGGCTGCGCAGTGGGCACTGGGAAATGAATGTGCCGGTGCCCACCTCCTGCCATTGGCCCCAGGCTGGCGCTGGGCGTGCCGCTCGGCCTGGGAGCCGGGATTCTAGCCACGCCGTTCCCTGGCGTGGGAGCTGGAGTAAGAGCACCACAGTCCCGGGGAACGCCGAGCCATGCAGCCGGCGACTGCCTCTTCTCAACCACTCCCTCTGTTGCAGGCGCTGAAATACGCCTTTCAGACCAACGACCGGCTGTGCTTCGTGATGGAGTATGCCAACGGCGGAGAGGTGGGTCCTCTGTGTGCAGCCTGGCACCTCAAACGGCCGCACAGGCTGGGGGAGGGGAAAGATTCGGGAGCCGTTCTGCCCCCCGCACTGCTGAGGGAGGCTGGCCAAGACCGTGGGGGGGTGCAGAGGAGCCAGCAGGAAGATGGCCCATGTCTGTGACTGACCTCCCCACCCCCCTCTGCAGCAGGGCAGAATGTCAATTCGTCCATCGTCTCACTTGGGGGCTCTCAGGTCTTACAGCAGCTCGTGACGGCCCCGGCCCTGCCGTAAGGAGCTGGGACACAGGAAAATCTGCCCCCACAGGCCAGCTAGTCAGGACTCCTGGGTTCCCTGCCTAGCTGTCGCTGATTGGCATCTGGCCGTAGGAACGTCATTCTCCCAGCTATGGGGGGGATTGTTACCCACGGCAGGTGTGGCTAATGCTGTGTCCTGCCAGCAGCATTGACCAGCCTCTCCTAGCTCTGCGCAGTGCCGCTGCCGGCTGCTGTGAGTTCCTCCAACGTTGTTAGTGCTGGGCCTGGCAAGGGAAACCCAGGCGTGTTCGAGGGACCCTTTCTGAACTGCCGGGTTCGGGGTACGTTCTCCCTCCTCGGGGGCTGTCAGCGTTCTGAGTGCCCAGGGCAATGCGCGTCGGACGCACCCGCCGGCCAAGACCTGCCAGAGCCATCGGCCCTCGGTTGGCTGCCTTCGCACTAACGGCCCCCGCTCGGTTTTCCTTCCCTCCAGCTGTTTTTCCACCTTTCGAGAGAGCGCGTGTTCACGGAGGAGCGAGCCCGTTTCTATGGTGCTGAGATTGTGTCGGCGCTGGAGTACCTGCACTCCAGGGACGTGGTCTACAGGGACATCAAGGTAATGTCAGGGCAATCAGCCGTCTCCCCGGGCGCTGGGGCTGCAGCTGGAGTCAGTGCTCAGAGCCGCTGGAAACTAGGCCCTAGAGTGTCTCAGCAGCGCCGTGCCCTGGCTGGATTTCATCACTGCAGGAAGGCGTCTGGAGAACAGGTGGCAAGGGCCCTTCGCCCCTGTCCCTGCTTCTGAGGGCTCCGTCCCAGCCCCCAGTACAGCCTGGCGAGCGGGTAGTTAAAAACTTCCTCTTTTACCCAACCCTTGGCTCGCCTTCCTGCCCGGCCACTGTACCCGCGAGGAGAGGCGGCTTCCAGCTGGGAATCCGGGCTGCTCCCAAAACAGCCAGACCGCCCGCGTCCGGCGCAGTGATCACTCTGGGGTTGACGAGGATTGACTTGCTGTTGATCGTTAACCTGGCCTAACGATGGTGGTGGCGGACTAGCCCCCACGCCCCATCGAGCTCACCGTCTCGGTTCCGTGTGGACGAGGGAGCGGAATTAACCGGAGCTCTAACCCCCTCGCTCCCTCTCTGCCTTTCAGCTGGAGAACCTGATGCTGGATAAAGACGGCCACATAAAGATCACGGACTTCGGGCTTTGTAAGGAAGGCATAACGGACGGCGCCACCATGAAAACCTTTTGCGGGACGCCGGAGTACCTGGCCCCGGAGGTATTCATCCGGGTGTATTAGGTGTATTACGGTAACACCGCCCCGACCCAGGCCAGGGGGGTTGGGAGCCAGGACTCCTGGGTTCTGTCCCGGGGAGGGGTGGGGGTTGGGAGCCAGGACTCCTGGGTTCTGTCCCGGCTCAGGGGGCGGGGGGGGGTGGAGGTGGGGGTTGGGAGCCAGGACTCCTGGGTTCTGTCCCGGGCTGGGGAGGGGAGGGGGGCTAGTAGCCGGACTCCTCTCCACCCCTCACGAGCCCCCCGCTTTCCCTCCACAGGTGCTGGAGGACAACGACTATGGGCGGGCTGTGGACTGGTGGGGGCTGGGCGTCGTCATGTACGAGATGATGTGTGGCCGCCTCCCGTTCTACAACCAGGACCACGAGCGGCTCTTCGAGCTGATCCTCATGGAGGAGATCCGCTTCCCCCGCACCCTCAGCCCCGAGGCCAAGGCCCTGCTGGCCGGGCTGCTCAAGAAGGACCCCAAGCAGAGGTGGGTGGGTGCTGGGCACATGGTGCCGGCTCTTGCTGGCGGCTGCTCTGCGGCAGGTGCGTCGGTCGCCAGGGAGACGGTCAGGGCCGGGAGATCCCCCATGGCAGGTGCAGACCAGAGGCGAAGTGTCCTCGGCTCCTGCCCAGGAGAACAGGGCTTAGAGCTTCTAGGGTCTTCCCTGGGCAGGTCTCTGGCCTGGCTTGGCCAGGGGGTCAGAGCAGCTGATCACCGACGGTCCAGCGGGGCCAGGCTGAGAGCCTAGGTCGATGCGCTGGTTTCAGTGTTGCTGGTCGACACTGGCCGGGATCCTGCTGCTTTACAAGGGGCTCCCTGACCTTTGGCACCATCTGACTGACCGGATTTCAAATGGCACCTGGAAAGCAGTGCCCGTAGCCCAGGCCCTGGAGCGCGGGCCAGGGAGTAAGATGCTCTGTGTCCCCAGGCTAGGCGGAGGGCCGACCGACGCCAAGGAGGTGATGGAGCACCGCTTCTTCACGGCCATCAACTGGCAAGACGTGGTTCAGAAGAAGGTAAGAGGGGGAACCCGCTTTGCTGGGGACAGGCTGGGTTTTTTCTCAGCCCTTGAACCACTTATCTGAAGAGTTCTCAGAACAGCCACCGAGTGTCCATGCGAGGCTGCAAAAGCCGCCCGTCAGCACGGAGCAGAGCTCGGGGTCCCACGTGCTGGGAGGGACGGGCCAGGCTGGGATTACAGGATGGGAGATCCTGGCGCTCGTTTCCCTGCATTGAAAACCTCCACGAGGAACCTCTGTCTGCAAACAGCGCAGCAGCTTTGATGTGAATTGCGAGACCCCGGTGCTGTAAAACGACACTGTCCCGTCAGAATCGTCCTTCTGAAAAAGTGACCCAGGCAGGGTTGGGAGAGGCTGCGGGACTCCTGGCCATGCTAGGGGGCTGGTTTCTGCCCGGCGTGGGCGGTAGAATAGAGCCGTTCACACAGGAATACCAAGGTCCTGGGGATGTAAACCCAGACCTGGCCAACAGCTTACGATACTGCCGTGATTGGTTTGCAGACCTGGGGGAGGAGGGGTTGGAGCTGTGTCTAAAGCCAGCCCTGCTTCTCGTGGGAACCTCCCTTCACATGGCAGGCAGGTGTCCCTGCTCGGCGACCTCTCTCAGGTCGGTGTAGGTGCGGATTAGCTCAGGGGTGAGTGGAAATCGGCGCAGCCCCTGGGTCCCCGGGCTGGTTTCAGGTGGCGAGCGGCGTCGCTTGGTGTAACGGTGGCTGATGCTGCTCTCAGCAGCCGTGGGAGCCGAGGTGGAGCCGGGCCCTGGGATGGTTCGTGGCAGGCGCAGACCAGCCGAGCTGTCGTGCTGGGGACGGGGGGAGCCAGTGGGCGTTCCCGGTTACCGATCGCAGCCTCTCTTGCTCGGCAGCTCGTCCCACCATTTAAACCCCAAGTGACATCTGAGATCGACACGCGATACTTTGACGACGAGTTCACGGCGCAGTCGATCACCATCACGCCTCCTGACCGATGTGAGTATGGCCGGACTGGGCCGCGCCGGGCTCTGGGGAGGGGCTGAAATGGAGGGAGCCCCGCCCCGCCCAGCACAGAAACAGGGCAAGCCTGGCTGGTCTGGTGGCCTAAGCACAGGACCGGGAGCCAGGATTCCTGAGCTCTAACCACTGCCATGGCACCGCATTGTGTAGTGAGGACGTCAGCGGGGCCAGGGCGTGCGCGGGGCTGTACGCTGAGTGGCCGATGTCTGTGGAGGGATGTCGGCTGAAAGACCCCAAGACGCAGGGTTTGATCACACATACTCTGGGAGCACTCACAAGGACCGGCCCAGGTCCGGGGCCTTGTATTGTTGAGACACGCAGCGAGAGCCGCTCACGGAGGGAGAAGGGAAAGGTGGTCCCCAGTGTAGACTGGGACCCGAGCGGGCCCCCAGTTCTCTCTTGGTGGGAAGGAGGTGGAGATAACACCATGTAGCCCAACTCCTGGGCATCTCGGGTTGCACAGGCACTCTGGCGGCCTTTGTGGAAGCACCCAAGGGGTTTAGGAGCATGAGCCCTGTTGAAGGCCACCTGGGCGCTGTGCTTCCAACTCCCTGTGGTGCTTGGAGCCCCCCCCATCCCCCGATAAGCCGCTTCTCTCTCTGGCTGCAGATGACAGCATGGACTCCCTGGAGGCCGATCAGCGGACGCACTTCCCCCAGTTCTCCTACTCCGCCAGCATCCGAGAATAGGCGGCGGCCGGCAGAGACTTGGGCTCCGAGCACAGGAGACCTGGTTGGTTTTGTTCCTGGGATTTCTCTCCAGCAATCTGGTCACACACTAGCCCGGCCCCCCGGACGTGCAGGGGCAGCCCCAGCTGTTTGAAACTCCGCCAGTTTGGCATCGCACGGCCGGGTGGGGAGTCGCCTGGAAAGGAAGGAAGTGCTCTTGCTCCGTGGCTCTGAGCAGCTCCGAGCCCTGGCTGGTTCAGTCCCATGGGGTTGCTTTTATTTTAAACTCCTCGAAGTGCTTACAGCTTTTAAAGACACCCCACCCCACGAGAGAACCCCTCTCGCAGCCTTCCTCCAGCGCCGAGGGCCCCTCGCGGCCTGCGGGCCATAACCTACAACCCAGCTCCGGGGAGAGGTTCGTGGAGAGGAATCCTGTGGAATCGAAACTGACTCGCATTTGCCCGTTCTGTCCAGAGATTTCTGTTGGTTCTGGAGAGCGCCGCTGAGTGGCCGTGACGTGACTCGGCCTCTCCGCTGGGACGCATGGTAACCCTCCGAGCAGGCCGAGAGCCCGGCGGGCTGCTGTTCACTTCATTGCTCCGTTAGCTCGGCTCCGGTGCACGAGGGACGCTGGCTCGCCAGCCCCAAGCTTGGGTTCATGTTCCTGTTTTCTCTTCTGCCTGTTACCTCTTGACAGCCCTTCCTCGCACCTGCTGGGCAAGGGGCACCGCCAGAGCCGCGTGGATCTCAGCGCGCGGGCGGGAGGGACGGGGAGTCTGCTGGGCACCCGGAGGCCCAGCAGGGCTCCCACAGCACAATAGCACTAAGGAAGAAGCCGGCTCTTTCCACGGGAAGTGACGTGTCAGGACGGGCGGGGTTCTCGCCGGGGAAAGCTGGCCCCAGCCCCCAGTGGTACCTGTGTACAACGCGCACAGTTGTAAAAGCAATAACGTTTTTTCTTCAAAGCTGCCTTAAAGCCAGAAGTCGGCGCGCTCGGCGCTGCGGTCAGTTCACGCCCGGCGTGCAGCAGGATTTTATACAGAACAACTGGGCGGCTACTAAACGCTGCAGCGCTTGGCTCCTTCCGCAACTCCTGTGAGCCTCTCGCTCGCCAGCGCAGCCCCCAGACTTTGGGCTAAGCTTTTCCCACGGCGTGCGCCAAAGGCCCCGTTTCCCCAGCAGGACGCACCCTGCACTGTCACTGACGCTGCCGAGGGCTGGGGGGCGCCGCCCTGTCCCACCCAGCGCCAGTGGCTGGGCAGAGTGCATCGGGCGCCGGAGACCGATCCGAGTCGCGGGAGCTGAGCGCTCTTTCCCCATTGTCACTAGGCTGCCGGCCCCTGGACCCCACGGGTCAGACTCAAACGCTCCGAAGCCATCTGCAGCTTTGAGGGGCGGGGGGAGCAGCTGCCTTCTGCTCCTCCAGGCATCCCAGAGCCCAGCGTGTCTCTGAGCTACGCCTGGGCCGTAAATCGCAGCGAGCCGGCTGCCGTTCTGCCTGGGGTGCACGTTCCAGCCCCGTTGTGCGGGTGAGGCGCCCTCAGGGCACGTGGCGGGGGACCCAGCCGCCGGGGCTTGCTGCAGCTGCTCGGACAGAGAACCTGGCCCACCCAGCTTTTCAGTCAGACACGTTGTGATGGGATATTCTCGCCTGCTCTGGTGCCTGAGCCAAGCTGTGTCCCTGGCATGCGGGGTCTTTTTCCCCAAGATTTTCACTTCGGTCAGCCAGTTAGCCGTTAATTCCGGGGGTTGGTTCCCCACGGTGCGGTTCCCTTGCAGGCAACGGACGCACTGGTGAACGGCTGACGCCCAAGACGCCGCGTGGTTTGGGAACTAGCCGATGAGGTCTGATCTGAGGGATGGGGGGCCAGGGCTCTCGGGTACTCGGCTCTTCGTGCTGGGCAGTCAGGCCCCGGGATTGCCGCGTCGGGGGTTGGCGTACCTGCCAGCTCTTAATTTTTAAGCTCTTGAGTATTTCTGCTGCCTTTGCCTGTGTCAGAGCCGGCGCCGAACTGCGTCCCGGTCCTCTCCAGCTGCTCCTCGCCGAAGTCTCTGAATCTCTCAGGGAGGGCGAGAGCCTCGTCCCAAGTGCTGGAGCCAGCCGTGCAGCCTGGCTGCGATTTGGGAGAAAGACTTGCCACTGCTCGGCTGCCCCCTGGAAAGGCGCCCGCGTTTCTGAGCCGCAGGCCGGACCGCAGGGCTGGGCCCCCTGTTCGCTGCAGGACCTGGGCTACTCAGTGAGGGGGTCCGCAGGGTTCATACGCGGCAACGTCCCCTTAACCCTCCGTCCCCAGATACGGCTCCAGCGTTGCTCGCACGCGGGTACTCGGGCTGAATTTGAGGCTCAGGCACTTGGCACTCGGAGCCTTGTGCAGCATCAGCCCGGGGAGGGGACGGGGGGTGGTTCTCGTGCCCTGTCCCAGCCTGTGATGCGCCCCTGGTAATACTGGCGCTGGGGCTGGGGCAGGTTCCCCCTGCTCGTTCAGAGCACGCTGGAGAATCTCGGCAGCGCCGGTCTGTCTCCTCCCGCAGCCCAGGGCTCTGGCGGGGGCCCGCGGAACGGCAGGTGCCCCCGAGCTGCCGGAGCCCCTGGCTGGAGTTCATCTGGGAACGGCCCTGCACGTGGGGCCCCAGGCAGAACTCAGGAGCCGGTTTTGTGCCCTGCCTCCGCTGGAGAGAAGCTAGTCTCCCCCCTGCGCAGCTGGGCCTGGGGAGGGGGGTCCCCGCCAGGCGCGGGGCTGCCCCCAGGGTCCCAGCAGCAGGTTTATCCCCATTGTTCCTCCAGGGTTACACAGCTGGGGAGGAAACCCCCGTTTCCCAATCCGGTGCCTTCAACCTCCCTGGGCTTCCCCAAGCTCTGCGTCAGGCCTGTGCACAAGCGGCCGAGGCCAGTTCTGAAAGCGCAGAACTCAGCTGGCAGCTTCGGCGTCCGGGGAGCAGCGCGTCACCCCCGTGCCTGGTCTGCTGGGCCAGCCCCAGGCCGAGAGCGCACAGACCGCTGGCTGCCGGGCGGGCGGCGCTGCCCGGGGTGGAGAAGCATTTGCAGATGCTGTCAAAGTGCTTCATTGCTTGGCCTGTGTATTTCACGCCGCATGTGTCAGGGAGCCAGGTGGGACCTTAGCAAAGCTTTAATTTAAAACCCCTATGGCCCCCTGGGTTGCCTGTCTCTGGCCAGATGGCCGGCTCCGCCGGGGCGCGGCGCTTTGGGCTGGGTGGCCGGCTCCGCCGGGGCGCGGCGCTTTGGGCTGGGTGGCCGGCTCCGCCGGGGCGCGGCGCTTTGGGCTGGGTGGCCGGCTCCGCCGGGGCGCGGCGCTTTGGGCTGGGTGGCCGGCTCCGCCGGGGCGCGGCGCTTTGGGCTGGGTGGCCGGGTCCCCCGGACCGCGGCGCTTTGGGCTGGGTGGCCGGCTCCCCCCGGGCGCGGCGCTTTGGGGCGGATGGCCGGCTCCCCCCGGGGTGCGGCGCTTTGGGCTGGGTGGCCGGCTCCCCCGGGGCGCGGCGCTTTGGGCTGGGTGGCCGGCTCCCCCGGACCGCGGCGCTTTGGGCGGGTGGCTGGCTCCCCCCGGGCACGGCGCTTTGGGCTGGGTGGCCGGCTCCCCCGGGCGCGGTGCTTTGGCTGTTTCTCGCTGAGCCTTAATGCCCATTTGGCCTTTTGCTTGCTGTGTGTGGCTGGAATTTCATGTTGATTCACCTGGCTCAGGTGCTGGGCTGCTGAGTCCTCCCCTCCCACCAGCACTACTGGGTTTGCTGCCCGTCCGGTGCCCTCCTGTGCCTCACCAAGCGTCAAGGGGTGAAGGGCCACCCCTCCCCGGCTGGCAGGGGCTGTGCCGGGACACGCTTCCCATTGAGCGCTTCTACTCTGCCCTGGTCTGCGGCCCAGCCCGGTGTCCGCCCAGCTTTGAGGATGGACGAACAGCCAGTGGGGCAGGAGCTTTCTCCCCTGGTGGGGCGGGAGGTTTTACTTTCGTGGTGCCGGGAACCTCCCCCCGGGAGCCCCCAATGCGATGGGCACCTCGGACGAATGACGCAGACACTGCAGCTGGCACGGCTCCGCCGGCGGCCCCCGAGCTGACCTGTCACCAGCCTTGGATTGTGAGTGAGAGCTGTGCCATGGCGCTGGGGTGTGCCAGGAGCCGTCAGCGGGGGGGGTCCGGATGCTTTCCCCGTTTCTGTAGTTGAACAGTTGAGGTGCATTACGTAGACTGACACGTCCTCGTGGGTCTCCCCGACAGCGACGGGGGACAAACTTCTCCAAAGCTGGATTGTGAAGCTTTGAAGCACGCGGCCCGGAGGCCGGGCGCTGATACTTGATTCGCTCTGTAAGATAAGGGGTGTGAGTTCGGATGTTCTAGCTTTGCCTAGTACCTGGCAGGTGATGTTCCTGGAGTGTTTTGGTTCTGTAAATCTGTCCACGCCGCGCTCACCTGTGCCCTTGGATTTGTACGGTACAAGCAATAAAACGTTTTTTGGAGCTTTGGGTCCCGTGTGTTGTGTTCTCCCTTACCCCCCCCCCCCCATCCCGTCATCGCAGCCGCCCCGTGCTGGGTTTCACCCCCAGGAACTGCCCTCGCTCCAGCCCCGTACCCTGTTGGGCGCGTGCGGCCTGCTGCGGCGGAGACAGGTACCAGAGACCCGCAACGCTGGAGTGAAAACAGCCTGGGGGCAGCTCATGCCCTGCAGGGCCGGGGCAGTGGCCTCCTTTCCCCAGCTGGCACCTGCTTGCAGTGTGACACTAGGAAATCCAGGCTCCAGGGCGGAGCCCCAGAGAACCAGGCCCGGCTCCCCCCGGTTCCTTGGGGAGCCCCCGATGTCTGCAAGAAATTCCCCATGTCCTCTGCTCCTAGTGCCTCTGGGTTCTGCAGGGACCTGGCCTGGCCTGGGGGCAGCCAGGCCCTCGCACACCTCCACGGGCTTGTGCCCGCTCAGCGACTCGCCGGGTCCGAAGGGAGCCCAGCAGCCGGGGCGGGGGTTGGGGCTGGCTCCGGGTGGGGGGTCAGGAGCTGCAACCCGCGTTCCTGTGAGCCTCTCCTGGCCCCGTCAGGCCGGGCGCCGCCCAGATACAGTGAGATAGTCTGGGCCCCTCTGAGGTCCCAGTCTACACACATGGTGGATCCCTTCCCCCATATTACCGAGGGGGAGCTGAGGCTACAGAGAGGCAGGGACCTGACTCATAAGTGTCTGGGGAGACTGTGCCAAAGCTTGAACGCCGCTTCCTCACCCCCTCCCACAGCACGTGGGGCTGCAGCGTGGCCCTTTCACTCCCTTTCTCTGGGCCTCTCAACCCAACGGGACCCGATCCCCAAATACACACATACACAATGTCTGCCTCGAGGAATGCAGCTGTCTCTGGGGTGAGCTTGGGGCAGGGAGCTGTTGTGCTGTGCTGAGATGCAGCCCCCTCTGGGGTGGGGTGCGGTGCAGGCGCTGTTTATACGGGGATCCCTTGACCAGCCCTGATATGCAGCCATCTCTGGCGTGAAACACTGCAACCGTTCAACAGCAGCATGGAACGGCTGCAAGGAAGCATTCAGATGAAGCTAGGGGCGGTTTAGGGAGGCCGAAGGGAATTATTGCCCGGGTTGGATTTTCGCTTGGACGTCAGGTTTTAAACCCTCCCCCACACACACACCTTTTGCAAAACAGGCTGTGGGATTTGGGGGAGTGGGCCGGAGGCAGAGGGAGTTTTGCAGCCACGCCCCCTCCCTGCCCTCAGTTCTCTCCTGAGACCCCATATGCCCTTGGCGCCTGTCCGGCTTGTCCCGAGGGCCCCCAGCCACGCTGTCCTGGGGCTAGAGCCTGCTGCCCTCGCATCACAATCGACACCTGGGCCTCAGCGGCTCCCCCGGCACAGCCGCATTTGTTCTGCGTTTTAGCCTGGAATAAATTCCTGCTTGATGGGGTGTCAGAGCCGCCCGCCCCCCTCCCACGGCCCCGTCACGTGCGAGAGCACAGGCAGCGCCAAGCAGAGCTGCACGAGGCAGCGAACGAGACAGAGTTCACTAGGTGCACTAGAGCTAGGGTGACCAGACAGCAAGTGTGAAAAATCAGGATGGGGGTGGGGGGTAATAGGAGCCTATATAAGAAAAAGACCCACAAAGCGGGATTGTCCCTATAAAATTGGGACATCTGGTCACCCTAATTAGAGCAGCTGCTAGAAACCCCGGCCAAGATCAGCGCCCCGACACTCCAGGCGCCACCCAGACCCCAGCCGAGATCAGGCCCCGTCGGGCCGGGTGCCGCCCAGACCCCGGCCAAGATCAGGGCCCCTTGGCCTGGGCGCTGCCCAGATGCCAGCCAAGATCAGGGCACCGGGGGCTGCCCAGACCCTGAGCATGAGACAGTCCCTGGCCCTACGATCTCAGTCTAAAGAGACAAGGGAGGATCATTATCCCCATTTTACAGCTAGGGAAACTGAGGCCCAGGGGGTGGTGGAGACGGACCCAAGGCCACCCAGGGACTTTATGGCAGAGGTGGGAACAGAGTCCAACTCCCCTGAGTCTCAGCACAGCACCTTCCCCCCCGGCCCTGCTGCCCCCCTCGCTCTGGCTGCAGATGCGGGACACCTGCTGCCCTGGGGCTGCTTCACCCATCACAGACTCCCAGGTCATGCCCACTCTTGGTCCGTGGGGGGTGCCCCTTTCAGTGAGACAGCCCTTCTCGGGGGTCCGCTCTCTCCCGGGGTTAGGCCCCTCCACCTCCTGGAGCCGCACCTCTCTGAGCCTTAGCACGTCTGTCTCTGCCGTGGGCCCCCTCAGGGAGTCCCCTCACTCTGGACCCCTGGGGCCTCCACTCCCAGAGGGGACAATGCCCCCCCCTGCGCCCACCAGCCTGTTCTCTAGACCGGAGCGACTCTCAGCCAGCATAAAACAGGAGGGTTTATTGAGAGTTGAACACAGCACAGGAAACTCAGGGCCTCAGGCCTGGCCTCCCTCAGCCCAGCACATCCCAGTCTCTCTGCATCCAGGTGGGCTCTGCCTGCTTCCCCTCTCCAGCCCAGAGACCCCCTGCTCCCAGCTGGGCATCTGAGATCTCCGGCCCCAGGCCCCGCCTCTGTCCATTGTCTTCTCTCCAGGTAAACAGGGTCGTAAACCGGGGCCTCCCCTCCTGCTTCTCCCTCTGGCTGGAACCGGCTGGTTAGGTCACTGGGTCCTCACTCTGCAGCCCATTGTCCGCCCACTGGCCAGAACCGGCTGCGTCTCCTCAGCTGGGCCTCCGGGTCACCAGGTCGCCAGGTCACCGGTCGCTGGGGTATTCATCCTCCCGGCCATCGGCTGGGTCCCCAAGTCCTCTCCCTGGTCCTCTCCAAAACACACTCCCTCTCCCCTCACCTCGTTAAACCAGTAACACCCAGGGAAACTGAGTCCCACCCCCTCCGCATGCAACCCACTGGAAAACACGGAAACCCCTCACTTCATCTGTCACGGAGTACTGGGGGACTCAGGGCCCTGCACCCCCGGCTTCCTGCGATTCACCATGACTCTCAGCCAGCCAGTAAAGCAGAAGGTTTATTTGGATGACAGGAATACAGTCCAAGACAGGTCTTGCAGGCACAGACAACAGGGCCCCCCTCAGTTAGGTCCAGCTTGGGGTCCCAGGGCATCCCAGACCACCCCCCTTTGGGGGGTCAGAGCCATCTCTGCCTCCCAGCCATCTCTCCAGCCTGCTTCCCGCACTCTCCTTCAGCGACCCCTCCCACAGCCTTTGTTCAGTTTCCCGGGCCCAGGTGTCACCTGGCCTCCAACCCCTTCCTGGGTTCTCATGTTACAAGCTCAGGTATGCGCCTTCGGGATGTCTCCCATCCCCCAATGCAGACCATCCTAGTCACACTCCCCTGTCAGCATTCACAGACCACAGTAAGAACAGGCCCAGTTTGTCACATCATCACACCCACAAATACTGTTCTCAAGGATTTCTGCCCCTCACTCACGACCCGCAGCCCCCTGCTAGCCCAGCCCTGCTCTGCCGGTGCCCCTCACTCCCGACCCGCAGCCCCTCATTTTATTCATGGGTCTGCCCTTGTTCGGGCTGGAACGGCCGGGTGCAAAGGGGACTCTGCAAAGGGGAGAAACGCGCCCCGCTGGACTGCGCTGGGCTGGGCCGGGCCATGGGCTTTTCCCAACCCTGCCGCATCCCAGGACCTTGTGGCCCCTCCTGGGGTGCAATGAACAGATTCAGCCTCTGGGAAGGTGTGACGGAGCAGGGAGCAGGGCAGATTTGACCTGGGAATGTTGCAGGGGGGTTGCAGTGGGGATGTGGGACTTCCCTTGAAGGAAGCTACCTGAGCTGTAACCTGAGCCAGGAACGGGGGTGGTGAGAATTAACACCTTCTGCCCGGGAGACTGAACAAAGGAGAGGAGCAGCGGGAGGGGCTGGGAGTTTAGTTTCGGTTGGGGCTGGGTGGTGCAACGCAGGGAACCCCAAGCTGGGGTCTAAGCTCCCTGAACCTCCCAGAGGGACCTAATTGAGGGGGTCTGGTCGTACCTACACGCTCTGCTTGAGACTGTGTTCCTGTCCTTAAATAAACCTTCTGCTTTACTGGCTGGTTGAGAGTCGCAGTGAATCTCGGGAAGAGGGGTGCAGGGCCCTGACTCCCCCACAATCCGCAACAGAAGGGACCCTCCTCTCCCCGCATCCCCCTCCCTTCAGCCGTCTGGGGGGGGTGAGCTCTGATGGGCCCCAGCCTGGCTCAATCCCGCCCCGCCCCCGGCCTGAGCCAATGGCTGGCACTAACCTGGTCTGAGATGCACCAATAGCGCCTGAGGCCCCCACCTGGCCCCTAACGAAGCGTTAATTAGCAGGGCCAGGCCAGGCCCACAGCCCTTAGCTGGTGCCTTTCCCCCCCTGTCCCCAGCTGTGCCGGGGCCTCTCTCAGGCAGGATGATGTGGGCTGCACTGGGCCAACCCCCCAAGTACCATGAGCTGAGAGCCTGGCCCCCCCAGCAGAGAATGGTACCGGGACAAGGCCCCCACGGGACCAGCCTGGGGGGCTGCTAAAGGCCCCTGAGCTCCAGCTGCCCCCCTGCTCTTGGGGGGCTCCCTTGGTACCCCAGGACCCACCCCTGGGAAATTCCTTCTCCAGTAGCCCTGTGGGGCCAGGTGGGGGTTGGTACATGGGGGAGGGGGTCTCCCTCCCCAGTGAGTCAGGCTGGGCTCTTGGCCTAGCCCCACAGAATGTCCCACCCCTCCTTGCCCATTCCAGGTTTTCTGGGCCCAGACGCCTGGGTCCTGAGCACTTGCTGGGGTGGGGGCAGCCTGGGCCCATAACAAGCTCCCCCCCCAAAAGCTGGGTCTGGAACCCAGGAGTCCTGAGCCGGCCTTCTCCTGGGGCTGCACTGTGGGGTGCAGGTGCCTGTGGAGGCAGCGGACCTCCAGGCCAAACTCCGGCTCCCAGGCCCCATGGCGCTCCCCTAGGGGGCATTGTGGGGTCCAGGAATTCCCCCCCATGATGGGGTCACCCCCTGACCCCCAAGTCTCTCAGCAGTTGCAGGCAGAAGAGAAACGGGAGCCGCTGAAAAGCAAGAACAAGGGCCCTGGCGGGGACAAGGGGTCCAGGAAGGTGAGTTTGGAGCCCTGGGGCGGTGGGGGGGCCCCTTCACTGTCTGTACAGCGCCCGGCACCCACTGCCCTGAGGCCTGTAGCCTTGAGAGCAGCCGGACGGGCCCTGAGGTGACTGAGCGTGGCTCCCAGCTCTGCTACTGCCGCCCTGGACCTGCCCCACATCTGTGCCTCGGTTTCCCCACCTGTCCCATGGGAAGAAGGAGCCTTCCTCTGCCTGTGCAGACTGGGAGCTCTGTGGGGCAGGGCCCTGATCTTGGTCGGGGTCTGAGCAGCGCTACCATAATGCACCTAATAGCCAGGCATTGTCCAATCTCGGACCGTGCAGGAACGGGTCACAGCGGCTTGGAGGGGTCCCCCATGGGGGGCAGGAGGAAGTGTCTAGGGAGGCCCCCAGTTGGGCCAGCCCAGCCGTAGGGGACAGCAGGGACTGGGGGCGTGTGTCTCTGGCCAGTTGCTGCGCTCCTGGGGGGCGGATGTCGAGGCCTGGGCCGCGCCGAGGGGGTGAATCCCGGCAGTGTCTTGGGGTGTCGGCCAGGACGCTGGGGTCCTTCTCCTAACGCCCCCAGTGCTCACCGCTCCCCTCCACCGGGGCTGAGGGGCCTGGCTCTGTGTGGGGCTGCCAGGTGGGAGTAGGGGTGCCAGGCTCCGGAGGCGGGGGGCACGGTGTCCCAGACCCGTCATCCTAGGGTGGCTGGTTCCCCCTGTGGCAGCTGGGCACTGACGGGCGCGGGGGTGTTCTCAGCTCTCCGCCCAGGGCCCCCTGTCCCTGGGGGCTGCCAGCCCCAGAGGGGCCCCTCCCCCGGTGGGCTGTTTGGGGGTGCGGGGCCGGCGCCAGCTCCCCGCCCACACCCTCTCTCTTGCAGAAGAAGCCGCAGGGCAGCCGGGTCCGAGAGGCGGCGCTAGAGAAAGCGGCAGCCGTTTGCCCCAGGGTCCCGGCGAACCCCATCCCGCAGAGAGGTAGGGGCCTGGCCGGAGGGGTTGGGCTGTGGGGCGGGAGGCTGGGGGCCCAGGGTGCAACCATCCAGTGCCAGCCCCACAGCCACGGGAGCTGCACACCAGGCAGCCCACAATGCGCCTGCCTCTGGGGTGGAGGGGCTGTTGGGGAGCCCCACAGCAGTGGGATCAAGGGGCCAGGACCCCCGAGGGAAGGAGCCTAGGGCCTGAGGAGTCGTTAGCCCCTGCCCGGTTCTGCCTGTGCCCGTGGCTGGTGACCCCGTCTCTCCCCACAGGGGGGCTGCCCCGGGGGGAGCCAGGCGCTGCTCTGCGTGCCCGGGGCACGGGGGGAGCGTGGCTGGTGACCCCGTCTCTCCCCGCAGGGGTCCCCGACGGGGGGCTGCCCGGGGGGGGGCCAGGCGCTGCTCTGCGTGTCCAGGGCACTGGGGGAGCGTGGCTGGTGACCCCGTCTCTCCCTGCAGGGGTCCCCGACGGGGGGCTGCCCGGGGGGGGGGGGGCCAGGTGCTGCTCTGCGTCCCCGAGGCACTGGGGGAGCGTGGCTGGTGACCCCGTCTCTCCCCGCAGGGGTCCCCGATGGGGGGCTGCTCGGGGGGAGCCAGGCGCTGCTCTGCGTGCCTGGGGCACGGGGGGAGCGTGGCTGGTAACCCCGTCTCTCCCCGCAGGGGTCCCCGACGGGGGGCTGCCCGGGGGGGGAGCCAGGCGCTGCTCTGTGTCCCCGAGGCACTGGGGGAGCGTGGCTGGTGACCCCGTCTCTCCCCGCAGGGGTCCCCGACGGGGGGCTGCCCGGGGGGGGCCAGGCGCTGCTCTGTGTCCCCGAGGCGCTGGCCGAGGAGCTGGCCCAGGCACTGGTCAGCGTGGGCATGGCCCTGGAGCAGGAGTACGCCTGGGACATCTTCACCAGCATGATGGTGCGTGGGGGGGGGGCAGCATGGCCAGTGGGGGGGTTAAAGGTCACGTGACAGTGGCTCCCCGGCTGCCCCATGGCTGATGTCCCTGGGTGGGGGGAGCAGCTTTCTGGGGGGTTGGACAGATCAGGACCAGCCCCCCCCCCGACTACCCCCATGATAAAAAATGGGGATCCCCCCACAGCCCTGGTGTCAGGGAGTATTGGGGGACTCAGGGCCCTGCACCCCCAGCTTCCTGCGATTCACCATGACTCAGCCAGCCAGCCAGTAAAGCAGAAGGTTTATTTGGATGACAGGAATACAGTCCAAGACAGGTCTTGCAGGCACAGGCAACAGGGCCCCCCTCAGTTAGGTCCAGCTTGGGGTCCCAGGGCATCCCAGCCCCCCTTGGGAGGTCAGAGCCATCTCTGCCTCCCAGCCATCTCTCCAGCCCGCTTCCAGCCCTCTGCCTTCAGTGACCCCTCCCACAGCCTTTGTTCAGTTTCCCGGGCCAAGGTGTCACCTGGCCTCCAACCCCTTCCTGGGTTCTCATGTTACATGCCCAGGTATTCGCCTTCGGGCAGATCCCATCCCCCAATGCAGACTATCCTAGCCACACTCCCCTGTCAGCATTCCCACACCCCAGCAAGAACAGGCCCAGTTCGTCACATCTCCCCCCTTCGAGACCGAACTGAGCAGGGTCACTTTAGCCAGTGACCCGGGGAAGTTCAAACCTACCCCCGTTCCCATTGATGCCCCCACATCCCTCCCATTCCTTGGTGAGAATTACACCAGGCCCCTCCAGTTTCACGCCCCCCCTTAGGTCGGGGTGCTTGATGGCCCTCGCAGTTCGCATGTGGGAAGGTTTATGCGGCCTGTGCCCTTTTCCCACCCCCATACCTCTGGGGTTCCAACTGGGCTGTGGTCTTCTCCCAGCGCTCCAGTCTGGAGGTCTGTGCTTTGGGCTCTCTTGGTTTAGAGCCGCCCTTTTAACCTTGGCCACCCTCTGGAAAGGATCCTTTATGCTGGGCAAGGGTCCTAAAGCTGTTTTCCCCTTGTCCCAGGCCTTCCTCCCCCTCTGACAGGGGTCACAGGATCCGCAGTACTGTCGGACAGTAACAAAGACCCCAGGCCAGTAAAAGCTCCGTAGCAGCCTCTGCTGGGTACGCCAGGTTCCCTGGTGCCCTGCGAGGGGAATGTCATGGGCCCGGCACAGCAGCTGGCGGCGATACTTCTGGGGTACCACCAGCTGCCTCCTGATCCCCCCTGACTCCATTTTCCCTGGGGGAGCCCATTCTCGGTACAGGAACCCCTTCTCCCACAGGAACCTTTTCCGGCCACATGGTCTGTACCGCATTGAGGTCGGCCAGGTCCCTTATCTTCCGCAAGGAGGGATCTCTCTGCAACTCGGCCTGGAACTCAGCAGCTGGGACGGGGATGGCCACCTGCTCTTTCTCGCCCGCTGGGTCTGAAGCTGCAGCCTCCCTGAGCCGTGTCCCTGGGCGTTCCCTCCCCACCAGGTTAGGGTCCTGCGCCTCAGGCAAGGCACCCCCCCCAAGGCCAGGGCGCAGGGCCCCTCGCCAGCTCTGACTGCGGGTCACAACCAGTGCCTTTTGGGGGTTGCTTGGCCAGTTCTCCAGGTCCCCCCCCATCAATACCTCAGTGGGCAAATACGGGTGTACCCCCACATCCTTGGGGCCCTCCTTGGCCCCCCACTTCAGGTGTACCCTTGCCACGGGCACTTTGACTGGTGTTCCGCCCACCCCCGTCAGGGTCAGGTAGGTGTTGGGCACCACCTGATCTGGGGCCACCACCTCGGGCCGGGCCAGCGTCACCTCTGCGCCCGTATCCCAGTATCCATTGACCTTCCTCCCATCCACCTCCAGGGGAACAAGGTACTCTCTCCGGAGGGACAGCCCCGCGCCCACCGTATAAACCAAAAACCCTGAGTCTGGAGCATCCAGCCCCCTAGAGGAGCTGGCCTGGAGCTCTCCTCCCTCCTTAGCAGGTGGTACTCTGCCAGCCCCCCTTCCCTGGGAATGCTGCCTCTCGCCGGGCTGGGTCTCTACCCAGTCAACCCTCTGTGGGTTCGGTCTGCTCAGTCTGTCCCTGAGCCTGGGGCACTGGGCCCGTATGTGGCCTTTTTGGCCACAGTGGTAGCAGCCCATGTCCCATGGGTCCCCTTGAGTGGGTCGGATGGCCCTGATGCCGGATGTTCCCCTCTGATGGGGTTTTTCTGTATTTTCCCACGGGGAGGTCCCATGGTGACTCTCTCTCTGCGTTGTGGTGGGACTGTTCCTTTGGGACTCCTCCCTGTTATCTCCTGACCGGCTCTTTACAAACTCATCGGCCAGCCGGCCTGCATGTCGCGGGTTCTCTGGCTTTCTGTCCACCAACCACAGCCTCAGGTCGGATGGGCACCGCTCATACAGTTGCTCCAGTACCAGCAGTTTGACCAGGTCCTCCTTCGTCTGGGCCCCATCAGCCCACTTGCTGGCGTATCCCTCCATGCGGACGGCTAGTTGCAGATATGAGATCTCGGGTTTTATCTTGACTCCGGAACCTTTCCCGGTACATCTCAGGAGTCAGCCCAAACTCACGTAGCAGGGCCTTTTTGAATAGTTCGTAGTCCCCTTTCTCTGCCTCTCCCAGTTGGCGGTACAATGCCACGGCTTTGGGGTCCAGTAAGGGGGTAAGGACCCGGAGTCTGTCCGCGGGATCAACCCGGTGCAGCTCGCAGGCCGTCTCAAAGGCCTCCAGGAAGTCATCCATGTCCTCCCCCTCCTTGCGTGGGGCCAGGATGCACTTATTAAAGCTCCGTGCAGTTCTGGGTCCCCCCTCACTCACCGCAGCTGGGGACTCGCGGCCCCTCAGCCTTGCCAGCTCCAGCTCATGCTGATGCTGTCTCTCATTCTCCTGTCTCTGTCTCTCATTCTCCTCCCGTTCATGCTGACGCTGTCTCTCTTCATGCTGTCTCTGTTGTTCACGATCCTCCAGCTCTCTCAGTTTTAGCTCTTTCTCGCATTCCAGCCAATTCCGCTCCACGGATGCCGAACGTCGCCGGGAGGATCCTCTGCTGGCCGGTGGGCTTCGCCGGGGGGACCCCCTGCTGGCCGGGGTGTTCCCGGCGCCCTCGGTATTTACTGGGCTCCTCCCCACCCTTCCCCTAGGCATAGGAAGGAGGGGTCTCGGGAAGCCCTCAGCAGCCGGCTGACCACTCCCAGCTGGGACAGACACTGGTGCCTGCGCTGCCTTTGCCAGGCTGCTTCCCTGAGACACAGGGATCAGTTCATTCGCGCGATCTTCCGCCTCCAGCTGGGCAATGAGCTGTTCTTTGGTGAGCCTCCCACTGCGCAGCCCCCTCTGCTTGCACAGCTCCACCAGGTCGCTCTTAAGCCGCTTGGCATACATCTTCCTGCTGGCCACTCACCGGCCTGTGTGCTCACAGCTCCCCACAGTTCCCAGGGGGACCCCTAGTGTGCCAGCCCTTCTCGAGGTCACCACCTCTCTGCCAGGGTCGAGCTGCAGACTCCTCCGCCCCTGGGACCACTCGCTGCGATGCCCCCGGGGGACCCTGTTACTGCAAAAGTCCTTCTCGCTGGTCACACACTCCCAGGGGTAATAACCGTCTCTCTCTCACTCTTCAGCACGCCTGGTCCCCGTCAATCCCCCTTCGTTTTACTGTTCCCCAGTCACTCACTGCAGGAAGCGCCGTCCACGGGGTGCAGTAGATCCCACCGCTGCCACCAGTTGTCACGGAGTATCGGGGGACTCTGGGCCCTGCACCCCCGGCTTCCTGCGATTCACCATGACTCTCAGCCAGCCAGTAAAGCAGAAGGTTTATTTGGATGACAGGAATACAGTCCAAGACAGGTCTTGCAGGCACAGACAACAGGGCCCCCCTCAGTTAGGTCCAGCTTGGGGTCCCAGGGCATCCCAGCCCCCTCCCCCTTTGGGGGGGTCAGAGCAATCTCTGCCTCCCAGCTATCTCTCCAACCCGCTTCCAACACTCTGCCTTCAGCGACCCCTCCCACACCCTTTGTTCAGTTTCCCGGGCCAAGGTGTCACCTGGCCCCCAACCCCTTCCTGGGTTCTCATGTTACACACTCAGGTATGCGCCCTCGGGCAGATCCCATCCTACAATGCAGACTGTCCTAGCCACACTCCCCTGTCAGCATTCACAGACCACAGTAAGAACAGGCCCAGTTCGTCACACCTGGCAGGAGCAACTCCAAGGCCCCGGCTGACTCCTGGGTTCTCTCCCCGGCTCTGGGAGGGGAATGGGGTGTCTGGTTGTTAGAGTGGGGGGGGGGTTGGGAGCCAGGACTCCTGGGTTCTCTCCCCAGCTCTGTGGCGTGTCCCTTCTGGGCCTGGGCTCAGCCGCTGCCCCGTCCCCACGTTTCGCTCCCGTCCCCAGAGGAAACAATCCAGCTACATCTTCCGGAGCTGGGATGTGCCGCGCGCCCTGACGGCCGAGATGCGGGCGCTCGTCGTCGACTGGCTCGTGCAGGTGCACGTAGGTATCTGTGAGACCTCTGCCCCTGACGGCCCCGGCCCCCCCCAGGCAGAGACCGACTCCCTGCCCCCCCCCCCCAGCCCTGGCCCTGGCCCTGGCTGGGTCCCTGGGCATGGAGCCTCTGGGATCACAAGATGACGAGGGGGTTGGGCTGAGTCTCCCTCTGAGGGGGAGGGGCAGCCTAGGACTCCTGGGTTCTACCCCCGTGGAGGATGGTTGGGCAAGTCTCTCCCCTGCCTTGTGGTGCCTCAGTTTCCCCCTCTATAAAATGGACAATAATTCCCCCTCCCCCAGGATAAAAAGACAGCACTTAGTGCCCCCCCCACACACACCAGTTGCCCTGGTGACCGGTTGCTCTGGTGACGGTTGCCCTGGTGACCCGGTCCCCCCAGGAGTACCTGGGCCTGGCGGACGACACGCTCTACCTGGCCGTGTACCTGATGAACGCCTACATGAAGGTGGCGCGAGTGAGGGTCCCGGCCCTGCAGCTGCTGGGTGTCACCTGCCTCTTCGTGGCCTGCAAAGTGGAGGAGTGCACCGTCCCCGAGGTAAAGCAGGGCGCCCGGACGCCTGGGTTCCTCCCCGGGTCTGGGAGGGGAGTGGGGTCTGGTGGTTAGAGCGGGGGGGGGGCTGGGAGCCAGGACTCCTGGGTTCTCTCCCCGGTCTGGGAGGGGAGTGGGGTCTGGTGGTCAGAGCAGGGGGGGGGCTGGGAGCCAGGACTCCTGGGTTCTCTCCCCGGTCTGGGAGGGGAGTGGGGTCTGGTGGTCAGAGCAGGGGGGCTGGGCGCCTGGGTTCTGTTGTCTCTAGGAAGGACTGGGGGGAGGCTGGCCGCTGTTCCAGGTGGCAGGAGCTGCAGTCACCTTTGAGCCGTTGGGGGGTGGGAGGTGAGAGTTGGGGCGCCAGGAGGGGAGAGTCGTGGGGCAGCGTTGGTGGACCAGGGGGTCACACGGGGGGCGGGAGGTGAGAGTTGGGGGGCAGCATTTGGAGGGCGGGGGGTGACACGGGGGGCCAGGAGCGGAGAGTCGGGGGGGTGACATGGAGGGCTGGGAGGGGCCCCCTGTCGCCCCCCAACTCTCCCCTCCCGGCCCCGGCTCCTTGCAGCCGGCCGAGCTGTGTTTCATGACCGAGGACTCGTTCAGCCGCCGGGAGCTGCTGCGAATGGAGCGCAAGGTGCTGTCCCGCCTCAACTTCCAGCTGCAGTACACCAACCCCCTGCACCTGCTGCAGCTGCTGGGCGCCCTGGGCCGCTGTGCCCCAGAGGTGAGCGCCCTGCCCCGGGGCCTCGGTGCAGCCCCACGCTGGGCCCTGGGAGCCAGGACTCCTGGGTTCTCTCCCCGGCTCTGGGAGGGGAGTGGGGTCTAGTGGTTAGAGCAGGGGGGGCTGGGAGCCAGGACTCCTGGGTTCTATCCCTGGCTCTGGGAGGGGAGTGGGGTCTAGGGGTGGGTGAGGGGTGCTGGGTTTCCCGGTGGCGGGGGTGGGGGTGGGGGCTGTGGACCGGTCTGACCCGTGCGCCGCGCCCCCCCCCCCCAGGTCCATCACCTGGCCATGTACTTCATGGAGCTGTGTCTGATGGAGGCGGATTGTGCGGTGTTTGAGCCGGCCCAGCTGGCCGCGGCCGCCCTGGGCCTGGCGCAGCGGGTGCAGCAGGAGGCGGGCGCCGGGGGCTCGGGCGCCGGGCTGGGGGGCTCCACGCAGCTCTGCCTGTACAGGTGGGTGCAGGCGGGGGGGGGGTCCCTGAAACGCGGCCGGCAGGCGGCGCTGCTCTTCAGGGTTCTCGCTCCAGCGGGCTGGGGCCCGGGTGGGCCATGGAGCCGCAGCCCCCATGCCGGGCAGTGGGGTGGGGGGTTCACTGGGTGGGGGGGTCCCTGTGCTGGGCAGTGGGGTTGGGGGTGGGGGGGTCCCGCGCCGGGCAGTGGGGTGGGGGGTTCGCTGGATGGGGGGTCCCGCGCCGGGCAGTGGAGTGGGGGGTTCACTGGGTGGGGGGGGGTCCCGTGCCGGGCAGTGGGCTGGGGGTTTTCCCCCCCATGCCGGTGACTCCCTGCCCCCACTCTCGTTGCAGCGAAGAGGCGCTAGGCGCTGTGCATCGCTTCATGGCCAGGGCCGCGCTCCGGGCCGGCAGCTCCACCCTCCAGGCCGTTTTCCTGAAATACTCGCGGCCCCAGAAGCTGGGGGCCAGCACCAGCCCGGCCATCGCCGGCTCCGACTACCTCGCCCGCTGCTGGAGCCCGGCGCCCTGAGCCCACGGGGGAGGCGGGCCTGGCCATCTCCACGGCAACCCCACGGATTCCCAGCTGCTCGGGGGGGGGTGTCTGTGTGTCCCCCCCGCCTGTGAGTGGCGATTGCCCCCCTGATTGCCGGGCGGGCAAGGGGCAGTTGCACAACTGGGGGGCAGATCGACAGGGATGGGGAAAGGGGGGCTCGGGGATGGGGGATTTTCTCTAAGCCTGTTGGTGCCCCCCGCCCGTCTCCCTCTGTGCCCCCCGCCCCTTGGCTCTGGGTGCAGGGGGCTGGGCCATGGGCCTGCGGCGGCCCTGAGGGGCTGTGATCGGGGGGGGGGCTCTCGCCCCCCCGCACGGGCCTCAAAAAAAAAAAAAAAAAGTTGGTGTGATGAGAAACAGGCCGTGCACGTGTGTCAAATAAAGTGTGTTTTAATCACCCTGGTGCCGGCTGCTCGCGGGGTGTGACTGGGAGGGGGGGCTGCCCCGGAGAGGCCCCCCCAGCTCTGGCTGCTCAACTCTTGGCCCAGGCTGCCAGCAGGGGGCAGGTTTCTGGTGGTTTCCCTGGGTGAGGGGGACTCTGCCCCCCCAAGGAATGGTTGGGTCATCGCTGGCGGTGGCTCAGACCATGGCGGGGTCCAGCCTGAGGTACTGGGGTGCCCGGGGCTGCGGGTCGGGAGTGAGGGGCACCAGCGGAGCTGTGAGGGGGGGCAGGGCTGGGCTGGCAGGGGCTGCAGGTCGGGAGTGAGGGGCACTGGCAGAGCTGGGGGGGGGCCCAGAGCTGGGCTGGTGGTGAATTGGGGGGGTGGATGCACATGCACACAGGGCCCCGTTGTGCAAGGTGCCCCCCCCATGCGCACACGTGCTCTCTCTGTCCCCCCCCGCCCCAGAGGTGCTTTGGGGGAGCCTGGAGGGGCTGCAGTCTGTGACTCAGGTGTCCTGGGAACAATTCCCGGTGGGGGAGGGTTTGCAAAGGGGGGTGGGACAGATTAGTTCCCTGATCACGCCCTCTCCCCCCCCCCCCCCCCCCCCCCACCGAAAGGGACTCCTGGCTTTTTAACGGAGACATTTAAGGTCAGTGCTGCTGCGATGCGGCGGGATATTCCCACAATGCATCTGGGGAAGCTTTCCCGGTGCTGTTGCTGCAGAGCCAGCCAGCGCGTCCTCCTCGCTGCTCCCCCCACCCCCGCCTGAGTCGCGGCCTGGCCAGGGCCCCCCCAGCGCCCCGACCGCTCTATGCTCGGCTCTGCCTGCGGAGCCCGGCTTCCCCCCCCGCCCCGCATGGCTCGCTGCCTCTGAGCGGGGCCATGGAGGAGCCGGGCCAGGGGGCTGGCGGGGGGCCCCGGGCCCGCGCCGAGGGGGCCGCCGCGGAGAGCGAGATCCAGAAGGCCGTGGAGTTCAAGGTGGAGGGGAACCGCTGCTACAAGGAGAAGAAATTCCGGGAGGCCATCGGGAAATACCACCGCGCCCTACTGCAGCTCAAGGGGGTGCAGGGCCGGGCCGGGGCAGGCAGCCCGGAGCAGAGCCCGCCGGGCCCAGGGCGCTGCCCGCTGACCGAGGAGCAGCTGCGGCTGGTGGAGAGCACCGAGGTCGAGTGTTACGACAGCTTGACGGGTAGGTGCCGGCGGGGGGGAGGGGGGCTGTGTATTTACATTCCCTCGCCTGTCACTTGGCAGAGACACCATCTGTGTGTGGGGGGGGACACCCCCCCCCCACTGCCAGGCAGCAGACATGGGGCCGGATTCAGATCCCAGTGCCCCCGCCCCAGGTCAATCCGGAGTCACTCCTGCTTGCGATGGGTCAGGGCTGGTTCCGATCCCAGCCACCCCTCTCCCCCGCTGAGGTCAATCCGGAGTCACTCCTGCCTGTGATGGGGCTAGGGTGTCACTGCAGCAGTGGCGTTAATGGGGGCTGCTCAGTGGGGCTGGTACCTGGTGCTTTTGAGACGCACTGTACATTGCAGGGCAGGGCCCAGGTGAGGGCTGTGCCGCTGGGGTCAGTCCGGAGGTGGCCCTGGAGCCCGGCTGAGGATTGGGTCCATATGACACGGGGGAAGCAGGGGCTGCGGGTCGGGAGTGAGGGGCACCGGCAGAGCTGTGGGGGGGGGGAGCCCAGGCCGGGGGAAGCAGGGGGCTGTGGGTCGGGAGTGAGGGGCACCGGCAGGGCTGTGGGGGGCAGGGCTGGGCGGGCAGGGGCTGCGGTTCAGGAGTGAGGGGCACCGACGGGGCTGTGGGTCGGGAGTGAGGGGCACCGGCAGGGCTGTGGGGGGGGGGGGGGAGCCCAGGCCGGGGGAAGCAGGGGGCTGTGGGTCGGGAGTGAGGGGCACCGGCAGGGCTGTGGGGGGCAGGGCTGGGCTAGCAGGGGCTGCGGGTCGGGAGTGAGGGGCACCGGCAGAGCTGGGGGGGGGGGGAGCCCAGGCCGGGGGAAGCAGGGGGCTGTGGGTCGGGAGTGAGGGGCACCGGCAGGGCTGTGGGGGGCAGGGCTGGGCGGGCAGGGGCTGCGGTTCAGGAGTGAGGGGCACCGACGGGGCTGTGGGTCGGGAGTGAGGGGCACCGGCAGGGCTGTGGGGGGGGGGGGAGCCCAGGCCGGGGGAAGCAGGGGGCTGTGGGTCGGGAGTGAGGGGCACCGGCAGGGCTGTGGGGGGCAGGGCTGGGCTAGCAGGGGCTGCGGGTCGGGAGTGAGGGGTACCGGCAGGGCTGTGGGGGGCAGGGCTGGGCGGGCAGGGGCTGCGGTTCAGGAGTGAGGGGCACCGGCAGGGCTGTGGGTCGGGAGTGAGGGGCACCGGCAGGGCTGTGGGGGGGGGGGGAGCCCAGGCCGGGGGAAGCAGGGGGCTGTGGGTCGGGAGTGAGGGGCACCGGCAGGGCTGTGGGGGGCAGGGCTGGGCTAGCAGGGGCTGCGGGTCAGGAGTGAGGGGCACCGGCAGGGCTGTGGGGGGCAGGGCTGTGGGGGGCAGGGGCTGCGGGTCGGGAGTGAGGGGCACCGGCAGGGCTGTGGGGGGGAGCCCAGGCCGGGGGAAGCAGGGGGCTGCAGGTTGGGGGTTAGGGGCTGGTCTTGGCCCGGGGCTGGGCAGCGCCTGGCACAGCAGGTGCCCGCACGTGCTGCTGGGTTGGAAGCTGAACTCCAAAGCTAGACCAGGGGGCAGAGCTGTGGGGCAGGAGAGTGGCGGGGGGGCAGCCCCGCCCCGCCAGGGATCTCAAAGCGCCACGCCGGCCCCTTGAACTCTCTGCCCTCCTGCGTGCAGGGGGGACGTGAGCGAACAGAGCCCGGCTCTCCTGGGTCCTGCAGCGCAGCGGCCAGGGGGTGGGCGTCACGTCCCCAGCCCCACTGACGGCCCCTCTGCCCCCAGCCTGCCTGCTGCAGTCGGAGCTGGTGAACTACGAGCGGGTGCGGGAATACTGCCTGAAAGTGCTGGAGAAACAACGCAGCAACTTCAAAGCCACGTACCGTGCGGGCATCGCCTCCTACCACCTCGGCGACTACGCCCGCGCCCTGCTCTACCTGAAGGAGGCCAAGAGCCGGGAGCCCGCAGGTGAGAGGCGACTTCGCCCCATGCCGAGGGGCCAGAGCAAGGGCCGTGCATGGCCTATGTCCTGCTTTGGCACTAGGGGGCGCTGTGCTGCACGGGGCGGGGTGGGGCTCAGCAGGGGGCGCTCTCCCCCAGCAGGCAGAGCTGGCCCCAGGGTGGTGCTAGGGGGCGCTGTGGGGCAGGGAGCAGGGCAGCAGGGGGCGCTGTGGGGCAGGGAGCGGGGTGGGGGCAGCAGGGGGCGCTCTCTCCCGGCAGGCAGGGCTGGCCCCATGGGGCGCTAGGGGGCTCTGTGGGGCAGGGAGCAGGGCAGCAGGGGGTGCTATGGGACAGCAGGGGGCGCTGTGCTGCACGGGGCGGGGTGGGGCTCAGCAGGGGGCGCTCTCCCCCAGCAGGCAGGGCTGGCCCCATGGGGCGCTAGGGGGCGCTGTGGGACAGGGAGCAGGGCAGGATGGGGTGCTGTGGGGCAGAATGGGGCAGCAGGGGGTGCTGTGGAGCAGGATAGGGTGCTAGGGGGCACTGTGGGGTAGGGAGCGGGGCAGGATGGGGTGCTGTGGGGCAGGATGGGGCACTAGGGGGTGCTGTGAGGCAGGATGGGGCGCGGGGGGCGCTGTGGAGCAGGGAGCAGGGCAGGATGGGGGTGCTGTGGGGCAGGGAGCGGGGCGGAGGCAGCAGGGGGCACTGTGGGGCAGGGTGCGCTCTCCCCTGGCAGGCAGAGCTGGCCCCATGGGGCACTAGGGGGCGCTGTGGGGCAGCAGGGGGCGAGGTGGGGCAGGGAGCAGTGCTGGATGGGGTGCTGTGGGGCAGGATGGGGCGCTAGGGGGCACTGTGGGGCCGGGAGCAGGGCAGGATGGGGCGCTGTGGGGCAGGATGGGGTGCTAGGGGGCGCTGTGGGGCAGGGAGCAGGGCAGGATGGGGTGCTGTGGGGCAGGATGGGGCGCTAGGGGGCGCTGTGGGGCAGGATGGGGCACTGTGGGGCTCGGTGCGAGTTTCACCCTGTGCCCTCTCCCCAGACACCAACGTGGTGCGCTACATCCAGCTGACGGAGCTGAAGATTCTCCGCTGTGGGCAGCGGGCCGGCTACAAGGAGCTGATTGCGTAGGGCCGGGGGGCTCCCCCCACGCCGGCCCCAGCCCCCCACGAGCCCCCCACGAGCCCCCGGGGGCAACGCTCGCTGTCCAGCTTTCTCCTTTCAGGCCGTTTCCTCCCCCTTGCGAGGAGGTGGCTGGGGAGGAGCACTGGGGGGGGGTGAGTCCTACACGCACAATGACCCCGGCCCACTTCTAGCCCCCACAGTGATGCGGGGGGGGGGGGTTCCTGCCCCAGCTGCTGGAGTGACCCCCCCCCCAGGCCCACGGCAGCAGCCTGCGGCCTGCTCTAGCCAGCGCTGGGGGGGGGACAGCTTCTCTCCCCCCCCCCCCCAACTCTGGTGTGGGGATAAATTGACCCCATAGCATCAAGCAAATTGTCCCCTGTGGTTTCCTGGGGGGGGGGCAGAGCGGCTGTGCCCCCCCCCCACTGCTGGCTGCTGCCCCCTCCATGGGGCTTTGGGCAACCCCCCAATTTCACAGCACGCCGTGGGGCCCTGGACTCGTTTCCCTCCCTGCCCCCCTCCACCCCCCCAGCTCGGGAACCAGCTCCATGTCAGGGCTGCCCCCCGCCCCCAACACGGGCTGGTTGGGATCCCAGGGGCGGGGGCTACAGAAGAGCCCCCCCCTTCCCAGCAGCCCCCCAACTGTGACTAAGGACCAGTGTAGAGCAGCTGGGCCCCTGCTGGGAGCGACATGGGCCCTGGGGGGGGGGCACCGATGTGGGGGGAGGCAGTGGGGGGGGGCGTGGACTCCCTGGCACCTTGCGGGATACTGTGATTTCTTGTTGAAGGTTTATTTATCTCCCCCTCTGACCCCCCAGGTCGATGCTATAAAAACTATGTTGATTTTCTCTTGTCCCTTTATTTCTGTTCGGGGGGCTCCTGCAGCCGAAGGGCTGGGGTGGGGGCTGCTGTGCTGGTGTGGCTGGCGGCCCCCTGAAGATGCCCCTGCCCACCACGCTGGCAGCATCTCACCGTCGTGGGCCTTGGCCCCAGGGTGCTGGCCTGGAGTTTGCCTGAGTCTGCCGAGAGCCTGCTGCGGGGGGCGGGTGTGTGGGTCAGGCCTCAGGCCCTCGATTCCTTCGCCCCGCCCTGCGCCTGGCTCCAGGTGTGGGGTGGGCAGCCCTGGGGGGTCCAGCCGAGCCGGGGGGCAGCTGGGGGGTGACCCTGTCCCAGGGCTGGGCAGCTCAGCTCCCAATCGTACCCTAGGGAAATGAAAAGGTCCCCATGGGGCTGGGCACTGCCAGACAGGCCAGCCCAGGGGCAGCCGCCCCCAGCGTGTGGGGCAGCCGGGCAGAGCCAGGCGTTGAACCCAGGAGTCCTGGCTCCCCGCCCCACCCCCCTACCCCATGGCAGCCCCCCAGAAGGGAGGGGTCGGGCCCTGGGGGCGGAGGGGGAGATGCTGCATTTCCCAGCAGGGCCCAGCCTGGGGCGAGGACTGGGGAGGGGGGAGACACAGGGGAGGCGGGAGCTATTCTGTGTCCAGCCAATCAGCTGCGATGCTGTTGTCACACTATGGTAACCATGGCAACACAGCTGAGATGGACTCCTGGCCCCCCAGGTATAAGCTGAGGGGAGGGAGGGGCCAGGAGCCAGTACTCCTGGGTTCTCTCCCCAGCTCGGGGGGGGGGGGGGTGCTGGGAGCCCGGACGCCTGGGTTCTCTCCCCAGCTCTGGGAGGGGAGTGGGCTCTAGTGGTTAGAGCAGGGGGGGGCTGGGAGCCAGGACTCCTGGGTTCTCTGGGAGGAGAGTGGGAGCCAGGCCTCACCGGCAGGTGGGATTGTGGGGGCCCTGCCCCCCCTCGCGGGCATAGGCAGTACTGCAGCAGGCGCAGACGCTGGTAATTGTTGGGGTCGGGGGGGGGGGGAGGACTTGGGGGTGATCCCTCCGGAACCAGGACGCAGCAGCAAGCGCCCGAGGGGGGGCTGCTCTCCTGGCCGATCCCACGGGGCCATGTGGCACTGGGGCTTTGGGGGCACGGCTGCCCTGGCCTGGGCCCAGTGCCGGTGGCGTCAGGGTTTAGTCAGGCCCCACTCCAGGGCCGCCCAGAGCGAGGGGCAATTTGCCCCGCAGGGGCCCCCACGAGAATATAGTATTCTATAATATTGCAGCTTTCTTTTTATGGAAGGGGCCCCCGAAATTGCTTTGCCCCAGACCCCCTGACTCCTCTGGGTGGCCCTGCCCCACTCTGTGCAGGATCAGGGCGGTGACGGCCCCTGGGTGCACGGGCTGGCACAGGATGTGCGGGGCAGCGCTGGGCACTGAACCCAGGTGTCCTGCGTCCCAGCCCGGCCCCTCTGGGGGAACGTTGTCAAAGGCGGTCCCCTCACCCTGCTCTCGCCCCGGATCAGGCTCCCTGCCCTGTGCGCAAACCAGCCTCTGAACACCAGCCGCAAAGCTGAGGGGGCCATAACCCCCTCCCCCATGCCACCCCCCTCAGTCCCTGCCACCGGACTCCTGGGTTCCCTTCCCACCGCTGGGGGCCAGCAGGTACAGAAGGGGAGAATGGGCCAGCCGGGTCCCTGTCTGAACAGGCCCCATGCCCGACCCCAGAGGTGGCTGCAGCTCAGTGCCTGGTGGTGGGGGGTGGGTCCCTGGATAAACAGCTCTCAAGTCCCACCCCAGAGGTGGCTGCAGCCCGGTGAAGGGGGGTCCCTGGATAAACAGCTCTCAAGTCCCACCCCAGAGGTGGCTGCAGCCCTGTGAAGGGGGGTCCCTGGATAAACAGCTCTCAAGTCCCACCCCAGAGGTGGCTGCAGCCCGGTGAAGGGGGGGTCCCTGGAAGCATTTGCGGTCTCAGCTGCAGGAACAACGGGCCCTGGAAATGCCGCGTTAATGAATGCGTCACGGGGGACAAGCGCCCCCTGCTGGCTCAGAACGATTCATTTTTTTTAAACCTTTCTTTCTTTTCTTTTCTTTTTTTTTTTACAAACACCACATGGAATTTAAATAGGGGTGGGGGGTCCTTAACCGCCCCATCAATAAATACACATGCTCCCCTCCCCCCACCATTCCCTTCCCAACCCCGCTCCTCGGGGGCAGCAGCTTCTCCCACAGCAGAGCCTGTGGAGCGGTTGGTGGGTGCGGTGGGATCTCAGCCCGCTGAGGGTGGGGGATGGTGGTAGGCGCAGAGTAAAGAGGCTGGTCCATCCACGAGGGCCCCCCCACAGGTAGGCCTGGTGCCCCCCGCCGGCTGTGGGGGGTGTACATTCATGGGAGGTGCCCTGGGCTCTGGGGGGTCAGTGGGACATGTCGGCATCCAGGCTGTCGGCGTGCGGTGCCCCCCCGCAGAGCGGCACCGTGCTGTCCTTGCTCTGCCCCTCCATGTCTATGTCCAGCAGCGTCTGGCGGGCGCTGGGGGGGTCTGGCCGCTCCCCCCCGCCTCCGCCCAGCTCCCCCTGCGTCTCGCACACGCTGCTCGGGGACGAGCAGTGAGTCCGTCCGAAGGAGACGAGTTTCCAGGGGTCGATGCGGGAGCGGGCGGGAGAGGGGCGGGGCCGGGGCGCGAACTCCAGGGTCTTGGGGCGCTCCACGGCCGGTTCCTTCTCGGGGGGCCTGCGGCGCGACGGGGGCGGGAAGAGCGCGGGGGGGTCCAGGGTCTCCTGGGAGCCTGTGGGGAGGGGGGAACAAACCATCTTAGATGGCCTGGGCAACTGCAGCCCATTAGCCTCCCCCCTAGTCCCCGCCAGAAAGTTTCCCTGAACCATGGGCCCCCCTCCCTCCACCTCACAGCCCCAACTTCTCACACAGCTTCCACCCCTCCTCCCACACCACTCCCCAGACATCCCCCCAGGCCCTCTATGGGGAGCGGGGAGCCCGGACTCCTGGGTTCGACCCCTGGCTCTGGCAGGGGGAGTGGGGCCTAGGAGGTTGGGGGGGGATGAGAAATGAGGGCCCAGGGACCCCAGAACAGCCCCAGGACCTGGGAGGTGGGAGCTGGGGACTCCGACAGGCTGGTGAGGTGGGGTGGGCTGTGGTGGGGGAGTGGGTGTGATAGATGCAGGGATGGGCAGGTCAGAGAGGGGGATGGGGGTCAGGAAAGGGCTGGGGGGGTGAGGAAGAGGTTGGATGGGGTCAGGGAGGGGCTGGGGTGAGGAGGGGGCTGGGGTGCGGGGGCAGGGAGGGGCTGGGGGGTGAGGAGGGGGTTGGGGAGAGGGGAGGAGGGAGTTGGGGTGGGGATCAGGGAGGGGCTGGGGGTGAGGAGGGGATTGGCCTGGCCTGGCCTGGGGGGGCCGCAGGTGAGGAGGGGGATCAGGTGGGAGCAGGGAGGGGCTGTGGGGTGAGGAGGGGGGTCAGGTGGGCTGTGGGGGACTGTGGGGGAGGAGGGGGGTCGGGTTGGTGCAGGGAAGAGCTGGGGGGGGTGCAGGAGAGGGCGACACCGGTGTTACCCTGTGCTGGGGGGGGCGGCCCGGTCCCCCCACTCACCTGCCCCGGGCGCCCCCTGCTGGCCGGGCGGGCGCAGGGCCCCGTCCGAGGGCGTTCGCCGGTGCCCGCGGGGCAGTGCCTGGGCGGCCGTCACGTGGGTGGGCGTCAGCGACTGGCGCGGGTCCCTCTTGAAGCTCTCGGCCCGGAGGTCCAGCAGGGGGTTGTGGGCGGGGGGGGCGCCGAGGGGGGAGGCCGGGGGGCCGGGGGCCGGGGCGGGCGGCTCCTCGTCCGAGGGCAGCAGGGACTTGGTGGAGTTGCAGTCGGAGAGGGAGGAGAGCGAGAGCAGCGTGACGGAGCTGGGGGGCCCCTGGGTGCGGCCCCCCCGTGGGCACGGCCCCCCCGCCTGCTCCCGGCCCAGCTCCAGCAGGTCGCTGCCCAGTGCCACCGAGGCCAGGACGGAGGCACAGCCCAGGAGAGCCAAGGCGCTGCGCTTGTGGGGCCCGGCCCTGCCGGGGGGCAGCTCAGCCGGGGACTGGGGGGTGCTGCCCTCCACCTCCACGTACTCCTCTGGGGAGAGACAGACAGACGGACAGGGGTCAGCGCCGGGGGGGGCTCAGCGACCCCCAGCCCTTCCCATGGGCCCCTCCCGCCAGGCCTTGGCCCCCCAGCTCCCTGCTTCGGGGCCCCTCCCGCCGGACCTTGGCCCCCCATCTCCCTGCTTCGGGGCCCCTCCCGCCAGGCCTTGGCCCCCCATCTCCCTGCTTCGGGGCCCCTCCCGCCGGACCTTGGCCCCCCCCAGCTCCCTGCTTCGGGGCCCCTCCCGCCGGGCCTTGGCCCCCCCAGCTCCCTGCTTTGGGGCCCCTCCCGCCAGGCCTTGGCCCCCCAGCTCCCTGCTTCGGGGCCCCTCCCGCCGGGCCTTGGCCCCCCCCAGCTCCCTGCTTCAGGGCCCCTGGGATCCCATGCAGGGCATTGGGCTCCTTGCCCTGAGGCCTCTAAGCCAGCCGGGCTCCAGGGTGCTGGTCTGGGGGGTGGCTAACACAGACCCTCGCCCCACTGCTGGAGGTACCAAGCCGCCCCGCCGCCCCCCCCAGGACATGCCCCCCCCGCCTCGAGACCTGCCCCCCCCATAGGCGCGGGCAGCACGTACCCATCTCCGTCAGGCTGGCGAAGCCCCCAGTCATGGGGGCACGTTTCGGGGACTTGCCCAGGTTGGGGGCGCTGGACGACCACTGCTTGCTGCCCTCGCCCAGCGCCTTCAGCCTGCGCCGGAGAGACGGTGAGACGGCTCTGGAGCCCCCTGCCGGTGCCCCTCACTCCTGACCCGCAGCCCCCACCCTGACCTCCCCCCAGCCCTGCCGGTGCCCTTCACTCCCGACCCGCAGCCCCCGCGCTGACCTCCCCCCAGCCCTGCTGGTGCCCTTCACTCCTGACCCGCAGCCCGCTGCTCCCCCCCAGCTCTGCTGGTGCCCCTCACTCCCGACCTGCAGCCCCTGCTAGCCCAGCCCTGCCCCCCCCCGCTCTGCCGGTGCCCCTCACTCCCGACCCGCAGCCCCTGCCAGCCCAGCCCTGGGCCTGTGGATATGCAGTTAAACGAATTGGGCCCAGAACCCACCCCCAAGCCCTGCCCCACCTCCCTGGTCTCGGGAGCCCCAGGGGGTCCCCCAGCCTGGTGCCCTGGCCCCATACCGCTCCTCCCCGCCGAGCCGCTCCTTCTGCAGCGTGGAGCTGGGCCCCCACGTGCGCCCCTTCTTCTTGTTCCCCGCCAGCTCCTCCTTCTTCAGCCCCGCGCTGCGGCCCCACGTCTGGCTGCCATCCACGGGCGTCACTGCAACAAGGGGGGGTGAGCGGGACCCCCTGCGTCCTGGCCCAGCCTCCCGCACTGTAGGCCAGTGGGGCGCAGGGTGGGGGACGACAATTCTGGGCTCAGTGCCCCTCCCGGCAGGAGCGATGGACGGGGGGAGATGGACGGGGGGGATGGATGGGGGAAGATGGACGGGGGAGGGATGGAGGGGGGGGAGATGGACGGGGGGGATGGACGGGCGGGGATCGGGGGGGGAGATCGACGGGGGGGATGGACGGGGGGGCTCATTTCCCCGGCGGGTGAGGGGTCGGGGGGACATTGGCTCATAATGTGCCAGTTCTTGGTCCTGGTCCCGGTTCTTGGGTCCGGCACAGGAGCCACAACCATCCCCGGCCCAGCAGGGCCCAGGCCCCCGGCCTGCCTCCGGGGCAGCCCCACAGCGGCCCGGCCTGAGCCCGGGGCAGCCCCACAGCGGCCCGGCCTGAGCCCGGGGGCAGCCCCACAGCGGCCTGGCCTGAGCCCGGGGCAGCAGAGACCCCCAGGGGAGGGAGGAATCATGGCCGAGCTGGGGGGCAAATTCACAAGGGTGACCTGGGGGGCTGTGGGGGTGATGGGGAGCGATGGGGGGCTATGGGGGCTATGGGGTACCCATGGTGGGTGGCTGTGGGGGTGATGGGGAGTGATGGGGGGCTAGGGGGGGCTACCGGGTACCCATGGTGGGTGGCTGTGGGGGTGATGGGGAGCGATGGCGGGCTAGGGGGCTGTGGGGGTGATGGGGAGCGATGGGGGGCAGTGGGGGGGCTAGGGGGGCTAGGGGTACTCACGGCGAATGGCCCGCAGGCGGGGGATGATGACAGGGCTCGCGGGGGGGCTGGTGCCGTTGGATCCCGGGCCTTTCCGCTTGTCCAGGGTGGGCGACGCCTGCACCGTGATCGTGTGTTGGAAGCCTGGGGGGAGAGAGGCCGGATCAGCCCCGGAGCCCAGCCCCCCGGAACCCCCTCAAGGCAGCCGCGGGCGCCCTGACCTCCTGGCAGCCTGACACAGTTGCTATGCCGCAGTAGGGGCATATGGGGGAGTTATGGGGTGTACGGGGGGATATGGGGCATACAGGGGAGTTATGGGGTGTACGGGGGGATATGGGGCATACAGAGGAGTTATGGGGTGTACGGGTGAGTTATGAGGCATATGGGGGGTTATGGGGCATACGGCGCAGTTATGGGATGTACTGGGGGATATGGGGCATACAGGGGAGTTATGGGGCATACGGGGGAGTTATGGGACATACAGGGGAGGCATGGGGCATACGGGGGAGTTATGGGACATAAGGGGGAGTTATGAGGCATATGGGGGGTTATGGGGCATACGGGGGAGTTATGGGATATACAGGGGAGGTATGGGGCATACGGGGGAGTTATGAGGCATATGGGGGGATATGGGGCTGTGACGAACTGGGCCTGTTCTCACTGTGGTCTGTGAATGCTGACAGGGGAGTGTGCTGGGATAGTCTGCATTGTAGGATGGGATCTGCCCGAGGGCGCATACCTGAGTGTGTAACATGAGAACCCAGGAAGGGGTTGAAGGCGAGGGGACTCCTTAGCCCGGAAAACTGAACAAAGGCTGTGGGAGGGGTCGCGAAAAGAAGAGGGCTGGAAGCAGGCTGGAGGGAGGCTGGAGAGATGGCTGGGAGGCAGAAATGGCTCTGACCCCCCAAAGGGGGGTGGGCTGGCATGCCCTGGGACCCCAAGCTGGACCTAACTGAGGGGGGCCCTGTTGTCTGTGCCTGCAAGACCTGTCTTGGACTGTATTCCTGTCATCCAAATAAACCTTTTGCTTTACTGGCTGGCTGAGAGTCATGGTGAATCGCAGGAAGTCGGGGGTGCAGGGCCCTGAGTCCCCCAATACTCCGTAACAGGGGCATACTGGGGGGTTATGGGACATAAGGGGGAGTTATGGAGCATACGGGGGAGTTATGAGGCATATGGGGGGATATGGGGCATACAAGGGGGACGGTGGCGGTACAGGGAGTTGCCGAGATAGCCAGGCCTACGAATGTACCCAACCGAAGCGCCGCTGGAGGAGAGGGGTCAAGGCTGGCGAACGCTCCCTCTGCTCCATTCTGTGTAATGGCCGGAACGAAGCGGGAGCGACGGAGCCTGTGCTGGGACCAAACTGTGTGTCGGGAATTGGGTCTAACCGGTGGACACACGGAGGAGGCTGGATTGTTCCACCCGTCGCCGGTTTGGGGCCCAGGACAGAGGCACTGGGGCAGAACACAAGAGCTTCTGCTCTCGGGGCGGCTGTGGTGGGAGCAGCCCCCCCGCCCCCTGCCAAGCACCCCCTGGGATCCAGGGGAGACCCCCAAGAGAGAGGATGGTGACTGTCAGTCCCAGGGGCGTAGCTGGCAGCTCCCCGGATGTTAGAGACGAGGGGGCAGGAGACGTCAGGAGCAGAGCTCTGCCAAGCTCGCCAGCTTGTGTCTCTCACCAACAGGGAGTTGGTCCCCCCCACCCCAATCTCCTGGTTCAGAACCGAACGAGAGAACTACCCCCCACCCCCCAGCAAGAGACATGCACTGTGATGGGGCGCTGGCCCCACCCTGGCCTCTAAGGGGGTAATAGAGCCCTAGTGAGGTTGTGCAGGAGGTAGCCAATTAGAGAGGGGCTGAGAGAAACGGCCAATCAGGGTCCGGCAGGCCCATATAAAGAGTTGCAGGGCTGAGTAGGGTCAGTTACTTGCTGGAGCTGCAGGAGGGAGAACTGGCAGGGGGAAGCAGAAGCAGTTGCTGCCGCCAGTATCCTGCATGGCGCCGAGCTGCTAGCAGGGACCAGGGGAGCTGGGATTTGCAGGCTGAGAAAGGGTGAAGAGGGTGCTGGGGCCATGGGGAAGAGGCTGGACAATTGGCTGCAGTCACCGCTGGGGATGTGGTGGGATAACTGGGGTGCAGCACCTGCCCCTGGAAAGGGGGCTGTGGCTCATGGCAGGGCTGGGGGGCTCTGACAGAGGAGGTGGGTCCAGGAGCAGATGTGACCGTGGGCAAGGCACGACTGGGTGACAGGATGCCAACCCATGGAGCTAATCCCATGGAGATGCGGCGTACCTGAGGGCAGGCTGAGGGGGATGTGGGGTACAGGGGGATGGGGGGCTGGTGGGGGGGGGGGGCTCAGGGAGTACCTGAGGGCAGGCTGAAGCAGTTGTGGGGTGCAAGGGGATGTGGAGCACAGGAGGACTGGTGGGGGACTCAGGGGGGTACCTGAAGGCAGGCTGAAGTGGGTGTGGGGTGCAGGGGGGCTGGTGGGGGACCTGCAGTGGGGTACCTGAGGGCAGGCTGATGCCGGTGTGAGGTGCAGGGGGGCTGGTGGGGGTTCTGCAGGGGGGTACCTGAAGGCAGGCTGATGCGGGTGTGAGGTGCAGGGGGGCCGGCGGGGGGCCTGCAGGGGGGTACCTGAAGGGAGGTTGATGCGGTTGTGGGGAACAGAGGGGCCGGCAGGGGGCCTGCAGGGGGTACCTGAAGGGAGGTTGATGTGGTTGTGGGGCACAGAGGGGCTGGCGGGGGGCCTGCAGGGGGGTACCTGAGGGCAGGCTGATGCGGTTGTGGGGCACAGGGGGATGTGTGGTGTAGGGGGGTACCTGAAGGCAGGCTGATGCGGTTGTGGGGTGCAGGGGGGCTGGTGGGGGGCCTGCAGGGGGGTACCTGAAGGCAGGTTGATGCGGTTGTGGGGGGCCGGCGGGGGGCCTGCAGGGGGGTACCTGAGGGCAGGCTGATGCGGGTGTGGGGCGCAGGGGGGCCGGCGGGGGGCCTGCAGGGGGGTACCTGAGGGCAGGCTGATGCGGGTGTGGGGCACAGGGGGGCCGGCGGGGGGCCTGCAGGGGGGTACCTGAGGGCAGGCTGATGCGGGTGTGGGGCGCAGGGGGGCCGGCGGGGGGCCTGCAGGGGGGTACCTGAGGGCAGGCTGATGCGGGTGTGGGGCACAGAGGGGCTGGCGGGGGGCCTGCAGGGGGGTACCTGAGGGCAGGCTGATGTGGTTGTGGGGCACAGGGGGATGTGTGGTGCAGGGGGGGTACCTGAAGGCAGGTTGATGCGGTTGTGGGGCACAGAGGGGCCGGCGGGGGGCCTGCAGGGGGGTACCCGAGGGCAGGCTGATGCGGTTATGAGGCACAGGGGGGCCTGCAGGGGGGTACCTGAGGGCAGGCTGATGCGGGTGTGGGGCACAGGGGGGCCGGCAGGGGGCCTGCAGGGGGGTACCTGAGGGCAGGCTGATGCGGTTATGGGGCACAGGGGGGCCTGCAGGGGGGTACCTGAGGGCAGGTTGATGCGGGTGTGGGGCACAGGGGGGCACAGGGGGGCCTGCAGGGGGGTACCTGAGGGCAGGCTGATGCGGTTATGGGGCACAGGGGGGCCTGCAGGGGGGTACCTGAGGGCAGGCTGATGCGGGTGTGGGGCACAGGGGGGCCGGCGGGGGGCCTGCAGGGGGGTACCTGAGGGCAGGCTGATGCGGTTGTGGGGCGCAGGGGGGCCGGCGGGGGGCCTGCAGGGGGGTACCTGAAGGCAGGTTGATGCGGTTATGGGGCACAGGGGGGCCTGCAGGGGGGTACCTGAGGGCAGGCTGATGCGGTTGTGGGGTGCAGGGGGCCTGCAGGGGGGTACCTGAGGGCAGGCTGATGCGGGTGTGGGGCACAGGGGGGCCGGCGGGGGGCCGGCAGGGGGGTACCTGAGGGCAGGCTGATGCGGTTATGGGGCACAGGGGGGCCTGCAGGGGGGTACCTGAGGGCAGGCTGATGCGGTTGTGGGGTGCAGGGGGCCTGCAGGGGGGTACCTGAGGGCAGGCTGATGCGGGTGTGGGGCACAGGGGGGCCGGCGGGGGGCCGGCAGGGGGGTACCTGAGGGCAGGCTGATGCGGTTCCCGTCGCGCAGTTTGAGGCGGCTGCGTTTGAAGTGGCCCTTGCGCCCCTTGACCCGGGGCCGCTCCTGGTGCAGCTGGTCCATGAGCAGGTGCAGCTCGCGCTGGACGATGTCGATCTCGCGGGCGGCCAGCTCCTGCTCGCGCCGCCGCAGCTCCTCCTCCTGCGTCTTCTGCTCCTGTGCCGCCCGCAGCAGCTCCTCCTCCCGGCTCCGCAGCTCCTGGGGCATGGGGGGCACAGCGTGGGGCGCAGGCAGGGGGCTGTGCCATGCACGGGTGGTACGGGGGGTCCCAGGAGGGATTGGTGCCCGGGGAAGCTGTGGGGCGCGGGCAGGGGGCTGTGCCATGCACGGGTGGTACGGGGGGTCCCAGGAGGGATTGGTGCCCGGGGAAGCTGTGGGGCGCGGGCAGGGGGCTGTGCCATGCACGGGTGGTACGGGGGGGGGGTCCCAGGAGGGATTGGTGCCCGGGGAAGCTGTGGGGCGCGGGCAGGGGGCTGTGCCATGCACGGGTGGTACGGGGGGGTCCCAGGAGGGATTGAGGGCCAGGGGAGCTGCAGGGACCCAAGGGGAGCTGTGCCATGCACAGGTGGTATGGGGAGTTCTGGGGGGGCCAGGGAAGCTGGGGGACCCAAGGGGGGGCTGTGCCACTACAGGTGGTATGGGGGGGTCCCAGGAGGGATTGGTGCCTGGGGAAGCTGTGGGGGGCCCAAGGGGGGGGCTGTGCCATGCACAGGTGGTATGGGAGGTTCTGGGGGGGCCAGGGAAGCTGGGGGACCCAAGGGGGGGCTGTGCCATGCACAGGTGGCATGGAGGGTCCCAGGAGGGAGCGGGGGACTTGTGGGAGGCTTGGGGCGACCCAAGCGGGGCTGTTTTCAGGGCGGGTCCCGCTGACCTTTTCCTTGGCGCGCAGCTCACAGAACATATGCTGGATCTCCCGCTTCCAGTCGTCCTGCAGCGAGTGGAAGGCGTCCAGGGCCATGGAGAACATGGCCGAGTGCTCGATGGCCACCAGCCGCCCCAAGATGCTCCCGAAGGGCGGCCGGGCGTGGGGGTCGGGGTCCCAGCACTCTGTGGGGGAAAGAGAGAGTCAGCCGGGCCCAGGGGCATCCCCGGAGCCCCCACCTCCTGGGGAGAGCCACCCCAGAGTCCCCACCCCATCCCCCCCACCCCATCCCCCTGGAGCCCCCACCTCCTCTGGCGAGCCCCCCAGGGACACTCCAGAGCCCCCCAGCGGGCACTCACCTGCCAGCAGGCGGGCGAAGGGCTCAGGGCAGGTGGAGGGAATGGGCAGCGTCAGCTTGTTCATGGCCACACCGTAGGCTACGGCCAGCGCGTCGATCTCCCGGTACGGCACCTCTCCGGTCAGCAGCTCCCACAGCAGCACCCCGAAACTGCAGCACAGGGACAGGCTGGGCTGGGGGGGGTTGAGCATGGATCTGGGGGTTGGGGTGACCCCCCCCATCCCACCATGCTGTGGACCCCCCCCCAGCCCTGGGGGATCCAGCCCTCTCCATCCCCTGGGGGCCCCCGCTCTGCCCGGCCCCGGCACCTCCAGACGTCGCTGCTCTTGGAGAAGCGCGAGAGCCGGATGACTTCGGGCGCCATCCAAGCGTAGGTGCCGGCTGCGCTCATCTTGGTGGTCTTGTGCCACTCGCGCGCCAGCCCGAAGTCCGTGATCTTCAGCGTGCGGCCGCCCAGCTCCCCGTCCTCCATCTTCTCCAGGATCAGGACTGGGGGGGTAGGAGAGTGAGGGGGTTTGAGGGGGCACCCAAGGGGAGGGGGCCCGGGGTACCCCCCCGGCTGCCCCCCAGTGGAGTGTGCCAGGCTACCATGTCCCTTGACCGCCCCTCCTTTGCCCGGTCAGGGGCTGGAGGGGGTCTCGGCCCACCCAGCAGCACCCCTGCTGGGGCCCAGGCCACAGGATCGGGGGGTACACCAGGGCTCATGCGTCTCCATAGCGACCATGCAGCCCCTGCTCAGGCCTGCTGCTGGGCACATCCCTGGGGCTGGAGCGGGGAGTCAGTGTCCATGTGGGGAGCGGCGGGGGGCAGAGAACAGGGGCTTGGTGCTGGGGCGCAGCCTGCGCTAGAGGGATGGACTGACTGCTATGGGGCAGGGGCCTGTCCCCCTCTAGGGGGCGCCGGCTCCCCTCCAGCCCCAGGGCAGGGACTGGCTGGCTCAGGGGGGCAGGGAATGGGGCTGGGGCCTGTCCCCTCTAGGGGGCGCCGGCTCCCAGCAGCCCCAGGGCAGGGACTGGCTGGCTCAGGGGGGCGGGGAATGAGGCAGGGACTGGCTGGCTCAGGGGGGCAGGGAATGGGGCAGGGTCCTGTCCCCTCTGGGGGGCGCCAGCTCCCAGCAGCCCCAGGGCAGGGACTGGCTGGCTCAGGGGGGTGGGGAATGGGGCAGGGGCCTGTCCCCTTGGGGGGCGCCGGCTCCCACCTGGCCCCAGGGCAGGGACTGGCTGGCTCAGGGGGGCAGGGAATGGGGCAGGGACTGGCTGGCTCAGGGGGGCAGGGAATGGGGCAGGGACTGGCTGACTCAGGGGGCAGGCAATGGGGCTGGGGCCTGTCCCCTCTAGGATGCCAGTCCCATCCTGGCACACCCGCTTTCCTGCCAGCAGCTGTCCAATGTGTGAAGTGAGCTTGGCAGGTCTCAGGGTTTCCCAGTGGGGTGGCCCCCACCCGCACCCCGGGGGCACCCACATGGCCCCGTCCCGGCGCTGCCCCCCTGGCGCCCCCTGGCCCCGGCACTCACCGTTGATGGATTTCAGGTCGCGGTGGATGATGGGCACCACGGCCTCGTTGTGCAGGTAGTTCATGCCGCGGGCGATCTGCACGGCCCAGTTCACCAGCACGTGCGGCGGCACCTTCCTGCCGGCCAGCGCTCGGTTGAGGGCGCCGCCCCGGGCGTACTCCATCACCAGGCACAGGTTGGGGGGCTGGAGGCACACGGCCTTCAGGGCGATGATGTTGGGATGGCGCAGCATGCAGAAGAGCCGGGCCTCCTGCCGGACGCTCTCGGCCGTGGTGCTGATGTCCTCGTCGGGGTCCTGGCGCGCCGCCTTCACCGCCACCTCCTCCCCCCGCCACACGCCCTTGTAGACCTTCCCGAAGCCCCCCACCCCGATGATCTCGTCCAGCAGCAGCTCCTGGAAGGAGATCTCCAGCGGCAGAGGGTAGGAGCCGCCCGGGGGGCCGCTGGCCACGTAGTCACAGGGGAAGACGCCCACCCTGTCCTCGATTTTCCCCGTCCACCAGCCCTCGTCTCCCGACACGGTGGAGTCCTGGGAGAGCACCTCCACCAGGTCGCCACGCCGCAGCGTCAGCTCCTCTTCCGCCGCCGCCTCGTAGTCGAAGACGGCCGTCCAGAAGGGGTTGGTTTTGTGGTTCCACCCCCCGCCGCCATCCTCCGGCCCGTCCCCGGCCTCCTCGCCTGGCAGCGCCTTGTGCCCGGCCTCCATCCTGGGCCCTCTGCGGTGCCGGCCGGCCTAGATGGCTGAGTGCTGCTGGGACATGCTGCCGTGCTCTGAGCGGGGACAGCCGCCCGCCTTCGCTGGCCCAGGGACTGGCCCCCGGTGCACGCTCCCACCACGGCAGCAACATCCAGAACTCCCAGCGTGTCGCCTCTCGGCTGCTGCCCGGCGGGCGTGGGCCGCAGGAGGGTGGCTGGCGCTACGGACGAACCCCTGCAGCACAAGGCGCAGCTGAGGGCCGGGGCCTTCCCCAGCCGGCGAGTCCGACCCCCCAGGAGCCTGGCAGGGGCCCCCCTGCACCTCTCAATTGTGCCACTTCCCTTGGACGCGAGGGGACGGCGTGTCCAGCCTTTGCATGTCCGGGCGCCGGCTCTGCCCGGCCTGGCGCTGCGCGGCGGCCGCGGATTCGCTCAGAAGAAAGGAGGCATTATGCTTTCTTCGAGGACAGATAAATAGCCGAGGAGCCACCCCGCGCGGACAGGGAGCGAGGGCCTGGGGCCCGGAGCCGCGGCTCTACCGCAGTTGCCCCGGCTACACCAGGGACCAGCTCGGCGCCTCGTCTCTCCCCGGCTCGGGTCCGGCTCTGTGAGGCTGGAGGGGCCCAGCAGCCCGCGGGCGCTTGCGGTGGGTGCCCCGGGCGCAGGGCGCGAGGGGGCAGGACGGGACCCGGTGCCGGCTGGGACACATCCACCTCCTGGCACCCAGCGGCTGGCAGAGCGTCCGCCTCACCTGTTCCTGGCTGGCACCGGTGCCCGCTGCGCCCACGCCCGGCCCGGCTGGCGAGGTCTCTGCCCCCCGGGCAGCAGGCGGGGGTGGGGGGCGGGCTTGGCTGGCGTTTGAGGGGACTCCAGCCCCCGGCCCCTCACGGCTGGCGGGCCAGGGGGCACCCCACGGCGAGCTCCGCTTCCCTTCTCAGCTCGCCTCCGTCGTGCCCGCAGCCTCCGCGCCGCCGGGAGCTGCCACCTCCGGGCCCGCCCCGGGCATCTTCCTCCGCAGCGCCCGGGGGCGGGGGGCCGGGGGGTCACCCCCCCGCCAGCTGGGTCTGCAGCGGCCGCCTCCTCCCCGCCGGAGACGGGGGTGCGGGGGGGTCCTGGCCGGGGGGACGCAGCCCCCCCCTCAGTGCATCGCGCGCGCCTCCCCCCGCGCCCCTCCCCGGCTCGGCGGATGGTGTCCGGGCTCCGCCGGGGCTGTCAGCTGGTCTCGGGGTGTCCAGGGACCCGGCGAGCCGCCCCGGTGCAGGCTGGGACTTGTAGTTCTCCGGGCCTGTGGCAGAGGTGGGGATGTGGGGGGCGTCTGGGGAGCCCAGCGCCCGGCTGGGGCAGGTGGGGCAAAGTGCCCTGCTCCGGGCCGGGCGAGCCCGGTGCCTTCGCTGGCCCCGGGACAGGCTCCCGGCCCCAGGACGGGCCCCCAGCCCCGCGGGAACGGCCAAGCTCCCAGTCCCGCGCTCCTCGGCTGCGGCCAGCGCCGTCGAAGCCTTTTCCCCCGGCGCCTTGTGCCAGCAGCAGGAGGGCAGCGAGGCCCTGCCACGCCCCGGCTGCGGGCGGCAAAGATCCCGAGAGGCGGGATAACAGCGAGGGAGCTGGCAAGGGCGTGACGTGAGCGTTATCCCCCAGAACGGTCTGGGCCCGCCGGCCCGCTCAGCCGGGTTCCTCAGACGTACGTCACGCGTGGGCCTGGGGTCCTCTCAGCTCAGCACCAGCGCTGCAAAGAAACCACTGATCAACAGCATTCACAGCCCACCCCAGAGGCGGCTGCATCTTGATGCTGGGCAAGGGATCCCTGTTTCAACAGCTGCTATTCGCCAACTCAGAGGCAGCTGCAGTTCAGCCCTCGGTAAGTGCTGCCCCAGCAGCTGCCACGTTCCACCCCAGAGGTGGCTGCATTGCGGTGGCTGAGAAAAGTGCTGTATTGTTTAATCTTGAAAGTTGTTACTACCTATGGGCCTGATGGTAGCACCCAGAGGGGCGCCCCGTTGGGCAGGTTGGTGCACAGGGTGAGAGAGGTCCCTGCCCTGAACAGCTCAGCGCGTCGGTATCCCGTGCGCTAGAGAAACACGACTCCACGGCCGATTTGCTGGGGTCTTAGCAATAACGAGGCAGAGCAAAGTGCTGATTACAGGATTATTGTTCTCAGCACGCGGAGGTTACCGCAGCCACAAGCGCAGAGACCAGACGGGCGTCCCGGGTCCTGCCGTCCTGTCCCCCAATCTGTTCCCAGCCCAGCCGAGGAGAGCTCTTTACACCGGTGCCTTCTGGTCCCGTCTCCCTAGCCCCCCAGCGGTACCCCCGGCTCTCCCGCGGCGCTCTGGGAAACGTAGTCCCAGGGCAACGCACACAGCAACCTGCCTGGGCCCGAGCCAGCCGGGCCTAGAGAAGCAGGTGATGATGTTGGGGGGGGAGGGGAGAGGCCTGGGGCTTGTCCGGAGGAAGCCGGCACTGGGCACACTGCGGCACCAGCTCCTGCTTTCCCTGCCCTGGGGACGCCCGCGGGAGGGGCAGCTCGCTGAACCCAGCTGGTGTGGGAGGCTGGCAGGGCACTGGGCCTGGGAGATCCGGGGGCTGGTCCCAGCTCTGCTACGGCCCGTGCAGAGAGTGGGGGAGGGGGATGGGGCGTCAGTAACAGAACCAGGGATGGAACCCAGGCGTCCTGGGTCCCAGGCCTCCCCTTGTTCAAATGGGCAGCTCTTTGGGGCAGGCCCTGGGCCCCCTGGCACATCCTAGCTGGCGCTACCACCACCCAGAGGAAGCTCTCCCCGGCAGGGCTGCCCCCAGGGCTGGTGGCACCCAAGGGAGGTCACGGCAGGGGCACCGAGCGCACGCGGGGGGGCGGCGGGCAGGCGTGACTCTGGAGCTGTCCCTCGCTCCCACCCAACCCCCCCTCTGGCGGTTTCCCTGTCAGCCACCGCCCATGGCAAACCAGCCTGACGGGTCCAGCAGCCGGCTCCAGCCGGCTGGTTCCCAGCACCCAGCAATGGGGGTGAGGCTGCTCCCAGCTGTGGCACTGTGAGGGCAGAAGTTATGGGGGGGTGGAACTAGGGGAGCCCGAGGGCAGCAACTGGGGGTGTCTGGGGCTGGAGGGACAGACACAGGGGAGCCCAGACACACACAATGGGGTGGGCTAGGGAAGGAATCGGCTTCCTGCCCCTGGGCTCCAGCTGCTCCAGCTGGGGGAATGGGAGGAGGCCATGCTGAGCCATGAGGGGGCTGCGGATGGGACCTTGTGGGGTAGGGGTGGGGGAACCCGTGCTGAGTTGGGGCCCCACTGGGCCGGCCATACCCACGCGCACCCACCAGCCCAGAGCCAGCGATCCAACCTCAATATTCAAAGAAGGGTCTAGGGAGAAAACTCTTTTATCTACCCATCCATCCCCAGAGTCCAGACGCCATCACCCAGCGCCAGTATCCATCCATCCCCATCCATCCCCAGAGTCCAGCCCCCGTCACCCAGCGCCAGTCACCGTCACCCAGCGCCAGTATCCATCCATCAATCCCCAGAGTCCAGCCCCCGTCACCCAGCGCCAGTATCCATCCATCCCCAGAGTCCAGCCGCCATCACCCAGCGCCAGTATCCATCCATCCATCCCCATCCATCCCCAGAGTCCAGCTGCCATCACCCAGCCAGTTTCCATCCATCCATCCCCAGAGTCCAGCCACCGTCACCAGCGCCAGTATCCATCCATCCATCCCCAGAGTCCAGCCCCCGTCACCCAGCGCCAGTATCCATCCATCCATCCCCATCCATCCCCAGAGTCCAGCCGCCATCACCCAGCACCAGTATCCATCCATCCATCCATCCATCCATCCATCCCCAGAGCCTGGACAGCTCCAGCCATGGGCTTCTGCCTGTGTCTCTGGGCACTGCCAGCCTCACGGCCGGGGTACCCATACCCGGAGGAGGGGGGTGCTGTGATGCCCCCGCGGCCCCCTGCCCCCATTCCTGGCTGCGGGAGGCAGCTCACCCACTCGGGCAGGCACCGCACGTATCTAACATGAGAGTCAAACAGCAGCAGCGTCTCCTGGGGCCGTGACATGGCACCAACTTTATTACAGACGCAGCTCCGAACGCAGGGGAGGGGTGGCTGGAGCTGGCCCCCCGGGCAGGGATGGGGGCCACCTTGAGCCATCCCCTGGGCCCCTCTGGCCCTGGCCCTGGCCCTGCTGGGGTGGCGCTGAAGAGAGAGCCGCTAGCTCGCCAGAAGGGCTCTGCTGTGGCTCAGAGCCCTGCCCTTCCGCCCCCTCATCCCACCCCCAAGTGCAGCTGGGGCTGCTGGCCCCGGCCGTCCTGCTGCGCCGTCCTCCAGGCCAGAGCCATGGCCCCGTACCGGGCCTCCCCCCGCGGCTGCAGCGTGTGCACGTTGTTCTGGTAGCTCAGGGGGATGACGCCGCAGAAGCTGGGCGGCTCGGGCGGCTTCTGGGGGGCCCGATGCAGGATCTGGTAGAGGATCCGCTGGCCCAGGGTGGCCTCGCTCTGCTCCTGTGCCTCCCCCCTGGCCGGGGCCATGCCTGGGAGGGATTTGCTGCTGTGCCGGTCGGCTGCCCCCAGCTGCTGGATCAAGGCGCGGCTCAGGGGCCGCCCGAGGCCGTAGAGCTTGGTGAGCCGGTGGAACTGCTCCCACCAGGCCAGGGAGAAGGGCCCATGGCGCTGCTGGAGGGTGACCAGGACCTGGTAGAGCGCCAGGAACTTGTCCTCGCGGGGCAGTTGATGTGCTCCCACCTCGGCCCAGCCGGTGCTGGCAGTCGGCAGCCGGTCCGGCAGGTACAAGTTGACCTTCTGCCGCTGGCTGTCCACGGGCACCGCCTCCTCCTGCTCCCTGGGCCCGCCGGCCCCGGGCTCACGCTGCTGGAACCTCCCCTGCTGGGCCCGGACTCTGCCCAGCCATAAAGCCAGAGGCTGCGTCTTCCGCCGGGCCGCCTCGTCCTCCCGGAGCGCGGCCAGCTCCAGGCTGGGCCGCCCCGGCTGGGCCACCTGCTCCCACCAGGCCCACTCCTGCCCCATCCTCTCGGCGCTGGCCTGCAGCCGGGCCTGGGCAGACGCCAGCAGCTCCTTAGCCAGGCCGGGCTCGGGGCTGGGCTGGGCCTGGAGCAGCTCCGTGGACACGGTGGCCTCGTGCGGCTGTTGCCCGGGGCTGGCCAGGAGGGCGCAGAGCGACACTGCCCTGCCCAGGCCGGCGTCCTCCTCTCCCAGCACCCGGGCCGCCATGGCTAGCGTGGACTCCAGCGCCACCCTGTGCTCCACGGAGGGGCACTGCCCGAGGGCTGGGAGCCGGCCCAGCAGCTCGGCGGTGTCGGTGCTCTCCAGCCGGGCCGGGTCGGCCAGTATCGCCAGTAGCGGCTGGATTCTCTGCCAGACCTGCCCCTCGAGCCCCCCAGCGACCGCCCCCGGGCTGCCCGGGGCCAGCTCTTCTGGCCGTGCCACAGGGACCTTGGACGCCCTGCCACCCAGCACCTGCTCTGCCCCCTCGGCCAGGCCGCCCTCGGCCAGGCCTCTGACTGCCTCCTCGGCCAGGCCCCCTTCAGCTGGGACCCCCTCGGCCAGGCCTCTGACTGCCCCCTCGGCCAGGCCTCTGACTGCCCCCTCGGCCAGGCCCCCTTCAGCTGGGGCCCCCTTGGCCAGGCCTCTGACTGCCCCCTCGGCCAGGCCTCTGACTGCCCCCTCGGCCAGGCCCCCTTCAGCTGGGGCCCCCTTGGCCAGGCCTCTGACTGCCCCCTCGGCCAGGCCCCCTTCAGCTGGGACCCCCTTGGCCAGGCCTCTGACTGCCCCCTTGGCCAGGCCTCTGACTGCCCCCTTGGCCAGGCCTCTGACTGCCCCCTCGGCCAGGCCCCCTTCAGCTGGGGCCCCCTTGGCCAGGCCTCTGACTGCCCCCTCGGCCAGACCCCCTTCAGCTGGGGCCCCCTTGGCCAGGCCTCTGACTGCCCCCTCGGCCAGCCCCCCTTCATCTGGGGCCCCGTCGGCCAGGCCCCCCTTGGCCAGGCCTCTGACTGCCCCCTCGGCCAGGCCCCCTTCAGCTGGGGCCCCCTTGGGCAGGCCTCTGACTGCCCCCTCGGCCAGGCCCCCTTCAGCTGGGGCCCCCTTGGGCAGGCCTCTGACTGCCCCCTCGGCCAGGCCCCCTTCATCTGGGGCCCCCTTGGCCAGGCCTCTGACTGCCCCCTTGGCCAGGCCCCCTTCATCTGGGGCCCCATCGGCCAGGCCCCCCTTGGCCAGGCCTCTGACTGCCCCCTCGGCCAGGCCCCCTTCATCTGGGCCCCCCTCGGCCAGACCCCCTTCAGCTGGGGCCCCCTCGGCCAGACCCCCTTCAGCTGGGGCCCCCTCAGCCAGGCCCCCTTCTGCGCTTTTGGCCCAGGCCTCCTGGGCCAGGCGCGTGCCCAGCTCGGCCACCAGCTCCTCGGCAGCCGCGTCTCTCTCGTGCAGGCCCCGGAGGACGGTGCTGCTGGACTTGCCGAGGCTCCAGGAGCCCAGGGCCAGGCGGGTGGACGCCACCAGCTCCTCCAGGGTGCTGCGGTCGTCGGCCGAGGGGGCGATGCGCAGGTTGAGCAGCGTGCAGATGTCGTCCCGCCAGCGGGCGCTGTCGGCGCCGTACCGGTGACTGGGGTCGATGAGGAAGGGGTCGGAGGACTCGGGGCGCATGGCCTGGGCCGAGGGCCGGCTCGGCTGCCAGGACAGTGGCTCGCCCGGCTGCTGCTTCTTCAGCATCTGCCTCTTCAGCGTCTCCTGGTAGCGCTTGGTGCGTGGGTCCGGGGGGCGCGGGCTCAGGGGAGGCTGCCCCACCTTGGGCAGCGGGACCTTGGGCACCTCGGAGGAGCGGCTGCCTGGGGCGCTGGCGGGGTCCTGCCGTCTCTCTGCCTCGGAGCCGGGGCCCAGCGCCTTGCCGCTCGGCACCATAACCGGGGCTGTGAGGCGCTGGGCCCCCGGCTGGATCTGGGGCAGCTTGCCCTGCGAGTGTCTCTGGTTCTTTGTGCCAGGGGCCTCTTTGGCTGCACCTGGGCGGGGCGGAGACGGGGTCAGGCTGGCAGCGAGGGGAGGGCACCCCGACACTCAGCCCCTCCCCAGGGCCAGCCCCAGCCCACACACCTGCCCTGCCCTGGGGAACAGCGCCCCCCTCCCCCTAGAGGAGCTGCCCTCCCCCCTCGGGCTGGTGGTGAGTGTGAGGGAGAGTCCCTTTGCCCTCCCCCCCCCGGGACTCCAGTGCGGGGAGAGAGGGGAATTCCCCCCCCCCCCCCGGCTCCAGCTGGACGTACCAGAGCTCCTGGGCAGCTGGGTCTGTCCAAAGATCTGCAGCCTCTTGGCCTGGCCCTGGGTCGGCTCCGCCCCGGCCGCCTCCGCGCCCAGCAGCTCTGACGCCTTGGGCCATTTGAGGCCGGGCCCCTGGCCCCTGGCCCTTGGCTCCGGGCCCTCCTCCGCCAGGTACAGGTCATCCGTCAGCCTGGTCTCCACTTGAGCCAGGAGGATCTCCAGTTCTGTGATGCTGAGCCGGGCTGGCGCCCACCCCGGCCTCTCTGCCTCAGGCCCTGGTAGCCCCAGCCCGTACGGCACAAACGTCCCGCTGAGGGTGACACTCCTGGGGGGGCAGAGCGGAGAGAGCGGGTGAGGGGCGCGGCGGGGGGAGACAGCACCGGCTGGCGTCTGATGTCACTCGATGGTGGGTCTAGCCCCTTGGGGTCAGGGCTTTCTGCTCCAGTTCTGCTTCCCATCTTCCAGGCCCCGTCCTGCCCCCGTGGGCATTTAGAGCAGCCTCACAATCACCCCATCGGTCCTTGGAGGGGGCAGAGAATCGCCACGGTGCAGCGTGACCCAGCTACGGCCCTGATCTGCCCCCTATGAGCCAGGGGGAGAGGGGGGCCAGAGAATAGTCACAGTGCAGCGTGACCCAGCTACGGCCCTGATCTGCCCCCTATGAGCCAGGGGGAGAGGTGGGGCCAGAGAATAGTCACAGTGCAGCGTGACCCAGCTACGGCCCTGATCTGCCCCCTATGAGCCAGGGGGAGAGGGGGGCCAGAGAATAGTCACAGTGCAGCGTGACCCAGCTACGGCCCTGATCTGCCCCCTATGAGCCAGGGGGAGAGGGGGGCCAGAGAATAGTCACAGTGCAGCGTGACCCAGCTACGGCCCTGATCTGCCCCCTATGAGCCAGGGGGAGAGGGGGGCCAGAGAATAGCCACAATGCAGCGTGACCCAGCTGCATCCCCAACCCACCCCCTCCGCTGGGGCTCGGGAGCAGGGCCCTCATGCCAGCCCCACACCGCCTGGGGAGGCTGTTCTGCAGGGGGATTCCCACAGGGCCGGTCCCGCCAGCGCTTGGCACAGGGGGGCCCGAGTGTGACTGAGAACCGGGGGGCGGAGAGGGAAGGGCGGGGCGGGGGGCACTCACGGCTGCTCCTTGGTGGGCGTGACGTGCCTCTTGATCGCCTTCTGGAGGACGCCCTTGTCGGTGATGCCGGCGACGGAGGCGATGAGCGAGCGGGCCTGGTCCCGCACCTGCCAGTCCGGGTCCAGCAGGGCCCGGGTCAGCGGCACCACGTCCCTGTGGCTCAGTAGCTCCATCTCGCCCAGGGTCTCCCAGGCCGCCTGCCGGGTCCGGCCGTTCTCGCTGGCGGTGCCCTGGTAGAGGCGGGTGGCGGCCTCGGCCTGCAGTGGGGGCGGCAGCACGTAGGCCTGGCAGATCTGCACCAGGGCGGTGGTGCACAGGCTGTACGTGGAGAGCGGCCCGTCTTCTAGCTGGCCCAACACGGACCGCAGGACGGACTCCAGCGTCACCTCGCTGGGCCTCTGCCTCAGCCAGTTCTTGGCCACGATCTCGGCCAGCACGTCCCGGGGCAGCTCCGGGTCCACGAAGGACCTGGGCTGGTCCTGCGGCTTCCGCTTGGCCTTCCCCTTCTCTGCCGGCTCCTCCCACCACCGGGACGCTGCCGGCTCCTGGACCGGGACTGGCTTCCGCGGCGGCAGCCGCCGGCGCGGGGTCACCTTGAGGGAGCACTGGAGGTGCGGGGGCGTGCCCAGCGGCCAGAGCAGGGCCCTGATGATGGAGTTGGGAATGTAGCCATCCGGCCCGATGAGCCACGGCCCCCCTGGGAGGAAATGCTTCTGGAGCCGCGGCACTAGCTCCCCGGGAGCCTGGGGCTCCTCGCCGCCTGGCGGCTCCACCGGAGAAGACAGGAGCCTCTTGGTGAGTATCCGAGCGGGCCGGAAATCCAAAGCGAGCTCTGGCACCCCGGCGGGGGCCTCTGGGCCGGGAGAGGGGCCTCTCTCTGTCTTGGCACTGGTCACCACCCTGGCCACTCTCTTGACCAGCATAACCTCCCGGTGGCTGGTGAGGGCCTCCATGCCTTGGAAGCACTTGGACTTCTCGCCCGCCCAGAGGTACCTGGGTACGAAGACCGTGTCGAAGGACAGGAGGAAGTTGGGGAGGAAGGGCAGGGGGTGCTCGACCACGTCGTCCTCCACCTGCCAGGCAGCCAGCGCCTTGAGGTGCCGGCGGGGCAGGTACTCGAGGCAGGAGATGAAGTAGATGTTGGTGCCGCAGCCGACCAGCAGGTCGCCCCGGAGGCTGGCGAAGCAAACGCGACTGAACTGTAGGCTGGTGTCGAAGTCCACCAGCAGGACGCCCGTCAGGGACCACACCCTCACCGAGCCATCCGCGCCCCCCGTCAGCAGCAGCTGCAGCGGGTGGCAGTAGTCCAAGGAGGTGACGGAGCAGGAGTGCAGGGGGCAGGTCTCCAGCCAGTACGGGTTGATCTTCCGGGGCACCAGGGCGGCCTGTCTCCAGAGCCTGAGCCGGTTCTGCTCGGTCAGGGCGCCGAGGTAGCCTGGCACAAGCAGGAGGCTCTGGATCCGGCAGCCGGTGCTGGGGATGACGACCAGGGGCCGGAGCTCCAGCTCGCTGCCCGTCAGGCCCACGTTGGACAGCACGATCCGCTCGTCCGCGCCGTAGGAGCAGAGGAAGTTGGACTCCGGGGAGCGGTAGGACAGGTCCCCGCAGGCCGACAGGCTACACAGGGCGCCCACCCCCCCTTTGTGGATCTGCCGCTCCGCCAGGCTGTGGGCGTGCTGGGAGACCAGGCGCACGTGCCCGCTCCAGTGCCCGCTGAACACGAAGCCGGAGGGCTGGGTGCCTAGGCCCAGGCGGCAGAAGGCCAAGCACAGCACCTTGTCGTCTCGGTTCTCCGTGGTGCACAGGACGTACTTGGCTGGGCTGGGGCAGATGGTGGTGTCCAGGACGTAGACGTCGGCAGTCCCCACGGTCACCACCAGCTCCTCCCGCTCCGGGTCGTAAGCGTAGTCCAGGGCCTTCTCCAGCCTGTGGAAGGGCCAAGTGAGGAGGAGCAGCTCCCCGGTGACAGACGAGAGGAAGCGGGTCACCCCGTCCTCGGTGGTGGCCAGGATGCGGGCTCTGCCGGGGCCGCAGGGTACGCGGGCCAGCCTGCGCAGGCCGGAGCCGGCGGCGTTGAAGAGCTGGTAGAAGTTGCGCAGGGTGCGGAGGGAGAAGCTGTGCTGCGAGCGGCAGTAGAACATCCGCTCGGTGACAAAGCCCAGCTGGAAGACCGGCTCGCCCACGTCCAGCCGGCGCAGCAACTCGCAGCTGCCCAGGCCCCACTCCTTGAGCAGCCCGTCCAGCGACGCCGTCAGCAGGGTGTGCATGGCCGGACGGCACACCACGCTGGTCACGGCGCTCAGGTGGGCCTTGAACTGCTGCTCCTGGCGTCCCGTCTCCAGGCTCCACAGCTTGACGTGCCCGGCCAGGTCGCCCACGTACAGGTGGCCCTGGGGCCCGTGGGCGGAGCAGCAGGTGAGGGAGACACCCTGGCTAAGCTGGAAGGCCTGGGTCTCGGCCCGGCGCTGGCAGTCGTAGAGCCGGATGGTGCTCTCGCACAGGGCCACCAGCGCCCGCACGTCCCGCTCCACGCTCAGGCAGTGCACGAACTCTCCGCCGGCCACGCTCACCGCCCACGAGATGCCCAGGCCTGGCGCGGGCCCCGGGCTGAAGGCCCAGAAGCTGATGGCGCCGATGGCCCCCGTGACCAGCTCACCTGTCTCCGGGTTGTAGCACATGCTGGTGACGGAGTGCGGACAGCGGACGGCTGTGAGGAGCCGCAGGCCCTGAGTGTGGTCCCCGAAGAGCCGCAGGTGCAGGTCGTCGCAGTAAGTGGCCAGCAGGTGCAGGCTGGGCACGTAGGACACCTGCAGCACCTTCACCCGCTGGGCCATGGGGATGTCCTTCTCCACCACCGCGCTCTCATCCTCCCCGTGCTGCAGCCAGATCCGGGCCTGCAGGGGCATGTTCATCAGGGCAGGGGAGCAGAGCGGGTAGGGCGTGCGTGCGTGTACACGTGTGTGTGTGTGTGTGTGTGTGTGTACAGCACCTTGCACGACAGGGCCCTGCACATGCACATGTGTGTACAGCACCTCGCACAACGGGGCCCTGCACGTGTACATGTGTGTACAGTACCTCGCACGACGGGGCCCTGCATGTGTACATGTGTGTACAGTACCTCGCACGACGGGGCCCTGCACGTGTACATGTGTGTACAGTACCTCGCACGACGGGGCCCTGCATGTGTACATGTGTGTACAGGGCCGAGCACGTGTGTGTGCTGGCTGACGGGCGCTAGCCAGCAATCGGTGCCCAGCCACTGCCAGTCGCCTGTCGATAAGAGCAGGTGGCTGCCCCTGATCAGTTCTCAGTGCTGAGTCTTTGGCCCACGGCGGCTGGGTGCCATCGCTGGCGAGCGCCGCCCCAGGCTCGCTGAGTGTCACTCGTTGGGAACCCAAGGTCCTAGTCAAGACTTGGTGGGGTAGTATCAATAATCGATGTTGCTGCTTGAAATTCTCCACCCAAAGTTTTAGTTTTTTTCACCAAACTGGCTTTTTTCCAAACGTGAAACTTTGGGGTGAGTGGGGGGAATGATCGGGATTGGTGACGTTTTCCCTTTTTCGCACAGTTTTCTGCATTTATTTTTTCCCCTATCGCAATTGGTAGCGCAGGTGTCTCTATGTCGTGCGCCCCACCGTGTTCGTACTGGAGGGGGCGGTTTCCACGAAGGAAACGTTTCTAAAACAATTTGGGGTGAGCAGGGCAGCCGAAGGTTTGATGGAAAATGCGCCTGGTTCAAAATCCTTTCCAGCAGCTCCCCTAACACAGAGCCAGAGACGGGGAAGTGAAAGAGAGAGAAAAACTATGCATCTGCTCCGCTGAGGACAGGACCAGTGGGGAAACTGAGGCACAGGGGAAGTGCCTTCCTGACAGTCAGTGCAGGTTGTCTGACTCCCAGTGTGGGCCGAGCAGGGGGGTCAGGACTCCTGGGTTCTGCTCCTGGCTGGGGGCAGGGAGAGGAGTCGGTGGGATTAGAACAGGGGGCCTGGGAGCATTTCAGGCTCCACCAGCCGCTTTCCCTGGGGCAAGGGGAAGAGGTGGAGGACGCAGCCCCCCCAGTGCGGCAGATTGTGGTGGAGGGTGTGAGGGGCACCAATCCCTGGGGGACAGTTCAGCTGGGGTCTCACCTGGTCCTGTTTCAGCCCTGGGCCCCCCCAGGAGAAGCAGACGAAGACGTTGGCGGTGGGAGTCGGGTAGAAGCAGATGCGGGGCATGAGGTGAGGGTGGCGGCTGGCCCGGTACACAAGGGAGGGTCTGTCGCTCAGCAGCACCGGCGTCCCTGGCACCGCCTCGGGCAGCTCCTGCACAGGAAGGAGGGACAGTGAGGGCGATTTGCCCTGGTGCCTGTGGCCGCAGGTGCTGCCGGCTCCGACCAGCATGGGGCTGCCACCTTGGGGGCTGAGGGTGCAGGTTATTGCCAGCGATGGAGCCCCAGAGGGTGGAGCAGCACCTGCCCCCTCCAGCTCCCTGCAGACCCCGGCCACGTCTGTCACGCTCAGGGCAGCTCTCCCTTCTCCGAGTGATGGGCTCAGGCTCTCTGCAGACCCAGGCAGCGTCGCTGGACCTAAGGGCCAAATCTCACTGGAAGGAGGGTGCGGCGTCTGTACCTCGGCCGGCCCCTGGGGATCTATGTGACCATCTCTACGGGAAAGCGGCCGTTTGGAGCAGTAAATGGGCCCCTGCTTCTCCCAGCCCTCACACCGTTACCTTTGGCATCTGCAGCTTTTGACAGATCTGAGATTTTAAGTTCCTCCATCCGGGGACGATCCTGGCAGCTCCTGACATCGCAGCGCTGGGGGGGGGGCGGCTTATCCCGCGCGGGGGAGAAGCAGCAGCTCTGAGCAGCCTGGGAGCCGGTGCGAATTCCCTGCTGGGGGAAGGAGAGGGTCCCGGAGGCTCGATTCTCTAGCTGGAGAGCAGATGCGGCCCAGAGAGCTTCCATGTTCAGTGTGCCAGTGTGGGGACAGGCTCCTGCCCCCATTCCCCACCCCCAGAGCCAGCCAGACCCTGCCTAGGGCCCGGCGCCCCCCGTGCCCCATTCCCCACCCCCAGAGCCAGCCAGTCCCTGCCCTGGACTGGCACCCCCCATGCCCCATTCCTCACCCCCCAGAACCAGCCAGTCCCTGCCCTGGGCCTGGCGCCCCCCGTACGCCATTCCCCGCCCCCAGAGCCAGACAGTCCCTGCCCTGGGCCCAGCGCCCCCCGTATCCCATTCCCTGCCCCCAGAGCCAGCCAGTCCCGGGGCGCTCTCAGCGTGGGACGTTTATTCTGGTCTCTCAAGGGCACAGAGCTCTTTGTGGGTGATACTGTTGGGGGGGGAGTGTGGCTTGCGGGGTGAAAGCCCCTCCCAGCAGGAGAGGACAGTGCACTCTAGGGGGGTCAGCGGCATCTGCCCCCCTGGCTTGTGACCTTTGGGGTCAGGTTCCCACGTGCCTGGGGCTGCCCGCCTGGCGCTCCCCTTTTCCGCCTGCTGCGGGGGGCCCCCGGCCTCGCTCCCGGGTGTACGGGCGGGCTCATCCCACCCCCGCGGCCCCATGGGCACCATGGGCGGCCGCGTGAGGGGAGGCCTGGTTCGGGGGGCACCAGCTTTACCTGCCCACGTCAGGAGCAGCATTGTGACATCACCCAGCTTCGGCCAAAGCGCCTGTGGCCGTGTCCATCCACAGGAGAAAATAGTCCCTCTCCCCTCCCCCACCCACCAGAAACCAGTGAACAACATCATCATGTAATGCAATAGCAACCATCACCCTGTACTAATTAGCACTTAATTAGGATCATTGGGCAAGGGCTAGATTGTCAGTTTCCTGGTGCATGTGTGTCTGTCCAGGGCCTGGGCAATGGGGGGGCCTGGCCCTGGGCTGGGGTGGTGCTACCGTAATACACCTAATAGCAATAGGAATGTACAGGGCCTGGCGCAGTGGGGAGCCTGGGATTCCTAGGCACCAAGATACTACCCCTATTAATAACTATTAATAATGACTGGAGTTATATGTTAAGTACAATCGTTTATCCTCCCCCCCGCAGCTCCCCATTCCTGCCAGCACCAGGACAGAGACTCCGGTTCATTTCCTGGCACCTGGGTCTCCCCAGCCTCGCCCTGAGGTGATGGAAATGGCCCTGCATGGGGCAGGGGTCAGAGAACCGGGCGCTGATGCCCTGCCCAGCCTGGCCTTGCACACACCCCTCTGTTAGGCCTGGGGCTGCCCCCTCCACTGGGGGCCGTGTCCCGTAGCTGGCCCCTCACCACCAGGATACCTGGCCTGATGGATCGATTGGGGTTCAGCTGCTGACATCTCGCTCTTGCCCCCAATTCCCGATCCCGTCCCATCTCTGGGCCCCACTCCCCAGCAAGTCTCACACCCCACCTCCACCCCAGCTCCTCTGCACCCCAGACAGATCCGCTCGCTGAGCAGTCAGGCATCTCCTGTCCGGGCATCTCCCTGGCCACAGCACAGGGACGGCCCAACTGGGGGTACCGCTGGCTGCCCAGCCACCCTGTGCTAAAGCAGATTAACAGCAGGGGGTGCTGCACCCCTCCTCACCCACAGCCAGGCCCCTGGGGTAGCTGCAGGGGTAGGAATCCAGGCCCTACCTCCTCTGGGGTTTGCGCTGGCAGTGGTGCCAAGCCCTAGTAGAGGCACAGTTTGCACCAGGACACGGTGATTTGCACTGTCACAGTTTACACAGCCATTGTTTACAGCTGTGCAAAGTGAGCTAGTGGGAGGTGGCGGGCTGGAAGCCAGGACTCCTGGGTTCTCTCCCCATCTCTGGGAGGGGAGTGGGTTCTAGTGGTCAGAACAGCGATGGGGGGTGGGGGAATAGAGACATTTCCTGAATACTCCAGTAGCTGCTGTTGCATTTGGGGGTGTGGGGCGGGCGGGGAAGGAAGCATGAACACGGACAGGCAGAGGGAGGCAATGAACCCAGTGTCAGATGCCGGAGCCCCCTTCGTCTCCCATGCGCCATCTCCCCGCTGTTCTGGCATCGCCCCCCGGGCACTCACTCCATGCCACGCCTGCCCGCTCGTGCGGCGTGCCATCAGACAGCAGAGCTGGGCACAGGCCCATCCTGCTCTGCCCTGTTTGGCCTCCCCCCCCCCCACACACTTTGGTGTAAATTAGGAATTTTTCTTCTAGTGGGTGGATTACTGCTGGGCAGCCCCCAGATGGCTCCTTCCTTAGTCTAATTACTGATTAGGCTCAGGGTAAAGGCCTGAGCGGGAGGGGAGGGCAGGACTGAGATGTCTGAGCTGTTTGTCTGTGTTAGTGTGTGTGTGTGCGGGGGGGGGGTTAGCACCACAGTCTCTCCTTAGGCTGGATCGGATCAGAGCAGCCAAACTCCCCCCCATGTCCCCCAAACTCCCCCATGCCCCCCAACCTGCCCCCCATCGGCCTCCAGCACCACGGGGATGGGGAGCAGGGCACCACATGCTGCATGCCCCAGACGGGCAGATGAGCCAGACCCGGATTAACCAGGTCATGCCGATTACCAACGGCTCCCCTCTGCAATCCTTTAATGGGGGGATCCATCAGCTTCTCAGCGCCGGAGCTGAGACCGGCACAGAGCTCGCCGGTGACGCTCGGGCCCTGACCCCGGGGTTGCACAATGGGTTAATAACGGGTTGCGTGGCTGCAAAGTGCTGGACAAATGCTTCCCGAGCAGCCAAAGGGAGTTAGGTGCTGAGGATGGTCCATGGGCTTTGGGTGCATCGTCCCCTTCAGCCACGTGGACAAAGCCCAACCCGGGTCACTAGTTGTCGTTTGCCCTTTTACTTCATTTGATGAATGGGCTTTTTGCACTCGGGGGAAGGGGACAGAGCATTTTTGCTGAAACCTTGTGTTAATTTACATCTTAATCTAGTAGGACTGCAAGACACACACCCCCCTCCAAGATCAGGACCCCCCATTGTGCCAGGCGCTGCACAGACCCTGACCAAGATCTGGACCCTCACTGTGCCAGGGGCTGCCCAGACAAGGCCTGGCGCCAAAGAGCTTGCAAATTCATCATTTATCTTCAACCTGCTTTAAAAGACGGCAATCTCCTGCCCTCTTTCCACGCTCATGTGAACGCGGCTACACGTGTCTTCCGGCTCGTCCCAAGAGCAGAACCAGGGCAACTGAGGCAGGAGCCTCAAAACCCTTCCCAGGCTCTCCCCCCTCCTCCAGAGGATGCCCAGAGGGGTTTTAAACTCTGTCTTTCTGTGTGAACAGGTGACAGGACCTTTTTTGCACGGGTGTCATCGTGGGATCTCTGCTTAGCAGGGTGTCGCCAGGTCACAAAGTGAGCATCTTTACCCGCCCCAGGATAGAGCATTTCTACTGGTTTTATTAGACTGAGGGAAATCACTGCTCACCCATTTAACAAGCCAGGTGTGGCGAGACACCTACAGGGGAGCTGGGGCTTGTTGCAGGTGAGTGTGTTTTGGGTACTGAATGAATGGTAACCAAATCTCGAAGTAGCTGTCCCGTCTGCTTTGCTGGGTATGTCACCGGGGCGCAGCCCCCACCCGTATTTGGGGAACCGTTCGTCTGCAGTCGGACTGATTATCTTTCCCCAGCGAGGGGCAGGCAGTCGCCCGGCAGCTACAAGAGATTTCATTCTTCATCTCCATTTCTGCCAGGAAGCCCCGGGAGGATACCAAAGATTCGCTGGGTCACAACAATCCACTCATTGGTGACAGCCGGCTAGGAACTGCATCCCAGGGTCTTTCAGGCCTGGCCACATTCACCTGAGGTGCATAAAATCTCCTCTTTCCGCACGATTTCGCCAACATTTCTCCCTGGCCAATCGCTCGCTGGTGTCTCACCCCGGGGGTATTTTTTGAGGTACACCAGAAAGGGCAAGGGACAATTTTCAAACCGCTGGAGCCAAATGGCGTGGGTGGTGACAGTTATGCAGTTGAGTAGGAGGCCGTGGCCAGGGACAGCTGGTTATGGGTAAACTCTTCCCTTGGCATTTGGTGAGGTGTAGGAAAATCCAGGGGACGCTGGCGATGTTGTTAGCCCCAAGGGAGGCACCAGCTACGGCACTCAGACAGCACGAAGTGGCCTGGACCGTCCACTGGAGACTCCCTGGACGTGGGCCCTGCTGCCACCTCTGAGGTACAGAAACCTGGGGTGAGCATTGAGCGCACCCACCTGGCAGCTAGCAGTGTGCACGGGGCACCCCAACAGGTTCCCAGGACAGCTGCCTCCACATAGGGGCAATCCTAGGAAAACCTGGACAGCCGGCAGCCCTGCTCCCAGGAGCCAGGGCAGATCAGGGTGTGATGGGGGTGTGATGAAGTGGGGGGTTTCCTTGTTTTTCCTATGGTTTGCATGCGGAGGGGGTGGGACTCAGTGTCCCTGGGTGTTACTGGTTTAACGAGGGGAGGGGAGAGGGAGTTTGTTGTTACAGAGGACCGGCGAGGGAACTTGGGACCCCAGCCGATGGCCTGGAGAATGGAGACCCCAGCGACTGGTGACCTGACGACCCGGACGCCCAGCTCAGGAGTCGCAGCCGGTTCTGGCCAGTGGGAGGACAATGGGCTGCGGAGAGAGGACCCCGGTGACCTGACCAGCCGGTTCCAGCCAGAGGACAGAAGCAGGAGGGGAGGCCCAGGCGACCCTGTTTACCTGGAGAGAAGACAATGGACAGAGGCGGGGCCTGGGGCCGGGGGTATCAGATGCCCAGCTGGGAGCAGGGGGGCTCGGGACTGGAGAGGGGGAGCAGGCAGAGCCCACCTGGATGCAGGGAGACTGGGATGTGCTGTGCTGAGGGAGGCCAGGCCTGAGGCCCTGAGAGTTTCCTCGGCTGGGTTCAGACGCTCAATTAACCCTCCGGTTTTACGCTGGCTGAGAGTCGCTCCGGTCTAGAGATCAGGGTTGCATTATTCCCTCTGGGAGTGGAGGCCCCGGGGGTCCAGAGTGAGGGGACTCCCTGAGGGGGCCCACGGCAGAGACAGACGTGCTAAGGCTCAGAGAGGTGCGGCTCCAGGAGTTGGAGGGGTTTAACCCCCGAGAGTGGACCCCCGAGAAGGGCTGTCACACTGAAGGGGGTCCCCCCAGGGACTGCACGGGGCCAAGAGTGGGCATGACCTGGGAGTCCGTGACAACGTGGCAGCAGTGGGATGTTTCGTGGATGCACCCTGTAGATGTTGGCCGCGGGCGCAGGCGCTTTGCAGTGAGTGGCTGCCAGCGATAGAACGAGGGTATTGAACGGAACCAGCCTGGAAATGGCCTAGAACCAGCTCCGTCAGAGCGACCCGGCCCGTCTGTGCAGGGAGAGGGGGCTGAGCATGGGGAGACTCACTAAGGACCGGCTGATGGCTCAGCTTGTAGAGAATGACCCGTCCGAGGAACAGGCTCCAGACCCCAGGGGGGCTCGCGGGGTGCCCGGAGAGCCGGGGAGTAGCCGTGGGGGCAGTCTGTGTAGCAGCCGGGAGTGGGTCAGACACAACTCCCCAGTCAGCACAGGGTTTCTCCCTGGAGGAGCTGCAGAGACTGGAGCTAGAGCTGAAAGCGAAGGAGCTGGAGCTGGAGGAGCGGAGGCGGGTGAACCGTGCAGAACAGCGGAAGCATGAGTTGGAGTTGAAGGAGTGGTGGGCCTGCCGGGAGGTAAGTGGGGAAGGGCCCCGAGACGCCAGTTTTGTGGGGAATCCAGACACCAAACTGCTGCCCCAGTTTAAGGAGGGGGGATATTGAGACGAATCACAGAGACCCACAGAGACGAAGGGCTTTGCTCAGCCGAAATGCAGGTGCTTTTACCGCAGCCCCTGCCCTGGTAGTGGAATCATTCCTTCCTGTGACAACCCATCTGCTCGGCTTGGGGAGGTGGCGTGGTCTTGTTGATGGGGCAATGGGCCTCAGGACCCCTGGGGTCTATTCCTGCCTCTGCCACTGTCCCTGTGTAACCTTGGGCAAGTCCCCTTCTCTCTCTGGGCCTCAGTTTCCCCTTTGTCCGTTCCGGCTGTGAGTTCTTCAGGGCAGGGACTTCTTCTCACTCTGTGTCTGTGCAGTGCCTTCACCACGGGGCCCTGATCTCAGTCGGGGTCTGGGCAGCGCCCGGCACCACGGGGCCCTGATCTCAGTCGGGGTCTGGGCAGCGCCCGGCACCACGGGGCCCTGATCTCAGTCGGGGTCTGGGCAGCGCCCGGCACCACGGGGCCCTGATCTCAGTCGGGGTCTGGGCAGCGCCCGGCACCACGGAGCCCTGATCTCAGTCGGGGTCTGGGCAGTACCCGGCACGACGAGGGTGCCAGTAATACCAACATTGCCAATGCCTATGGGCTGCAGCAGGACTCAAGTGGTACCCTGGGCTCTGTGTCAGTCCCTGTGCCTGGGGTCATAGAATCATAGACTATCCGGGTTGGAAGGAACCTCAGGAGGTATCTAGTCCAACCCCCTGCTCAAAGCAGGACCAACCCCAACTAAATCATCCCAGCCAGCCCAGCGGGGGGTCAGCGGAACCCCACACCGCAGATCCCTTCCTAGGCTGCAGTGTCCCTGCATGCCCTTGCCAGGTTCAAACCACAGCCCAGACGCCTGGCTCCTGACTACCGTAAATCCCATTCGACGGGTTCCGCAAGTGCTTTCCCACTGCTGAAGGAGAGCGGCAGGGCGCGGAGGGCTGAGCGGCTTGGCCTGAACCCAGAAAACCAAACCACGGTTTGAATGGGTCGGGTTTTCTCACCAGAACCAAGAAAAGTCTGTTGGGTCAAACCAAATGTTTTGTTCAACCTGTAATTTTTCTCCTGTTTTCATTTTGGGTCGGCTTTGGGTGTTTTTCACTTTTTGTTGTTTTTACAGCTCAATTTCAAAATGAAAAGCTGTCGAAAAGTCGGGATGTTTCTTTGCAAAATGGGTGAACTGAAGCATTTTGACTCTTCAGAATTTTTCTCTCAGATTTTTCATTCCACACTATTTGCCGAATTCAGCTCAAATTTGTTAATAGTTTCAGAGACACAAAAATACAATTGCCACAATTTATTATTCGCCCAAAAAGTGTTGCCCGGCTCTGCTTTGCCAGCAGCTGCAGCTCTGTCGCTTTTCCAGGCTCTGGCTCACCCGGGAACCGGTTCTCAGCCGAGGTACTTGGCCTGTGGACCCACAGCGATGGCTCGGTCAGGATTCGGTCACCAAAGGTCCCCCTAGAACTGGATCAGAATGGCCCGTTTCCTGCCCGCTTTGCACTGGTGTGTGCGCAGGTGTGGGTTAAACTCTCCCCCGCTTGCCCCACGTACCCAATGGGGGTTAACCCCTCCCCCGCTCGCCCCACGTACCCAATGGAGGATAACCCCTCCCCCGCTTGCCCCACGTACCCAATGGAGGATAACCCCTCCCCTGCTTGCCCCACGTACCCAATGGGGGATAACCCCTCCCCCGCTTGCCCCACGTACCCAATGGAGGATAACCCCTCCCCTGCTTGCCCCACGTACCCAATGGGGGTTAACCCCTCCCCCGCTCGCCCCACGAAAAAAATGGGGGATAACCCCTCCCCCGCTTTCCCCACGTAGCCAATGGGGGTTAACCCCTCCCCCACTTGTTCCAGGTAATCACTGGGGGTTAACCCCTCCTCCAATCTCCCCATATACCCAATGGGGATGCCCACCCTGCGCTGTGGGGGGGGAGACTCAATGGGGTACGTGGCCCTTTAAGGCCTGAGAGGGGCGGGGCCATCTCCCTCCTGTCGGGCAGCTCCCTCTAGCGGTGGGAGGCGCTGGGGGGGGGGCGGAGCTGGTCCCTCCCTCAGGCCCCGCCCACTCCCCGTCCGGCCCCGCCCACGCGGCGTGTGAGAGCCCCTCCCCCGCAGTGTCCTCGCGCCCGGCCGGCCGGCTCAGGTCCCGGGTGTCCGCGCGCCGCTGCCGCTGCCGCTGCCCACTCCCATTGGCCCCTGGCCGCGCGCCGCTGCTGACCGGTGAGTGCCCGCGCGCCGCGGCCGTTGGGCTTCGCCGCCCCGCGGGGCCGGCGGCTGAGGGAGGGGGCGCTGCCCCGGGCGGGGGGGGCCGTGTGTCCATCGCGGGGGGGGGCTCCCCTCACCGCCCCCCGCCCCGGGCGCTGCTCCGAGCCGCTTCCTGAGCCCCCCGCGGGCAGCTGCGGAGCGGCGCGGGGGCTGCTGGGAGCTGTAGTCCTCGGACGCTCGGGCGGCCGTGGCGCAAAGCGGGGCTGGACGGCCGAGCGGACTACAGCTCCCAGCAGCCCCCGCGCGGCCAGGCGGCTGCCCCGCGGGAGGGGGTCGTGCGGGAGGGGGGGGGCTCTGGCTGCCCCGGGCGGGAGTGGGGGCGGCGGGGGCTTCGGCTGCCCACGGCTGTGGGGGGCTATGGCTCCCCTGGGCGGGGACCCATCAGGCGGGGGGGTCATTGCACACTGCTTGAGGAGCCTTTGGGGGGGCCTGGGGCGGGGGGGGCTCCTGTGCTGCGTGGGGGTGGGGGTGGGGGGGGTGTCATTGCACACTGCTTGAGGAGCCTTGGGGGGCGGGGCGGCTCCTGTGCTGCGTGGGAGTGTGGGGGGGTCATTGCACACTGCTTGAGGAGCCTTTGGGGGGGCCTGGGGTGGGGGGGGCTCCTGTGCTGCGTGGGAGTGGGGGGGTCATTGCACACTGCTTGAGGAGCCTTTGGGGGGGGGCCTGGGGCATGCAGCTCACGTCCCTGGGTTGCAGATGGGGAGCTGAGCACAGGGCAGCGCAGCGTTTGCCCAAGTCACACTGACAGAGCCTGTGGCCCAGCAGGGAGCTGCCCTGGGTCTCCCAGGCAGCCCCCTCCTCGCTGGACCCTGCTGAGCTGGCGGGTTCGGGTTTGCGGGGGCTGGGGCACGGGACCGTTTCAAAGGTGGCCGGAGTAAAGCAATGAGACTGTCCAGTTTGGGACATAGCCCTCCCCATCTCTCCAGCTACAGGGTTTGCCCAATTCATTAGTAGCCTCTGCAGGAGTCCTTGGACCTAACTCAGAATTGTGGAGACAATTGACTATTCAGCTAGTGGGGATGTTGCCTGTGAAAATACAGAGTTACGTCTTTGGTGGTTTGTGCTTTTTAAACTCGGTGCTGATGTCCGAGGGGAATGACTTAAAAAGCTGCTGGAGAAAGACTGGGGTGCACAATGCTATGCCTTGCACGATGCAAATCTAAATGCAAATGGTAGTTGTACTCCTGTGTTGTGGAGAGGTGTGTTACTGGCATGCAGATTGGGGAGGCAGACACACAGATGGTTAGCCGTGGTATAGACTTCCTAGGAGTTGGCTCTGCTTCCAGGCAATGGCAAGTTATCTGAATTAACTTCTCCCCTGAAATTAAAGTGCTTTCCTATTTCACATCAGTTTTGCCTGAGCCTTGCTGTGTACAGCACAGGTTAAACTTAGCTTGAAAGAGCTGGTGGTAGCTTAACCCTGTGATGTGAGTAACACTGAATGGCTCAGATACGTCAGTGGGGTATAATATAAGTGGACCAAAGTACCATGAATGTATTTCACATTAGCAAGTGCTTTATTCAGCCCTGTCTGAATGAGGGTGCATATTAGATGCTCACCTTCCAGATGACGTTAGAGTTTCATCTCCTGACTTTCTGGGGATGGGGGGTGTAACTGGTCTCGCTAGACATTCTTTTAAAAATAGCCCTGCCTGTGCAATTGAAATCCTTTTCCACGTGTGACAGGAATCAAAGGACCAGTGTTGTAAGAGGAGCTGAATCAGCGAAAGGGAAGCAGAACAGACAAAATGACATTAAATAGGAAGATGTTAAACTTGCTAGCTTTGCCTGGAGGTATTGGCTCCATTATACTGTATAAGTAACAGCTGCAATATGAATAAAAGCGGGGAGGGGGATCAGACAGCATAATCCAGCAGCAGGATTTACGGTATTAGGGGCAGGGGGCTGTCAGATGCAGGCTTAATATCACCCTTTTGTTTTTACAGACATGTCCATGCCCTCCAGACTCTCACATGGGGGAGTTAAGTGGCTCTCCCAGTGCTATCTATGAGAGCTCGTAGCTGGGGATTAAATGAGATCTGAAGGTAGCCTGCAGTTCCAAGGAACTGCCCTGATAGAGTGCTGCTTGCAGCCATGCAAGGCAGAGGTCCTGAAAGACGTTCACGTGTTTATGGAAACTATATAGATCAAAGAGTACCAGAGATGAAATTGCTGTCCAGTCTTTATAGATTTGAAGTAGGAAGCAGCATGACCAGTAAGTGTCCTCATGATCGGGCCCCTACTTTGCAACTTCTTGCAGCAGAAATCAAAGCTTGTACATGTGTTGTCAGCTTCGTATGTCAGGATCTGAACTGGCTTCCATTGATATCAATAGAAATACTCTCACTGCATCAAGATATGATTCTTTATGCCTAAGTAATACAAAGTTTCTCAGTTTCTGCAAACAGAATTTATAGCAGAAGCCATCCCTCCCCTAAGAGGAACATCAGATGGTGGATTTCACTTCCTTTGTTTTGGAAACTTTCAATCTGACCCATCCTGATACTCAAACACCTGTGTGGTTCTTTTAAAGCTTCCCAGAGTAGTAGTGAAGGTTTCAGAAGTGCAGGTACAGTGGAGTCGCATCATAGACGCATTTAACTTACGCGATTTTAAATATATGCACCTGGCAAAACAAAAAAGAGAAAAATAACAATTTAAATACTGTACCTTTAGTGCGGGCGATTCCGCCCGCCATTCCACTCAATGAGCGTTTGACTATACACGATTTTCGCCTTACGCGCTGACTTCAGAACCTAACCCCCGTGAAAGATGCGACTCCCCTGTAATGCTAGAAAGGCAGCAGTGTTGTTTTCCCAGAAAATGATTGTTCAGATCTACACATGAAAATAAAAGGGCTATAGAGGATAGCCAGGAACTGGAATTATGTCTTGCATTTTGGAGTTGCAAAATGGGGAGCACTCTGTTCTCCAACTGATGGCTGGTAGATTTACATATGCAATTCTTATTAACATTAATGGGAACAGCTGTAAATCAATGTCTCATTTATTCATTGTACTATCAAAGGTAAAGAAAGGTGTCCTATCAAATCAGATCGTCCTCCAAATTACCTTTAAAAAAAATCAGCTTTCAGAAAAATCCAGAGACCAATGGAAGTGTTATACATTTTAAAAAATCTTCCCAATGCTTCCACCAGTTGTTTTCCAACAAACATCCCTTCCCCGGAAGTGTTTGCAGACCAAACACTGCAGCCCAGAGCGCTTCAAAGTGAAACCTGCATCTTTGTTTTCTATTGTCCAAAGCAATCAGTAAATAGAATTTAATCTTTGTATTCTAGTAATCTAGAGCAGTGGGAGCAATTTAGGTAGGAAAGTGTGTCCCTTTCAGTGAAAAATGGCTGCCTCTAAGGATTTATTCTGGGGTAACATAAAACCACTTGATGAAAACAGTTTCTGGAAATACATTCTCCTTGCATGCAGTCACACTTCCACTAACAAAGGTATCTTTACACTGAACTTGGCTCTAGTGGAAAAGTGCCCAGCTCACGAGTGGATCGTCTCTCTCCATAGAACAGGTACCACCATGTAGGCAAAGCCAAGCTGATGTTTTGAACCGTGCTGCTCTCATGCTAGCATGCTTGTGCCTCATTCTGGCTGGAAGAGCCATCCGTTGGGATGAAAGTGCAAATCATATTGGTGTGCTGAGTCTGACAAGCATTGCACGGTGGTTTTGGTGACATGACACAAACCTGCTAGGAATTGGTTAGGACTTCCCCCAACTCGTTTCGCACAGCCATCGGATGATGAATGACTTCTGGTTGTTAATTCTGCTTGGCTGGATCTGAATCAGTGACCTGGAGACTGTGGGGTGGTGCTCAACAGCCTGTTTTGGTAATGAGCTAATTGCTTTAATATTACACTTTTGGAAAGGGCTATATGTACTTCCTTAAATGTTAGATTCCTGCAGAACGTGAGCGTACTGCTGGAGTCTAAATGTCCCCTGGTGAATCCGGCTGAGCTGAAATGATAATGGTCCAGCTGGTGCCATACTCCGCGCAGTGTTCTGGAGGAATCTGACCTGCGGCAGCTAATGTGCTGGGGCACTGTTTGTTTAGTCCTGACAGGGTTCACACTTGTCTCCCAGTTTTGAACATTGGGCTGATACTTGTTTTCACACATGCCATTCAGCCCCACTGCCTTATCCCCTTTCTCTGCAGGGCTCTGTTTCAACAGGCTGCATCAGAAACCCTTCCAGAGGTGCACTGTTGTGGGGCAGACTTGGTTTCAATTCCGTAACAACACTTGCCTCATCCACTGACCTATTTGTGCAGGCCCCACAAGAATCCCGACACTGAGCACGGCTGTTTACTAACTAATATTGTTACAGATGGTGGTGGCTGAGAATGTGCTGAGGGGTTTTGTTCTTGGCAAGGAAAAAGGCTCCTATCTTTGTTACAGTTCTACGAAAGGGGAAAACCTGAGCCATTTGAATGAATTCTGCCTCTGTATTACTGAAATGCTGATGGAAGTGGGTTGTCACTCTGCTGTCAGTTCTACGCCTGCAGCCCCCGTTGACTTCATGGGTGTGTGGAGGATCCTTTACTCTGGCAGCATAGACGTTACCGTTAGTCTATACTTTCCACTAGTCTTAATTGTTTCTGTGCCTTGATCAGTGTCCTGGTGTGCGAGGCACAGGACACACACCCAGGCCTGCTCTACACCCACAGTTTGAACTGGTAGAGCTATTTTGGTTGGGGAGGGGCTTTCGTTACCAATGTAGTTACACGGATTCATCCCACAGTGTGGGTGAAGTTCTAGCTGGATAAAGGTACCTTACGCTGCTATATCTTATTCCCCTTCCCGTCAGAGAATAAACTATTCTGGTATAAGCACTTTTGTATGGCTAGAACTGCGTCCATGGGTGTAGTTTGATTTCTCTGTTGTGTGTGTGTGGGGGAGAAATCTGGCGTTGTCTCTGCGATGTATCCAGTTTGGGGGGGCAATGCCCCCCACAGCTCCTGTCAGCCTAGTTAATCCACCTCTCTGATAGGTGGTCGCTGTGCCGGTGGGAGAAGCTCTCTCGTTGACTTAGCACTGTCTACACGAGTGGTTATGTTGGCATAACTATGTCACTCGGGGCAGGTTTTTCATGCCCTTCTGTCTCTGTGCCTCAGGGTATGGCTACACTGCAAGAATACCCTGAGGCGGCGAGTCTCAGAGCCTGGGTCAAGTGCCTGGGGCTTGCCGGGCTTGTGCTGTGGGGCTGAAAATAGCAGTGTAAACATTCGTGCTCCGGCTGGAGCCCGTGCTCAGCAACAACACCCTTCCCGAGCCCGGCCTCCAGCTTGGGTGGGAATGTCTACACTGCTATCTTTAGCCTTCCTGAGCAAGCCTGAGTCAGTTGACCTGGTTCTGAGACTGGCTGCTATAGGGTGTTTGTTGTTGTGTGGTTTTTTGCGCTGTAGATGTACACTCAGTTTTCCTGCCTTTTGCATGGGGAGCAGGACCCACTTTGGGCAGTTGTTGGGAGGCCAAACTCTTTCTGTATGCAGTGCTTTGGTGTCCTTGGATGGGGTTACTTAACCATTCCCGAACACTCTGATATTTCCAGCGCCCCGTTTAATGTTGTTACACTAAAACTAACTGGCCCGTATCTTTTCCCATTGCCATGAACTTATGTTTTGTTTTTATTTTTCTTTGAATGCAGAGTTCCCTCAAGTTTTGACCCAGCAGACAATGGCACTCCTGTAACTATTGTACATTCATTTAGTGAGCGTTTCAGGAGACCCCTTTTGTCAGCTGTCTGACGCAGTAAAACTCCCATCAGCTGAAAGAGGAGTGTGAATAGCTTCTTACCGAGTGTAAGCTGTATTTAGAAATTCCTGCTCTTTGCTGGAGATCACAGGCTGCCAGAACCTTGCCAATTACAGTGCTACAGGGGAAAACCGGGGTGTGTAGGTTTGTATGGAGCCAATTCCACTGAAGGAGGTGCATTCCAAGCACTTCGGACTTGGACCCTTGGTAATGCGGAGGTGAAAGGCTCTCTCCGCTGGCTTCTCTAGCTTAGTTTCCAGGCCGTGCTGTTACCACGTGCGATACCCCAGCACACCTACCAGGAAAAAGCCATTGTTGCCTTTTAAGCTCTTCTCTGAAATTTTCTGCCTGTTCAGACTTTCAGACGCTGATCCCTGCCGAATAGTCACAACCTCAACGGGAACGGTTATTTGGGGTTACCGCCAGGATTATAATCCATCACTTGACACTGTTCCTTTGGAAATAGCTGCCTTTGGACACCTGTTTTTGGGGGTCTCTGTGTTCTGTTGATTGGAATTGGTAACAGACATACTGTACATGGCTCACCCAGAGAGCCCACATGTTAACAAATGCCCTGTTGAGGCTGGTGCTGCGCTGCCTGGGGAGCAAAACCCCTTTTCTCATGTACTTGGGAGCTTATAGCTTGTCGTTCCTTTGAAGGGGTTTTCAGACTGACTCTGTCATACAGGCTGCTTTCTAAGCTAAAATATAAAAATGAAACTTTGTGAGGAAGCTGCTGTTCAAACAACTGCTGTTTTCCTGAGTGTACCTATTGCACAATAAGAATGTGTTAGGATAATGGATCAGCTAGTCTTATCAGCCTCCAACACCCCATACCTGCTATATCAACAGAAGTCGCAGTATATTTATAGAGTGGCTTGGTATACAGGAGGTGAAGTCTCAAATGTGATTGGTCCCTGCTCTGAAGAGCTTGCTTTCTGCAAGCGCAGGATGCGTGACAGGCAGTGCTGTCTAGTAGGCAGGGCACTGGGAGTCAGGAGACCTGGGTTCTATTCCCAGCTCTGCTAACTGATCCATGGGGTGCCCTTGGGCATGGCCCTTAACCACACTGAGTCTCAGCTCTCCATCTGTAAAATGAGGATGACAGTTCTTTCTTTCTTTGACTTGTCTGTTTAGACTGTAAGCTCTCTGAGCAGGGACTCTCTCTTACCTTGTATACACATGATGCCTAGCATAATGGGGCCTGATCCCAGCTGGGGCCTGTAGGTAGTACTTTAATACAAATAATAAGAGATTGGAACAAGCTCCCACTCACTTGTATGTGTGCCTGTTCCGTTCATCCACTGCTGCCTTGTATGCCTCTGCGACCAGATTGGCAATTCCATCAGCATTGCCTTGTCACGTGGAGAGCACCTCAGGACTGAGGGGTATGAGGAAGCTGTAATAAACATAACCTTAAATCAACAAAACCTTGCACTTCATCCTTCACTAGCCCCATTGTGCGCTGCAGCTCCCGCTGTTTGCTGAGCCAGAGACTCGACTCTCCTTGCTTTCTTGAAATTCCTGCGATACCTCGATGAAACAGCTCTGCCTGCACTCTGCCTTCCATGGCGTTCGGTTTAATGTAGACCAATGAGGTTGGTCGAGAGTCTTTTTTCCTACGTGTATGTGTTGTGTGTGGGGGAGGAAGTGGGTATCAGCCTCTCTCTCTCTCTCTCTCAATTGGTATTCTGTTAGTGGAAGTACACTCGGGAGTGTAGGCATTAGCAGGCAGCCCACGGCTCAGAGTTCGCTGACAATTTAATAGGCAATATTTCTTATCCTGGAGATGGACAGATTTTAATTAAATGGCGAACTAGAGGAACAAGGTTATTTAATAGCAGACATTTCCTCATCTGCTTCTGTCTTCTGACATCATCAGTTGACTCCAATAAGAAAAAAAATATCTCGGGGAAGGTTTCCCCCGGCTTTAACAAGGCGAGGTCAGTGTGCCCCCTCACTCCTCCCAAACTGCATGGCTGATGGGCCTAACTCCCGCTGAACTTCATATTTCTAAAATACTTGCTCTAGCTCACCTTCAACATATGGGTGGGTAGAAAGACTCCGGGAGTGTAGGTCTCTGGCCTGGGTTATGCAGGAGGCCGGGGTAGGTGGTCAGAATGGTCCCTTTTGGCTTTGAAAATCTATAGAACTCGGGCTAAAGCCTATTGGGCATCTAGATGAGTTGCTGCATTTCCTCCTTCAGCGCCCAGAGCTGCTGTTCAAGGAATCTTAAAATTACAGTAATTGGATATTCCAGCTGAGGTGCCTCCAGAATTGGACAAGTCGGAATCTGCCCACAGTTACCAACCAGTTGATATATGTTGTTGTTAATTTCGTTTGACACCCAGCATGAATGCTGCGTTATCTCCAATTACACCGTCTCCATCAGATAAATAGGTGGAGGTCTAGTTTTCTAATCCCAGGCTCAGTTTGGAGAATAAATGTGAATGAATAGCATCTGGGCTCTGTCGTGCCTCTCTGCTGAGTGGGTGCGATGTCCTTTCCCAGTGTTCTTGTGACGGGCCTGAATTATCGCTTTCTTCCATATTGCAGCTCTGATGTTTAACCATCTGTTTGATGTATTTTCTTTTATAATAAGAAAATTAATGGCATCCTGATTGCTCAGCAATGGGGATTATTTGGCCTTAACCAACCCTAATTAATCACAAAATCGTGAACCTTTTAGTTTAATTACCTTGCTAATTCTCTGTTTGGAGGCTGCAGTGTTAGCTGTTGACTGTGGTTTTTATTCTGGGTTGGCTTTTACCTGCATCTGACTTTTTCCAGCTGGTGCGCCTCCCCCCTCCCCTCCCCACTTGTCTGTATGCAAAGCTCAGGTCAGACTCCAGGCAACAGTATTCCTACCCAGAAAAATTAAAGGCATATAAAAGAGCTTTGTCAGGCAAATTTCCTCCTTGGCATGTCTGGTCTGCACTGCCCCAGGTACTCCAGCTCTGGGTGAACCCAGGACACGGTTGAGCTGGCGAGGGATGGAATGGGAGCTCTACTGCAGACAAAAGAGGACTGGGATTCAGGCCACCTGAGTTCTTAGTCTCGTCACTCCCCCTTTAAAATGAGGCTAGAACCATGTTAGAGTCGGTTGTGTAGCTTCATTGAGAAGCACTTTGAGATTCAAGGATGAAAAGTCTTTATGTTCCTATAAAGTCTTTACAATAGTGTTTAATGCAGGAGTAAATCTGGGCCTTTTAAATCTGACAGGCACATCTAACTTCCTTGGATTTAGCAGTTCCAAAAGTTCCTATAAGAAACTGCCCCTTGGTGCTTCATGGATATTATAATAATCTTTACGATCAACTGCGAATTTGCTGTTTTTATGGACTCTGAAGTATAGTTATAAGCATCCACCCCATCTGCTGGGTGCCCATCCCATGAATAAAATACCCCAGAATACCAAAAGACCCGAAGGACTCTGGTCGCTGAGCTTCGGTACCAGCTAAGGAGCCGCTTCAAGCTGCATCTGTATCGGGAACTGCGGTACTGTCAGCGGGGCTCCTAGTGCTGGCACTGACCTCGATACCTACATCTGCTGTGCCTCTCGCTCTGGTGCTGGCTGTCACAGGGATTAGCTTTTCTCGCCAGTGCACCCTCTTCTGGTGGTGCCTTGCTGCCGTCACTTCTGCTCTGGGACCCACGTCACTCCCAGGACCTCTTCAGTGACACAGCCCTCCAGCCATGTTATGCTCTGGGTTCCCCGCTTCCGGGGGCTCTGCAATATCTGTCCAGCTACTTCCCCAGTGGTGACTTGGGAGGGGGGGACCCGGGCCCACCCACGACTCCGGATCCCGGCTCAGGGACCCTGTAAATGGCCGCCACTTGCGGCATCCCCTCAGACTCCTCTGTAGATCTCCCTGGGCCACTTTCCCGCAGCCCCAGCACTCTCTTTGCCCTTGTCTCAGGGCCTCAGCCTGCAGATCTCTGCAGCCTGCCCGGAGCTGCCTTTAGCTCCCTGGGTCTCTGCCTGCAGCACTGCTCTGTCCAGGGAGCTTGCTGCCTTCAGTCTACAAGACAACCCGTCCTCCTCAGGCTCCAGGGAGTGACTGACTGAAACTGCTCTGCAGCCCTTCTTATACGGGCTGGCCCAGCCCTGATTGGCTGCTCCTTGCAGCCCCTCTCTGATTGGCTACCTCCCGGGCAGCCTCCCAAGGGCTCTATTAACCCCCGAGAGCCTAGTGTGGGACAGGCGTCCCATCACACAGGCCATTCGTAGTAACGACCTTCTTGGTACCGAGTGCCTTCAAGGTGTTGGTGCTTCCTGAGTGGCCGCTACTAACATCTACAGTGAGGGTTTGTCCTTTGATAGCAGCTGCTGGCCGGACACGGGTGCTGAGTGGGTCTGAGGCACAGATAAGGGAGTTCCCTATAACACATCCAGCCACTCCTACAGAAACTCAAAGATAACGTCTTCCACTCCACTTCTGAGGGTAGCAGGAGAGCTGCTCCTGGATACTGTCCCGGATCCCATTCTGCTCATAGCTCCATGTCATCTGAGAGGGGTTCGAGGTCCTTTTACGCTTGCAGGCAAAGGGTGTTGAGAGAGACAATCCCTTTAGTACCCCACAGTGGCCCCCTGCTCCTGTCTCCTAGAGCTGTCAACCCTGGCCAGATTGGATCTTGTATACCTGGCGTTATACCTGACAGAGACCCTCCTCCATGGCTCCTTCTAGAGTAGCTCCAATAAGATCCCGTAGGGTGCAGCACTGTCTTCTGCCCCAAAGGCCTTGCGCCAAGTCTGAGCAACTGCCACCGTCCGCTGGCAGAACTCATTCCAGCTGCTCTCTCTCCTTCATGGCCCAGTGAAGTCGTGTCTCCTGCTACTCCATCCCCTTCTGACAAATAGAAAACTCTTCAAGGCTTGCCTTGAAGGCTGGCAGATGCTGTGGAAATCCCACAAGCTTCTAGATAATCTCCACTCCTTGATGCCAGAGAGGTTGGCAATGCCAATCAATAAGCTTCTGCTGGCCAAGCGCATCACCTGTGGCAAATGCCAGCATCAGCTCCTTGAACATTCAGGAAAGCCGACAAGTGGTATCAGGTGCCTTCAGCTAGTTTTGAATGTTTTTACACATGGTCAGTGCTTGGTTCGCTGGTTGCAACAGCTACACAAGTAGGATCTAGAGCAGGGGTTGGCAACCTTTCAGAAGTGCTGTGCTAACTCTTCATTTATTCACTCTAATTTAAGGTTTCGCGTGCCAGTCATACATTTTAACAAAGACGGTCTCTATAATATATAACTAAACTATTGTTGTATGTAAAGTAAATAAGGTTTTTAAAATGTTTAAGAAGCTTCATTTAAAATTAAATTAAAATGCAGAGCCCCCCGGACCGGTGGCCAGGACCCAAGCAGTATGAATGCCACTGAAAATCAGCTCGCGTGCCGCCTTTGGCATGCGTGCCATAGGTTGCCTACCCCGATCTAGACAACGGGGAGCCAAGCCTACGGAGAAAGAACTGAAATGTCTGGACTTGTTCGGGAGAAAGGATTACACCTGCCAGACTCCAGCTCAGAATTGCCAGCTACCAGGCATTATTGTCTAGGTATGACTATCTTCACTGGCATAAGGTGAGCGAGTTTGCGAACAAGCGCCATCAGGAATCTAGAGATGAGCATAAATGCCTAGGAGCAGTTAGTGGCACGAATGTCCCTCCAGGCAGCGACTGATGCCTCTGATCTCATTGGAAGATCTGTGGCAACTTCTGTTGTAATGAGAGAGGTCACCTTGACTGCAATCTTTGGGACTCCCTGGGGAGGTGCAGAGCACAACTGGTGGTGCTAACCTTTCAGCAATAAAATGGAAGAGGTGGTGTGTTCCTTGAAGGATTCCTGGGCCTCTCAGTTCTCTAGGTATTTAGACCCCACAGCCTAGAAGAAGACTGGGTAGACAGCAGACACGTTCTAGGCAGGTTCCTCAAAAGCTGTTGGAATTTCATAGAAACAGCAGTTTCGTAAACGAAGCCCCTCAGCTTCTTCCTTGCCAATTGGACAGTGTGGTTGAGGACCACATGACTCACTTCTGAACCCCCCCTTTTCTACCTCATTTGGAGACTGATTGTTTTATTGTCTGGGCCACTGGGTGCTGGAAATCATTGAGGTGGGACAACTCTCTTCCTTGTCCTCCTGCAAGGCCCCTGTTGCAACAGGAAGTGGACTCGCTTCTGTCTCTTGGGGTGACAGAAGAGTTTCTGCCTCCATTCAGGGGTAAGGGTTTTTAGTCTCATTTTCTAATTCCCCAGAAAAAAAGGAAGAGGGGTGCCCAGTTCTTCCTTCCTTCATCTGAGAGCCAGGGCTTCCCCCACTCCTGGAGCAGTTCTGATACTCTGTGTTTTGTTTCAGTGGCAAGTATGTCATGGCAGGCCCACCATACCTTGTCTTCCATAGGACAAAGTTACCATACAAGCCCATCCAATATTTTTACCTAATGGGATCTTTGACTTCCATCTAAAAGAGATGGAACATTTACCAGTGTTCTTCCGTAAACCACACACCAGTCAAGGGGAGTCAGGCTTCAGACCTTAGGTGCACTCCGGGCTCTCTCCTTTTACTTGGTAGAATCAAACGATTCAAGGCCTCTGCTAGATTGTTTATTGCTTTGCGGACAAGGAAAGGAGTCGAGCTTTTCATTCCCAAGGCTTTCCAAATGGGCCACTGACTGACTGCACTAAACTGGTATCAGCTAGCGTGTCTAGACCACCAGGCAGGCCCACAACTCATTCAGCTAGCGCCCAGGCAACATCCGTGTGGCCATCTCTGAAGTTTGTAGGGCAGCCACCCGGGGATCGGTACACACACTTTCGAAATACTTTTCCCTCACAGAGGCCTCTAGGTCTGATGTCTGTGCAGAACTGCCTTCCGATCACTGTCTGATTTGCCTGTGTGCCCACCTCATACCTGTCAGGTTACTGTTTGAGTCACTAAGAGTGGACCCACCTTCCTTCCCTGCTACTGTGGCCTCTGATAACACCTGGATTCTCTGTTGGCGAAGAAACTGAGAGGCGATTGGGCCTGCTTCACCCTTTGTACTCAGGGAGGGGGGGTACGAGGGTGGTGTAGGTGCAGCCCCATTCCGGTCATGAGCGCCGGGTTCACATGCAGCGAGAGTGGCCTACGAATAGAAACACTGCTTGAAGAGTCATGCTTTTGGTAAGGTTAGTAATCAGTCTTTAGGGCTAAAAACCAGCACCTTTCATTCCACGTGGAAGCTTATTGGAAGCCAATGCCTGTCTCGGAGCACTTGTCTAATGTGGTCCCGATGTGCAGCTCTGTGCAGCATTCTGCCCCAGGTGTGGTAGCTGCATGGCGCCAGGTAGAACGTTACAGCAGTCCGATCTCTTGCTCGGATTCGGAATGTCCATCAGCACTGAGTGAATTTCTCTCAGCCCCCAGAATAACCCTCCTCTTCCAGGCACAGACCTCCCACTGCCATCCGCCTCCTTGTGGGTCCCTTTTAGTGCAGACCTGCCGAAATAAGAATTCCCCGTGTCAAAAATGTGAGGTGCTTCCTCTTCGGTACGATGATCGTAGCAATGGAACGTACAGCTGCTGGGTCCCACTAGACGACGATTAACCCAAACTCCTACTGCAGTCGCCTCGTGCTTATTCTTCCTCGCTTTGTCAAGTAATGGGGAATTAGAGGCAAGAGATCTATTTTGAAATGCTTGGCCTTTATGCCAAAGCTGCGTAGAGGAGCCACTGAGCTAGCAAAGGTTGCAGGAGGAAACACAGAGTGAGGCAGAAAATCAAACTGTGTAATAGGCTGTCTCCCCATGGGCTTCCATCTCCTGACAATGCAGATAATTTTCATTCTGTAATTTGTCTCGCGAGCCAGCCAGTTAGAGGCACCCTCCTTCAGAAAAAATATCCATGGTGCTTTTGTAAATGCTTTAGACTGGACTCTAAGTTTCAGTGAGTGTTTGCTAGCAAAGGTAGCAAATGGTGTAGCTCTTTAACTCTTGATCCCGCAACCTACTCTGCCTTTGGTTGGGTTGCTAAAGACACCTGCTGAGTAAGCAATCGGACAGTCTGGTTCCTTTGTGCCCCATCTCACCATTCCCCTGGGTAAGACTATGGGGGGACTCCCATTACTTTGAAAAGCATATGGCGCACGTTTAAGGGTAGCGTGTGCTTTAATCACGTTATGTGCTGTGGTGCAGGAGAGGGCAGCAGACAAGGTAACTGGTGACTCACTCCCCATGCCGGCATGATGCAGTGATTAAAGCGTTGGACTGGAGTCAGGCACCTCGGTTCTGGTTCTGGCTCTGCCGCTGATGTGTGAACAGTGTTCGTCTTCCCATTGCATGATCCCTCTTCCTTTCTAAAGCTTCTGGTGGGACCTTTCTTTCTCACTGAGACTTTTGGGGCTTTGCTAAGGAAATCTACTATGCGCACACAGCAAACATCCTATTCTGTTCATAGCATCCACTTAACATTTGCTGGCCTTCGTTGTTCATTGCATATTGTTCTTATTCTTGCTTAAATTAAAACAGGTGTTGCCGTTGGCCTTTTCCTTTCCCAGTTGCTCTCGTGACAAACTAAGCCTGACTCACATGTGTCCGGGTGTTAGATTTGTAAACTGGTCTCCAGAGAGGCTGTGTGTGTGTGTGAGAGAGAGAATACGTTGCATAGGTTTGTCTTTTGTATAAGGATATGTAATGGATTTGAAGTAACCTTTATGCAGGGCATGAGCTGTAGCCTGCAAATGGGGGAAGCCATGAATGAACTGGGAATCTCTTCCACTTTTGGAGTGGGATGAAATGTGGTGGTCTAGATTGGTCTTCTGATTTCGTCTTTGGGAGGAGAGGACCAAGGAATTGACAAGGTTTAGGACGGCCCATTTGACTCAGCCTGTCTTGTAGCACAGCAGCATTTGATGCTTTGCAGCGCCATTAGCACAGTTCTCCTGCTAGGCAATCTGCAGGCTGGCAGACTCTCCTCAGAGCAGTCCGGAGCTGGCTGGGTGTGACTCAGAGGAGTCTAAGAAGGCTTCTTTTAGAAATAGCCAGCCACTGCATTGTCGCATTGATGGCAGAAGTGTCTTTCTGGTCAGTGACTGGACTAGACTGTTAGAGAGCTTGGCTGCTACTTAGGGACTTGAGGCAACAGCTGATAGTTTTGTGATATTCTATCTTGAATGAAAATGGGGTAGTGGTTTCTGAAAACCATGGAGAAATTATTTGTATTCCGATGGCTGATTGGGGCCATGTTGTGCTGGGGCTGCACAGACCCAGACTAAGAGACAGTCCCTGCCCCAGGAGCGTGCAATCTAAATAGCAGAGTGGCATTGGGAGAAAGTAAGGGTCATTACCCCCATTTTACAGAAGGGAAACTGAGGCCTAGAGAGAAGCAGTTACTTACCCAGGGTGACACAGTCTGTGATGGAGCCGGGAATTTAACCCAGATCTCCTAATATTACTGTAAGTGAAGATCCCTTCCTCCTCTTTGACTGATTTATTGATTTATTTTGCGGGTATTGGGACATAATATTGGCTAGTGCTTTAGGATCCTGTGTGGTGTGGGCCTGAAAATCTGTTTGCTTAAGAAAATCTGCCATGCTGTAGTTAACTATCCATATCTGTCTGAGATTCAAAGCAGAGCTAAGTGTCTCTGACCTCTTGGCCGCAAATGAAGTGGCTGTGCTCACAAACACAATTACGTTCTTTCCTCTAAACTTGATCAAGTCCTGAGAGCAGTGAGCTAGATAAGTATTGCTCTTTATTATGCCAGAACCCAGCTCTCTCGAGTTTTCTGAAATAGAAGCTGCAATCAAATTAGATGTAAAATTATCAGCATTAGAGTCTCTATGGGTGGATCTGCTGACCCTGTGACCGTTTCATGGCATCTCTTTCCTTCCCTGGAGACTCTGTTCCAAGAGAAGCACGTTGTAGATTTGCAGTGTGGAGTGACAGAATGAGGAACTGCACTGTACAGGCTTTCCTTTCCCAGCCCGACAAGAACTCCTTCTTTCAAATCAGGAAGCTGTTACCTTGAGTTGGGAGGAGGCTGGCACTAGGGATGTAAAATGTTAACCGGTAAGCACAGGTCTTACCCATTAGCCCACCGGCCCCAGTGGCCCCACGCCGCCTGGCCGGAGCGGACCCAGCTGGAGCAGTGCCGCCCAGCCCGAGTGGGCCCGGGCCCATCCCAAGCCATGCTGGCCAGTGGGATCAGCCCCAGCCGCTTAATCGGTTAACCATTTAAAGAAAATATTTTTAATCTTTTAAATGGTATTTACATCTGTAGCTGGCACATCAATATCGTAAATAACCTTTACTCTCAGGAAAGATAAGCCTTTAGACTATGAACTCCTCCTCTCCTGGCCTCCCCACCCTGATTGCATCGAGGATATTATTTGCAGCAACTCTGGATGCACAAACTCTTTCCTCCTATGAAATGCAGTAACAGTGCCTATTCCGAGTTGTTCTTTAGCACGGGGGCATAGGAACTCCCATTCTCCCTGTATAAACCGCACATGAAGGTGCTTTCTGGGGAAAGACAATAGTGAGAAATAAATGAACCAAGTGCTTGTGGGATAAACGTGAAATGTGCTTGCTCTCATCTTGGGCTTGTGAGGATGTATAAAGAGCCTATTCATCCCTGTATCCAGAGCAGAGGTTAAGCACTTCCGTTCAATATGCCATTATGAACACTAAGTCTTTAATAGGAGAGGAGTGGTACAGACATTCCTATGCTGCAAGTTAACTGAGCCTTTAAACTAAAATTAAAGTAAGAGCTCTTGTGACAAGGGCCGGGGGAGATGTGAAGGGCAATTGGTCAAAGTGCTTGGAAACATCCACCCTTGATGTAGGAAGAAATTGCATAACGTTATCAGGCCAGGGGCTAGTCCTTTAGAGTAGCTGGGAATAGTTTTGTTGCGCTAAGATTGTGTGAGGTGCTCTCTTACCACTACCTTGACACATGGCTTTATCACAGGTTTAAAATATTTCTCTGGGTGCAGGCTGACAATTAGGAAGCCTCAGCATGGGAGCAAACTTCTTAAAGATGTAAGAAACAAAATGGCTTATTATGCCGATGTTGTGGTTTTTTAAAAAAAAAGGTTAGTGCTACTAGCTGAAAAATACAGGGCAAAACAGTTGACAAATGTAAGTGATTATTTTGTAATCTGATTTCTGCTGGATGGCAGAGGCTTATCTATCCTAGATTTCCAAAGTGAGCGCGGGGGCTGCTTTTCATAAAGACAGATGCTGCACATATCAGTTTTTACTTTAAAAACTGCCCCAGTGTTTACTCCAAAGGCAGTGCGTTTTCAGCGAGAACTTCCTAGATGATCTGATTTGTCTTTTGTGTAGTTTGAAACATGTATGTATCCTGCACACATGAATTTGATATTCTCATGCACCAGAGGTTGGTTGCTCTTATCAAGATGTGTTTGGCATGTCTTTAAGGTGGACCCTATGCCCCTGAAATGTTGCCACCTGCCCATCTTGCAAATGCTTGTCAGGGTTGACACGGAGCATTTATTTGGGAAGTCTGCTGCTGTGCGTCTGTGTGGTAACCTTGCAGTAAATGGGCAGGAGATCCCCAGGGGACACAGATGAAACTTGTCACTTTCATGTTGTCCACTCACATTGCAATTTGTCCTGGATTCCAGTTGTGCAAATCAATTCCAGAGATGTTCTGTGGATGGAAAAGGAGGGCATTTCTTTGTAATCTATTATGAGCTGTTCCTAAGAACACTTGAGATTGTTAAAAGGTCTTAGAATTTAAACAATTGAGTTTTCTTTTCCCCATTCATACTCTCTTTACTTACTGCACTTCACGTGCCTTGGGCAGTGCAAACCGGGTCACAGCGTTCAGGTTCTCATGACCCAGCACTGTCCGGGTTGCAAAGGCTACAAAGGATATGTTTCAATTCAAACAAACCGCTTTCACTAGAATTACAACAGAATGAAGCGCAAAGTGTCAGATTCTTTGTCATCCTGCATCTTGTGCGTATATTTAACCCCGTGCAAATTGAGTGTGAAACACGACCAAATCAGAATGCCAGTGTTTGCATCCATTTTGCATAAGTGAAAATGAGTGCACAAGGCGCAAGGAGATAGAGAATCAGAGCCAACCCTTAAAAAAACAAATCCAAAACCCCCCCACAAGCTAAAAAAACTCCCCTTTTTAACCAAACTGAATACACCTCTACCCTGATACAACGCGACCCGATATAACACAAATTCAGATATAACGTGGTAAAGCAGTGCTCTGGGGGTGCGGGGCTGCGCACTCTGGTGGATCAAAGCAAGTTCGTTAGAACTCGGTTTCACCAATAATGCGGTAAGATTTTTTGGCTCCCGAGGACAGCGTTCTATCGAGGTAGAGGTGTACTTGTATTTGTTTTAGGCCCAACCTACCTGAATTGAGGAGACCCTGGTTCAGTCAGGTGTAACTTTCTCCTGTCTCCGACACACACACACACACACACACACACACACACACACACACACACACTTACTTTTGCTGCGTTGGCATGGCTTGCAGTACAGATGCCCTCTCATCACAGCTGCACGATAAACTAGTTTGATGTGTACCCTGATGCCATGACATTCCCCGAACCCTGGCCAACTGCTCCTTTGGCCGGCAGGGGCAGAGATGCATGCACATTCTCTGCTGACTGAGAGAGGAGTGTTTTGTGGCACGCTACCATGTCAGCAAAATCTCCTGGACTGTGCATTTTTCTCTGCACTTTCCCACCACTGCATAAGTGCCGATGGGAGCCCTAGCATAGAGCACAGCTGCAGTGGTTGTGCTGTCTGGACCTGCCCAGAACAGCTCTGGATGACACGGTGTACGACACGAGTGGCTAACGATGTTCCGACTACACTCTTGCTGCACTGGTGCTCGTGCAATAATGGGAAATGCTTGTGCAGAAGAGACCTTGCAGTGCCCTAGCTGGTGTACTCTGACTTCCATTAGCGCTGCGGGGCACAAACTGCCTTGCCCGTCCCATCTGGATAGAAGAAATGAGGGTCGCAGCTAGGTGGGTTGGGGGCCCATTGTGGGAAAGGTTGAGCGCCATTGTATTGAAGCATTGTTGTGAACATACTCCATTCCACCCCTCCCCTTTTGTATTACTTTATACAGGGGTGAATTAGCAGCAGCAGCAGGAGTAGCCAGATGTGAGCGACAAACCCTTGATGTCCGTCTCCAGCCCAGGAGTGCATCTGTAGAGCTTCGGTCTTGAATCTGCTTGTGAAAATGGTGTAACCATGTCATTGCATGGATTCAGGAAATGCAACAACTTACTAAAGTCACTGATACCTCTTTAAACAACCCCCTAAAGCTCGAGCGAGACCTCTTTCAAAAGATTACTTAAGCGGGAACTGAATTAAACCGTGTGCCTAGGGTAAAAGCTGTCTGAAGCATGGCTCCTGCTGCGGTACCTGGGGGGTTGTTGGCTGTATTTGTGCCCTTGCCTCAGTCTTTTTGCCCTAATTGTACTGATCTAGCACAGAATTATCTTGTCTCTAAGGTCTTTAGTGCCAGGTAATGTATTTAAACCTCAGCGTGAGCGAAGAGCACAGAGAGGAGGGGGGAATGCTTATTAATTAACTAGCTCTTCACTTACGTTGATGCTTTGCATAAATGCTCTTTGGAAAACAGGAAGGACAAACAGGTCAGGTGTGTTCGCCAAGTTGGTGCGTGATTGTTTGCTAGTGGCAGTTCAAACCTGCCAAAAGACCTTTGCTCTCTGTCGTGGGGGCAACAAAACTGGGCTGATTCTCTCTTGTCCTGCGCTTTGTATGAGTTACAAAGCTCCGCCTTCGGATTTGCTAGTGTGTTTTGCTTGCTTTGCCACTGGCATGAAAGCACAGCAGACTTTTTGGTGCGTTCAAGGTCACACTCACGCTGGGAATATATTTTAGAGATTGGTTCATTAGACCTGGCTAAAAGGAGGGAAATGGCGGTTTGATTTAGAATAAGGGGTGTGTGTGAATTCACTAAGTTGGCACTAGTGACTGTCTTTAGGCTGCCACCCTGATTAAGAGGAAGGATGGCCCAGTGGTTAGAGCACTACCCTGGACTTGAGACCTGGTTCAAATCCTCTGCTCCGCCACCGACTCACTTTGTGACAGTGGGCAGCTCACCTAGCCTCTCTGTGTTTCGGTCCCCCATCTGTACAATGGGGATATAATAGCACTCCTCTGCCTGATATGAGTGTGAGGATAAGTATATTACAGTCTATGCGGCGCTCAGTTATGTCTATGACCCCAGTACCGTGATACTAAGATGAACAGACTAGAAATATCTTGTAAATGTTCCTAGGCAGAGAAGTTCAAAGCAAAGCTGAAGGTGCAGGAGAGACCTGCACACGTTTTATAAGGCTTTTTGCAATAATGTGTTCAGAATTTGGGTCTTAGTGAAATTAGAAACCCTTCCCCTTGCAGAACAGCTGTTCTCCTTTGTTGAGTTTCTGCTGTGGAATAATTTCATCCTAGAAGAAGCAATTATCACAGCCTGGGCCTTGTCTTTAAAACCAACTGTGTTCTTTCCATACGTGATATTTGAGGGCTTATCTTTGTAAGTGTGCTGAGCAGAGGCGCCTCTTTCTTTTCCTTGGGAGTTAAACAGACGGTTGTAATTTGTCTGCAGCTGTCCGCCTTGTGGAACTTGTGGAGAACGTACCCAGAAGCCATTTGTTGCCCCAGTAAAGTGATGTCCCATCAGAACTAGGCATCTTGGGCTCTAGAGGGCTCTGGTGCGGCCTTCGGATTGTTTGGTAGTTCACAAGCAATACATTTGAGGGGCACAGGTCAGATCCTCACCTGGTGCACATGGGCACAGCTTAAGTCAATGAAGCAGGGCCCATTTCCCTCACCTAAGGGTCTGTGGGTACTGAGAATCTCCATGTGTAACCTGTTACTTTAAAAAATGAAATCTCTCCTCTTCCCAAGCCAAGGCTGTAGCAGTATCTAAAATGCCAGCAACCTCTTCTCCCACTCCCCCCCGCCACAAGGGGTGGGTCTTGAACCCTCCCTCCTGCCTCTCGTGGCAAAATTGATCCCACTTTGCTGTCTGCAGACAGGACTCTTGGGAATTTCCATCGCCTGGTTGCTCAGAAGGGAAGAGGGAGCCTTCTGATCAGAGCAATGGGTTACAGGCACCTCTGGGGGATACATGAAGTTGGCAGGTCTAATTTTAAGCTCGCTAGCCCTGACATTGTCCCTGTAAATGCTCTTTAAATATTCAAAAGGGTACGTGGTTCTTCTCTGTGCTCTCTTCCCCCCAGCTGGGCTAGCTGCAGCTTACTTTACACAGGGGACGAAAACAAACCTCCAGGATCGATTTTCATGGGATGCTGACGCTAATCCCAAGGAGTCCCTCTCTCTACAGTAGCTCTAGCATAAGGAAGGCATCCTGGAGGCTTGTGCCAGTTGACTGAATCCCTGTGGGGCTGAATGAATTGTTAAACTGAGATGCAGTAGAGTCTGTAATAATCTGAGTTTACTGTTGATAGGGTTGGCCTTCTGTGGCCAGCTGAGGTTTTCCACATGACTGATACTTCAAACAGGGCTGTATTTTCTTTCTACAACACTGATTTTTACAATTCATGTTTGCTAAAAGCCGTTCTTTGTGAGACTGGATCACGTTGATCCACATTGACTGGTTTTTCTTTTTATTGAGATAATTTATGTCACAAAAAAGGAACAATAATTTTTTCATTCCTAGATAAGGGTTTACTCCTTTCCCCTTTTTACTTTTAAAAAGGAAGAAGGCTTGACTCTAATTTGGACTACAAGCACTTTTCCACTGAGGGCTAATGGAAGGTTAAAAATATATTCTGCATGCACTCCATAGAGCTTTCTGTTAGAGGCATCAAAAATTCTAGTACTGTTTATCAAAAGGTCTGTGGTTAATAATTAAAATGTTTCCCCCCAAACTAGAATAGTTTTTGAAATGCACATTTCAGTCCTGGGTATTTGCAGAAATACCTGCTCTCTTTGCTTGCTGTTGCACTCGGAATATTCCCTCCCCCTGCCCAAGGCTTTTTCCCAATTGAACTTAGTGCATTTTTAGTTAGTACTTTACCTAGAAATTCTGATTTCAGATTTGAAGTTGCAGCTGCCACCAACTCCGGAGCAAATAGCGGGAGAAATTTCTCACGGACTACGTTCTTTATTTTCTCCACTTAACCTTACTGGGAATCCTATCTGTGTAACGCACAATGGGGGGGACAGGTCCATTTTAACATGCTTCCTAGTGAGAAATTGGAATACACACATGCGAGAGTGTTGGAGACGGAAAACTGGGTGGGGTTTACTCCTAGTTATGTGCTGAAAGGAGGGGAGTGCCTTGGCTGACAACTTCCTTAAGCAGATAAAGAAATACAATTTAATAAACAGCCTTTTCAGAGAAGGTGACCTCACTGTGGAGATCTTAAGTTCTGGGAGAACTAATCTGGTAGCTTTTGAAGTCTGGAGTCTTTCAGAGCTTTCTAGAGCAGGCTGGTTCTGCGCTGAGTGGGATTCATAATCACAATGAATCTATACGTCTTAGTTTCATTTTGAGCTCTTTAAAACGATTGAATCAAGCTTTCCACAGACCTAAGGGAAAACGCCCTCCACTGCGCATTTTGTAGGAAATGAAAAACTCCACTTTCTTTTTGTGCTCCTTGTGTTAATGCAACATGCCAACTCATTTGATGGTTCTAGTAGGTCGGTGTATTTCCGGGGGTGATCAGAGTGTTAGAGGTGTAGGTTAAAATGCAGGGGTGGGCCGGGAGCATGGTTATGCGTCTCTTTGTGTGCTTGTCCACACAGGTTTGTTGTTGCACAAACGTCACTGCAGGAGTGCAAGCAGCACCAACACAAATCATTTTTTACATCGAGGCAGCACATTTAAATGCACCAGCCTAGCTACCGCTGCGCAGAACAACTTCGAGCAGACAAGCCTTGTTAACATCGCATTGTAAAAAATGCCTGTGGACCAATCCAACGTCCTCGGGAAACAAGGGGCCTGACTCTGCTGCCCAGCGCGGCGCAGGAGTACTAAGTAAACTGGCACGTCGAGGGGCAAGGCAAAGGAGAAGCAGGCCCACTGACGTCTAAAGAGTCGCTATTAGTAGGTTAGAGCCCAGCGTCTTGTCTAGATGCTTATAGTTTTTATAAGTCTTCCCCCCTAGTGTCAGGGTAATTTTTCCTGTTAGACTCTCCTTCCCTCCCCCTGTTTGAGGGGTTCTCACTCAGGGATTGTTGTCTCCATGGTGTGCTGGGATCCCTGCAATTCAAGTGGTGTCTCGCCTGTGGGGAATCTCTCCCGGGCAGCGACGGGCATTCCCAGTGTATCTGCTGTCGGGGAGACATGCACGTACCATCGCAATGCAAGACCTGCTCATCCTTCAAGAGCAGATCTAGAAAATATACTGATTCAACGTGGCTCCTCATGATGGAGCGCTCCCTTCAGCCAGCTCAGATTCAGGCCCATATACCCCCCTCATCGGTCTCCATGTGAGCATACTGGCCCGTCCACCTCTGTACCCTGCTTGCTTAGATCTTTGTGGGATAAAAACATGGAGGATACCAGCAGTGCTTCCACAAAGAGGAGTTCTGGATCTTCTCAGAGAAAATCTGCCTCAGAAAAGCCTCAGTCGCCAGAGAAATGGATTATTTTGGAGCCTTCATGTTCCCGAAAGGGTACTGCTGAGGCCCCAGTCTTCCTTGGAGCTCTCTGTAGAAGACTAACCTCCTTGAAGAATCATGGTACAAAGCATGCCTTGGAACTGAAGAAGTCTTCAGCACCATCTAAGCATGATCACACCAGCAGAGACTCTAAACAGCCTGTGTTGAAGAAGTCCGTACCACGGACATGGTCCTCTTGCAGAGGTTTGTTGAGTTTGGGTGCAGATCGATCTGGTCCTGCAGGAATTTAGATTCTCTGAAGACTTGTTTGTCTCAGGTGCTCCAAAGGGTCCATTGTTACTGTAATGAACAACAGCCAGTACCTAGATCCACTCGGTCACCGAGACTTTCCCTGGTGCCCCTACTTCTCCAGGACCTTCAGGGTGAGGAAGACAAACACCATCACCTCTGCACTGTGCTCCTGCCTTGGGACAGTGCTGCAGACCCCTCCTCAGATTCCCACCCCCACCTCCTCCGGCTGATGACTTTAAACAATTTCAGAAGCTTACGAAATGGATTTCACATTGGCTAAGTACATGGCTCATGGCAGAAACATCTTTGTAAGTACCTGCTATGCTAAGGGATCTGTTGTTAATAGTTTGTTAAAGTAGCACCCGGACCTCCAACCAGGATTGGGATCCCATTGTGCTAGGCTCTGCACATATTCATACAGACCCTGCCCAAAAGTGCTTTAATGAGTGCTAGACCAGATGGAAGAGTGGGGGAAGGGAAACTGAGGTACAGAGTAATCATGTGACTTGCCCAAGGTCACACAGCAAGCCAGTGGCAGAGCTGGGAATAGAAGCCCAGTATCCTGTCTACTGGATTGCACTGCTTCTAATGGATACTTAAAAAAACCACGCGTGGACAGGCCTTTGTTAGGTGTGCTACGGCTGACTGTCTGGCGTGGGACAACGAGGTGGCTGGTTCTGAGCTAATTTCTGCACTGACTTGAATCCCTCTGCCAGTCCCATTGTCTGCAGAATTTGGCCTATTGTGCATACTCCTACAACAGGGGAGCATAGATGCTGTTGTTTCACATGGACACGTCATGGCGAGGCCGCTATTCAAATACCCGCCGAATTCCCGAGAGGTTTTTCCAGTTTCTCCAGCACACGTACGAATGTATCACTACCAAATAAATAATTAATGCTGCTGTAAATCTTTTATGCTCGCTCCAGTTTACCTAGGAGTGTCTGTGGGAGAGTGTTTAAAGCTGCTCTGTGTTTTTCTGCCGCTGTTCATTAAATGTGTAGGGAGTGTTCTCGCTTGTAATAAAGTCATCTGGCTGGGAATGAGGCCGGGAGTGGTGTCCTTGCCAAGCCAGGCTCTTGAGTTCTCTTGAAGCCAAGACAAAAGAGTTGACAGGACTGCTGGAAAAGGCTCCTTCCATCTCACCAGTCATGATGCAGGCAGGTGGATAGTGAGTTTTGGTGCGGGTTAGGGTGGTGTGGGTGGAGGGAGGGACACTTTAAAAATATTAACATGTTCAGCTGGAGTTTCCCTGTTTACCTTATATCAGAGGAGTAGCCGTGTTAGTCTGAATCTGTAAAAAGCAACAGAGAGTCCTGTGGCACCTTTAAGACTAACAGGACCCTCTGTTCCTGTTTACCTTGTCAGGGGCTGAGTGTAGATGAGCTTGAGAGCGGGGAGAGTCTGGAGAAGTGGGAGAAATGGAGGGTTAAAACAGGCAGCACAAGGGCAGGTTGGTTGGTTGGGGCTGTGTGCTGTTTCCCTCGTGTGTTCTAAGCCCCTTAATGGCCATTTCATGTTTTAATAATGACACAGGTCTCTGACCCTCTTGTGTGCGCGTCACAATAAAGCTTTCTCTGGCAGTGGGATAGTTGTCTTTAGTGATAAAGGGGTTCTACTGTATTCCAACTGCAGCTGTAATACCTTCATTGTAGCAGTGTCTTAGACATGCTGTTGTTTTCTAAAGCTGGAATTGTGATGGGATGGGTGTGTGGGTGTGACTTTATTGACACATGTAGGGAGGTACACACCCACCTTCAGGTTGTAGTTTGCCCTCAATAGAATCTGAGGTTTGGTGCTGAAAGGAACACCTGTCCTTGGTGATCTCGTAGCTGTAGGTGGACAAACGTCACTATTTTTGTAGGAAAAAGGGTCTTTCCAAAGACAGGCTGGTGAGCTTGTGCTGTCGAGTCCAGGGATGCCATTCAGAAGCCAGCTTTCAGTTTTCACCTGATCAACAATTTATTTTGGGATAAAAATGTTTTGTTTCCTAAATATACACTCAGGGAGGAGGGGTGTGACCTGTAACGTAGAGCTTTGGAATAGAAGGCTTGAAAAATACCATGCTGCTCAGCAATAAGATATTTTCAAAAGCTATCGGGAAGTCTCTTGAAAATCAAATCGAAGGGAAGCTGCGATACTTTGCATGTGTCTCTCGGTAACCACATTAATTGTTCCCCAGGCTACGGAGTCGCAACTCATAAGTGATACAAGGAGAATCTTGGCTCTGAATAAACAGAGAATGAAATTTGAATTAAACATGGTCAATTCAGGTAATGCGCTACATTAAATAGTTTCCAAGTTAATCTTGCCACTGTATTATAGTCTTTATATAAAAAGAAGGGCAGCAAACTTGTGCATTGTCATCATAGACTTTTAACACTAGATATTTTTGACCAGTTTAGCACTTCTGTTAGCTCTAGTAGAACAACTTCCTGGTTTTCCAAACTAATAAGAGACCATTACAATTAGGCAGAACATTAATCTACTATGTGTCTTCAACTTGACAAATAGGCAAACACTGCACAGGGCATGGCCAGCATTCCAGCCTTTATTATCTATTTGGTTTTGTTTGCTTTATCACAGTTGTAACACTACTTAAACATACTTTGTACAATGTGTATTAATAATTTGACATAGAGACGTCCCAACATAGGGTCTCGACACCAGAGAGGGAGCTCAGACAGGGCTGTTCCCATTTTACACAAAGCTGAAGAGGCTTTCCCAAGTTATGTGGGAAGGCTATGGAAGAAAAGATCTTAGGTTAAGATCTGTTTTTTACCCAAAAGCCCTTTGACAGAGCCAACCAGGAAGTGCATCAGACTTGCCTGCAAGATCTCATGGGGCTGGTAGAGTTGCTTTACTTAATTTGTTCCTCTCCGATGGATGCCAGTGGTCACGGTGAACAGTTGCTCCATGTCCACAGGTCATGTCTATATGAGTCCTGCAGGGCCTGCCGCCATAGTAGCGGGAGCAGGATTAACGAACAGTCCCTTGCAGGGCTTTACTCTAGAGTATGTGCAGAAGGATCTCTAGGAAGTAGGTCTAGGAGAAGATTTGGTGGGGTGGGAACTCACCTAGTCTATCTAACGGCTCTCGGGTGAAATGAGTGGTCACCTTTTTCTGTCTGTAATGAGAAAATATTTTGATTGCATGTTTTCCTCCACTTATGTGGTCAGACATTTGCTATTTATCAATCAATGTCTGACGTTCTGGTAGCATAAGGCACGATAAAAATCTAGAGGCGAAGAAAAGGAAGAAATATTCTGATGAATTTTAGGTTTGATCGAAGGGATGCACTTATCTAATAGAGCAGTTTTGAAATAAAGATGTTGCCAATGTTAGGATTCATCTGCTGGTGTTCTGCTGGCTGGTCAAGTGCCCTGCAGAATATCACTGAGGTGTTCCAGGTCCGTTACAGAGAGGCTGGTCGGGTTTTCCCCTCTTTGCTGGGTTAGTTCTCGTCTGTTCATTTGTCCCTTTGCAGCAGTTATTCTTGTACGTTATTGATTTTTGACTAACAGGTTTTTTTTTATACATGATGGAAACTAAACTGTGTTGGAACACCTGGTTGGTGAGGGTCTCCAAAGTATTCCCCCCACCATTCAGGTTTCATTTGAAGCATGAAATCTGGGTAAATAGAATTGTTTGGTTTCACTTCTGTTCAAGACAGAATTCCTGGCTCGCTGAAAGGTTTGCACAGGATGCACTGTTCTGACAATCTAAATGAGCAGTCTCAGAAAGAACGAAACAATTTAGTGTCTGAAATTGGCTGTGCATTTCACACGCATGCACCAGTGTTGCCTTGACCAACATTCAGATGCCTTTTTAGAAGGAATATAGCCATTAAAGAAGTTTGTTTCACAATCCAGGTTATGGTTATGGTTTGGTGGCAACTGTGACTGTGTTAAAGGTGCAGTAAGATTAAAGTCTTATAGTTCTGGTCTTGTATATTTCTTCAAAAAGGTACTTGGCATTATAAATATCTGCCTGGTTTTATTTCCTAAGGTGCTTCCGGGTTGATATGTGAGGTAGTTCTTAAATTAGTAAAAAGAAATCGCTTTTTCAGATGGCAAGTCAGTTTGTAACTAAAAAGGGTTAAGAATAAGGCTTATGTAAAAATGATACTGTACTCCTGAGACATTGAAACATAGGAAGCAGTTGCAGTTCTTATTTCCAGGAATGCTGCTGTTTGCAGTTCAGGGGGTTCGGCCACGGAGCTAGTCGATTCCAGCTGATCTTGCAGCTGTAGATACAGGAGTGTGTGTTTATCATCTTGGAATATTAGCACTAACCTTTCCTCCTAGGTGTGTGAACCAAGATGTGGGAGTCAGTAATTATGAGGAATTAGAGTTGAAAATTGGACCTGTTCATACATAATCATTAACAGATCTTCAGGCCTCACCCTAAGGTTAATACATTTCAGGCTGTGTTTAAGTACATTGCCTTGTAATAACTTTATTACCCCTGATAGGAATCCTTGTCAATTCTCTAAAACAGCAACAGTAGCTCACTTTAACTCCTCTCTTTACCAAGCCATTTGTCTTGTTTCTTTCGACTGAAAGCAGGTCTTCGCTGGTGTCTGGCACCGGGGGTGAGGGTGTGCAGAAGCTCCTTGCTGAAAGGATTAGCTACAAGCCGCAGTGCACATTCCTTTCAGTCAGGTTCCTGCACACTCCGTCCTTGTGTACACAGCCTTGGCGGCTGTTTGAGTTGGCTGGGCCTCCATGCCCTACGTACTAGCACCTGCTCTCCAGGAGGATGCTGGGTTACTCACGTTGCGACGTGGAGACTTGAATGGCTCAGAATGAAGGGCTGGCTGTGACCAGCAGAGAGCAAAGTGATAGCCGTGTTCGGCTGCATCCACAAAAACAACGAGGAGTCCAATGGCACCTTAAAGACTAACAGATTTATTTGTGGATGTCTGCGCTTGTTGTGAAGTTTGGAGTTGTCCTGTTAGCAGTATGGCCCTAGGGAGCAAAACCCGCAATATGCTTCCTTGGGTAACTTGCTCATACGGTTTACAAACAATGAGGCTACTTCTGATAGTAGCTTCAGGGTAGGGATTCACAGCCCAATCCTCTAAAGGCCGTCAAAGCGCCATGCAAGATCAAGTCCTAAATCTTTTAGCCTCTAGTTTTACACACAATCCATCTTTCTCTTTCAGAAGCTTGCCACGGCTCATCTCCTCCTCACATAGCCTGAGTTTCGGAGACCACGCTCCTGAGGCCGGTGGGAACGACATGCTACAACAAGCCATATATTGTATGTACCTGCTAAGGCCCTTTCTGTCAGCATTACGCTATAAGCTCTAGTATCTGCAGAGGTAAAATCTCCACCCTTCTGCATCACATGAGACTAAAGAACGGAATGCAGGTCCTTTCAACTGCATGTAGTGAAAGGCCTAATTATGGAGGATTATAATACAACATAGTTGAGGTAACTGTTGCATCTTAAGTTTTGAGCAAGTTTATGTAATGCTTCCGTGGTGTCCTAGCCTGAGCCATGGGTGTGGGCCCCGCTCTTCCCTCAAACACCTGAAGGATTCCAACCCCTGCCGCTCTGGCTCTGTTGAGGGGAGAGATTTTGTTGGGCTTGCAGCCAAAGGTTTTAGGGGGGTTAATACAAGTGAATCTGTCTTACAATGAGGAGAAATGTAAAGCTTCAGACTAAAATATTTAAACATGGAGCTACTGTGGGGAATGATGTTGTTGATCATTTTTAACTAACTTTGTTAGTAATTGACAGGTTGTTCATAGCCCAGGAGGAGTTAATATTTCCCTCTGGAGTTTTAACGGCTGTTCAAATAAACAGGAGTAAAATTGGAAGCTGTTAGAAGATGGTTATAATAAATTCAGTGTGTGCTTATACTTGGCTCTAAGGCTAAGGAGACAGCAGAGACCGGAGTGCTGGAAACTCCTGCGTTCCAGGGCTGGCTGTCTTGCTGACTCACTTCAGGAACTTGGGCCAGCTACTTTGACCCCTATTTTCAGGGGCCTGTGATTTTTTGGGTCCCCAACTTGACACCTTGGCTTTGAATGTTTTCAGAAGTGGCGAGTATCCCACGTCTCCAGCTGATGTCAGTGGTTGTGCAGCAGCGCTGCACGAGCATTCTGTGGTAGTCAGAAAAGTGAAATTAACCAATGCAGTTAAAATCTCAGGTTTTAGTTATAGCGAAGTATTCTGAACTGAAATCCGCACGTGACGAGCCGAGAACTCAGCACCAGAACATCTGCACTCCAGGCCCGACAGAGATGCAGCGGGCGAAGCATGCTGTCTCCAGGCAGCAGACTTGCCTTTGTGTCTAATTGGTAATGTTTCTCTGTGAGCCTTTAATTTGGTTTTGATTTGGTTTTGCTCATTGAGTTGACTGGTGTCCTTGTTTTGCTGCGTTCAGAAGCGCCCCACTGATCAGTGACAAACGGGGCTCTTCTGTGTGTATTGTCTGGCTGTTTTCAGCGGTAGCCCAGCATTGTGCTTTTGGCTCACAATGTGGGAATTGTGAAGGAACGCTGTTCCTGACCGTCCTGGCTCCAGCACAGCGCTGCCCAGGATGGCCCTTGTTTCCAGGCTTGGGAATCAGACCTGCATGGAACGTGGTCACTGACCTTTCACAACGGGTAGAAAAGTAGGTGTTTTGAATTGTAGCTGACAAGAGCCAGCCACGTTACTACGGGCATCTGCCTTGTTTCAGTTTTGTCCTTATTCATAGATTCTAGGGCTGGAAGGGACCTCGAGGGGTCATCGAGTCCAGTCCCCTGCCCTTATGGCAGGACCAAATACTGTCTAGACCATCCCTGATAGACATTTATCTAACCTACTCTTAAATATCTCCAGAGATGGAGATTCCACAACCTCCCTAGGCAATTTATTCCAGTGTTTAACCACCCTGACAGTTAGGAACTTTTTCCTAATGTCCAACCTAAACCTCCCTTGCTGCAGTTTAAGCCCATCGCTTCTTGTTCTATCCTTAGAGACTAAGGTGAACAAGTTTTCTCCCTCCTCCTTATGACACCCTTTCAGATACCTGAAAACTGCTATCATGTCCCCTCTCAGTCTTCTCTTTTCCAAACTAAACAAACCCAATTCTTTCAGCCTTCCTTCATAGGTCATGTTCTTTAATCATTAAGATCTTTAATCATTCTTGTTGCTCTTCTCTGGACCCTCTCCAATTTCTCCACATCTTTCTTGAAATGCGGTGCCCAGAACTGGACACAATACTCCAGTTGAGGCCTAACCAGAGCAGAGTAGAGCGGAAGAATGACTTGTTGTGTCTTGCTCACAACACACCTGTTAATACATCCCAGAATCATGTTTGGTTTTTTTGCAACAGTATCACACTGTTGACTCATATTTAGCTTGTGGTCCACTATAACCCCTAGATCCTTTTCTGTCGTACTCCTTCCTAGACCGTCTCTTCCCATTCTGTATGTGTGAAACTGATTGTTCCTTCCTAAGTGGAGCACTTTGCATTTATCTTTGTTAAACTTCATCCTGTTTACCTCAGACCATTTCTCCAATTTGTCCAGATCATTTTGAATTATGACCCTGTCCTCCAAAGCAGTTGCAATCCCTCCCAGTTTGGTATCATCTGCAAACTTAATAAGCGTACTTTCTATGCCAATATCTAAGTTGTTGATGAAGTATTGAACAGAGCCGGTCCCAAGACAGACCCCTGTGGAATCCCGCTTGTTATACCTTTCCAACAGGATTGGGAACCATTAATAACAACTCTCTGAGTACGGTTATCCAGCCAGTTATGCACCCACCTTATAGTAGCCCCATCTAAATTGTATTTGCCTAGTTTATCGATAAGAATATCATGCGAGACCGTATCAAATGCCTTACTAAAGTCTAGGTATACCACATCCACAGCTTCTCCCTTATCCACAAGACTCGTTATCCTATCAAAGAAAGCTATCAGATTGGTTTGACATGATTTGTTCTTCACAAATCCATGCTGGCTGTTCCCTATCACCTTACCACCTTCCAAGTGTTTGCAGATGATTTCCTTGATTACTTGCTCCATTATCTTCCCTGGCACAGAAGTTAAACTAACTGGTCTGTAGTTTCCTGGGTTGTTTTTATTTCCCTTTTTATAGATGGGCACTATATTTGCCCTTTTCCAGTCTTCTGGAATCTCTCCTGTCTCCCGTGATTTTCCAAAGATAATAGCTAGAGGCTCAGATACCTCCTCTATTAGCTCCTTGAGTATTCTAGGATGCATTTCATCAGGCCCTGGTGACTTGCAGGCATCTAACTTTTCTAAGAGATTTTTAACTTGTTCTTTTTTTATTTTATCTTCTAAACCTACCCCCTTCCCATTAGCATTCAATATGTTAGGCATTCCTTCAGACTTCTCGGTGAAGACCGAAACAAAGAAGTCATTAAGCATCTCTGCCATTTCCAAGTTTCCTGTTACTGTTTCTCCCTCTTCACTGAGCAGTGGGCCTACCCTGTCTTTGGTCTTCCTCTTGCTTCTAATGTATTGATAAAGTCTTCTTGTTTCCCTTTATTCCTGTAGCTAGTTTGAGCTCATTTTGTGCCTTTGCCTTTCTAATCTTGCCCCTGCATTTCTGTGTTGTTTGCCTATATTCATCCTTTGTAATCTGTCCTAGTTTCCATTTTTTATATGACTCCTTTTTATTTTGTAGATCATGCAAGATCTCGTGGTTAAGCCAAGGTGGTCTTTTGCCACATTTTCTATCTTTCCTACCCAGCGGAATAGCTTGCTTTTGGGCCCTTAATAGTGTCCCTTTGAAAAACTGCCAACTTGTTCAAAAACAACAAGGAGTCTGGTGGCACCTTAAAGACTAACAGATTTATTTGGGCATAAGCTTTCGTGGGTAAAAACCTCACTTCTTCGGATGCATAGAGTGAAAGTTACAGATGCAGGCATCATATACTGACCCATGGAGAGCAGGGAGTTACTTCACAAGTGGAGAACCAGTGTTGACAGGGCCAATTCATTCAGGGTGGATGTAGTACAGAAGCAGCTTTTCCTTTCCTGGAATTGACACCTCCTCATCTATTATTGGGAGTGGACCACATCCACCCTGATTGAATTGGCCCTGTCAACACTGGTTCTCCACTTGCGAAGTAACTCCCTGCTCTCCATGGGTCAGGATATAATGCCTGCATCTGTAACTTTCACTCTGTGTATCCGAAGAAGTGAGGTTTTTACCCATGAAAGCTTATGCCCAAATAAATCTGTTAGTCTTTAAGGTGCCACCAGACTCCTTGTTGTTTTTGTAGATACAGACTAACACGGCTACCCCCTGATACTTGCCAACTTGTTGTAAGTTGCTTTCTTTACTTTTGTGTTAACCTGCATGCAGTTGAGCAAAGGGGTTACTGCTTACATTTCAAATGTGTTCCTTTTCCAGCTCTTCCGGTTTAAGCCAAACTCTGCCTCCTCCCTTTCCCTGGGAGGACTTCGTCTAGTGGCGAATGACCTGTATTGCTTGGGCTGCACTCTCTAGACACAGTGGGCTACATTTCAGGCCCTGCTCTGAATTTCTGGCTCAGTTGTACTCCTGGCTGTTGTGGGCTGTTTGTGTGTGAATTTTGTAGTGCAGGTGTGGCTAGCAGAAAGCCAGTCGAATGGGGCATTACTGAGCGGGACCAAAGTCTTTCCTCTCAATGCCCTTTTTTTTAGTGAGTCAACATGTATTATTTATATTACAGTAGCACTGGAGGGCCCCCGCAGGTCGGAGCCCCATTATGCTAGGTGCTGAACAGACACGCGGTGAGAGACAGCGCCTGCTTGAAGAGCACACAATCTAAACAGACAAGACAGACGAAGGGTTACTGTCCCCATTTTGCAGAGGGGCAGCGACCACAGAGAGAGTCAGTGACTTTCCCAAGGGGAAAGAGAACATTAAGTCATAGTGTTGGACTGTGTTAGTGTTCTCTGCGAACTCAGGAGACGTGTACAGCAGAAAGCAGGCGGTTTTGTCGGGTTAATTAAAGGACATTCTCTTTTCCGCCTAACCTTAGTCTAACCATAGTTTAATATTTGTATTACAGTAACATCCAGAGGCTACAGCTGGGAGCAGGGCCCCATTGTGCTAGGCCTTGTATGTACACAGAGTTTGCAGATGCTGAGGGTTGATGCTACTGGGCCTTGGAAGGGTTTGCCTGCCAATTTCTCCCCAGTTTTACAGGGTTTAATGGCTGGTCCCTGGTAGTTCTGAGAGAGCCGAGTGACCAGCACCAGGAGTCAGATATCGGCTCCCATTTCCCTAGCATGGTTTTAATCCAGCATTATCGCTATAATTTCCTGGACCGGGCAGTTAATCCACAGACTTCGGCAGCTGTGTAAGGAGCTCTGCCTCTCCTGACGAAAGGCAACTGCTCTTTCCATCTCTTGCCTTGACTGTTTACAAAACCATTTTGGGAAGGGTTTCTCGTCCATGCGAACGGGAGCAGGGAGATGCAGCAGCTGCTGTTCTGACTCAGACGCCAAAGCCGCGGGCTGCAGGGAGACAGTCCCTTAGAAAATCGCACCGCAGTGATAGGAGTAAAAACTGCCCCCTGCCCCCAGGGAGAGCGGCTCACTGGGCAGTGGGCAGCAGGGAGCCAGGGCCCTCTGTGACCAGGTTAGCTCTTGCCTTGCTGTGTCCAGCGATGCTGATCTGCCCTGACATCTGATGTCGTAATGGGGAACAATTACTGCCTTTGCACGCTTGTACCTTGCTCTGCCTCTTCAAAGGCTTCACAAATCTGTTGACACCACTGGCGGCTTTGTTATTCTGGCCTCCAATCCAGCTACAAATATCCTGTGTTGCCTGGCCCTGGGGCATGGGTGGGCCAAGAGATAGGGGTGCTCAGCAGGTGACCTGTCGCGCATCCCGGGCAAGACCAAAGTGCCTAAACAAAAGCTCTCAGGCCAGCAGCTCTGAAAGGAGTCCTGCGGCTCCAGCGGGGTCCGTGGGCGTGCCTCTGGGTGTGTGCACAGGGCAGGGAGCGGGATCCGCAGCAGAGCCGTGCCCCTACCCATCTTCCAGCTGACGCAGGAGGAGAGGAGACTTCCGGTTCCTCAGATGTGTCTGAGCCAGTGACTGATGTGAAAATCTGAGCTCGGAGTGTAGGGTCCCATGACAACACCCAGCTCCCTGGGAAAGGGCAGGCGGGCTGGGCTTTGCCCATGGCCGTGGCTAGTCGGTGTCCGTTCTAGATGTGTGCTCCCTGGGCTAATCTGGGTCAGTGCCCTTTGCAGGGTTTCCTGCACCTCCCTCCTGGCCACTCTTGGAGATGCTCCCGCTGAGTGGAGCTAGCCCGGCAGCAGGGCCGTCCAGGGGGAGGAGCAAGTGGGGCAATTTGCCCCAGGTCCTGCGAGCCCTGGCCCGGCGGCAGTCCGGGTGAGTACAAGCACCGCAGCTCCCCCGCTTTGCCCCAGGCCCCCTGAATCCTCTGGGCAGCCCTGCCCGGCAGCTCCATGTTTGGAAGAGAACTGCCCAGACTGCGTAGCCGGGGTTGGACCTGGCCCCCCACTCCTCGCTGTGCCCCATAGTGTGATGGTTTTACTTCTAGGAATTTTCTTTATATACCAGTTGCCTTTCATTGCCTAGAGACGCTCCTTTGCTGGCCTTCCTTGGATAACAGTCACTGGAGGTTTTCAAAAGGAGGCTGGAGTCATCTATCTTGGATGGGTTAGACCCAACAAATCCTGCATCTTGGCAGGGCTTAGACTAGCTGGCCTTTGTGGTCCCTTCTCACCCTCTGGTTCTCTGATTCTATGTCTGGCTTTGTAATTATGCAGCTGTTGGGGGAGACACCTGCAACTTCCCACCTGCTTTTGGGGGATGATTTTATGTGGGAAAAAAAGCAAAATTTTAACTGGCTTATCGTTCATACTGGCCAAATATTTACTCTGCTCTTGCTAATCCTCAGTGCACATAAAGGCGGCTACTCGGAGTTTGCTTAGCTGGCAAGAGACTGAAACTTGCATTTGAAGAAGCGCCTGTGAACTCCCGTTTGTTTCTCCCAGTGCTCGTCTGCTCCATGCACTTGGGTTTGTATTTCAGCACTAGTCTGCCTGCCATTGTTTCAAGTGTGGGGATCTCAACTTTATAACCACCCCTAGAGTAGGAAGATTTGACTTTGGGGAAGACTTTCTAAGGTGCACCCAGACACCGAACTCTCTTTGATGTTCACTGGGAGTCAGGCACTGAACTGCCATTTGTACCTTGGAAAACCCGCCTCTGTAGCTGGCAGGCCACCGTTAAGTTCCTAAATCTGCATTTAGACACCTAAATAAATGGCTTGGCTTTTTGTGACTATGTTGCGCACTGGTTGGGTCCCATTGCTTTCAGCCTCCACTGATGATTATGGTTCCCAAAAATAACCTTGGAAGCCTGGCTTTGGGAATGTTGGCCACAGTGCTGGAGACTGAAGGGAAAGGCCTTTCCTCAAGGGCTTGAGGGATGTGTAGAAGATAGATGAATGACCTTAATAACTACACCGGAGGTAGTCTGTAATGAATAATTCTTTGGTAACTCTTGGTCATATGCCTGCTGCATTATTCCGAGAACAGCTGTTATAAAGAACTAGTCAATGTAGAGATGTTCAGTGTATTCCCTGGTGGGGAAACTGAGCAGAATCTGCTGACCTTTGTTATCTTCAGAGGCTCATTGTTTAGGAATGTTACTTAGGGGACACCGCATCATCGCTCAGCTAGTTCGGAGCGGCTGGGCTGTCCAGCGCTTTCACTCTTACTGATGATTTCTCATTTCCTGGAGGAAACGCGTTGCAGAGAGAATCATGAGTAACTGAGAAATGACATGCTGTGAGTTTCCTTGGCTTTGCGACCTCAGTGCCTCCAAGACATGTTAACATGGAGATGGGCGAGGAAAAGATTAGTCAGAGGAAATCTGGGCCTTTCTTCTTCAGCAGGAGTCACAGCTTAGTCAAGAGTTCAGGAGTCGAGCTCATCCCACTGACGGGTGAACCCAGAGCTGCCTGCTTCAGTCGGATTAACTGCTGGTCCAGGAAACACAAGCCTCAAAGCCTGCGAATTGCCCGGTTTGTAACATGGCAATGAAAGAAGAAAAGCCACCTGATTATCTCTAGGTGCATTGCTTACTTCTGTCTCTAAAGGGGCTCCTGGGCGGGATAAAGGGTTATCCCGGTGCTTCCTGGAGATGCCTCCAATTGACATTGCAATTCCTTGAGGTACATATAGATGACACAAGTGTTTTGTTTTGGGTTGCATGGATTCCTACCAAAGCTTTCCTTTGACAGTCCAGACCGGGATGGCATGCGGCTGAGGAACTCCTTTGGAATGTAACCCTCTGGCACTTGTTCGTGCAGTATGCTCCGGCTGGATCAGATGGCATGGTGCGGCTTGGGTTACTTCTGCTTTAGTTTGATTTTGTTCTGCTTTTGTGACAGTTACCAAACGGTGCAGATTAGATTTTGGAACTTGATACCCATTTTGTCCTGGGCTCCAATAGGCATGTGAACAGCTTTCCTCCTGGGATCCAAGGAAAACATGCCCGGCATTGAATTTATTGGTGCAATACATGACTTGAAAGAGCTACGGAGGGGGTAGGAGAGCCTCAAGATGTAGGTAACGCAGGTGGGGAGCAGTGGGTTTGTAAATCAGACTGGAGCCCGCGGCCTTCGCCTCGGCAGAATTGTTTTCTTGGTTGAATAGTCTTTCAGAATGGAAAAGAAATATTTGTGTCCCTTTGAAATGCTTAAGCATGTCGCTACATAACGCTGTGTGGAATGTGCATGGAATTCATTATCCATGGATTGTGAAGTACATTTGAATAAGTCAAAGGAGGTGCTTTCTGCTACAAATCCTGCAAATGAAATTAACGTTTAGATGCTTGGTCTGTGAATCATTTGGCGCGGGGACAGGATGACTTTCTGGTAATTGCTTTCAATAGCTGAAGTCTATATTTAAAAGCAGGGAATTTTGACTGTGACAATTTGAACCTTCAGATTGTTAGCCCCTTCCCACTTGGATTGAAGGAGGGTGTACCTTTGTTGGTTTAAACATGTGTAGTTCTGTTGGGATGGATTTGGCCCTCTCTCTGCTCGGGCGTTGAAAATATTTGTATTGCAAAGGGTCACTGCTACATGCCCGTTAGAAAGCTGGAAGTGTTGAGTTGAAGGGAGCGCGTGGGGAAGTGGAGGGGTAGATTGTCAGGATATCCTGACGAATGGCTACTTGATTGGTATCATTTAGAGAAGCTCTTGTGGCTCAAGGATCAGAGGGGTAGCCGTGTTAGTCTGGATCTGTAAAAAGCGACAGAGTCCTGTGGCACCTTCTAGACTAAGGTGCTTCACGCTCTGGACTGGACTTGGGAGATCGGGGTTTGGTTTCGGCTCTCCCACAGACTTGCAGTGTGACCTTTGCTCTGCGCAAGGGTCACTTGCCCAGCTGTAACACGGGGTGCTGCCTTTCTTCTCCCACTCTTTGTCTTGACTGTTTAAGCCCCAATCCTGCCACTCCTGATTCCCGTGCTTAGCTTTATCACTGTAAATGGATTTCAGATCAGTGACACTACCCAGTAGTTAAGCACGTGCATAACTGTTTGCAGGATTGGGGCCTCAAATTGTGAGCTCTTGGGGTCGAGGACTTGCTTTCTAGGCTTATGTACAACTCCTAGCCCAGCAGGGCCCTCATGGTGGTAGAGGCCTGTGGGCACTGCAGTAATAGAAACACACAAAGAGGGTATTCCTGTCTCTAAAGCGCTAGGGGCTTCCTCAAAAGAGAAGGATGTTAAAAGGCAGAGAGGGTTTCCCTGTTGATACATTGGCGCATACTTTTGTACTGGCACTTAAAATGATCAGTTACATGTAATGAAATCTTCTAAGCCCTGTCAGACCAGAGTAGCTCTCCTCCCCTCTGTGAGTTACTGCACAGTTCAGAATGTGAGACGTGCCCGATTTATTTTTATTTTAAAAACCTCTTTAAAAATTATACTGGGAATTAATTAGATTCAAGCAGTCACTTGAATTCTAAAATCACACACCAGCTGTTCATGCAACTTTTATCGTGTTGCAGGAGGCAGAATACCTTTCCTCATAATATTTACTTCAGTTGCCATCCTCTCCCACCCGTGTTGGCTTGGCAGCTCCAAAGAGCATCACCTATATCAATAGTATGCATAATTTATGCTAATATCTGCCAGGCCATCTGTTGCTCTCTTTTTATTGACTGACTGAATGGCTCTTATTCAGTGTAATTATTCCACTGTAAACATCCCTTTTATCCAGAAAAAATGAAGTCAGTCTTTCAAGCACTCTCACTTTTCTCCGCTTTCTTCAACAAGTATGTATGTACGTGCGCACGCATGTATATTTGTAACATTGGAATCAAAGCCTTCTGCATGGGTTTTCTCCGAGCGGAAATGCTGCTCGGTTTATGCAAACGCAGAGTTCACAGTTTCTTTTAGTCCTAAACCCAAGCAAAGCCACTGGAATGAAACTGAGCACCGCTCGACGATTCCCGGTGTGTCTGTGCCCTCGGAATCCAATTGTACGTGAAAGCTAGCTAGCTCATGAATTGCTTGGCCTGCTTCTTCCTTGCTTGTGTTTAGGAGGCATTTCTTTGGACTTCTGTTCGTTTCCAAGCTGATTTCTGTGGTTGGCCTCAGTACTCCACTCAGTCACAGTTGTAAATTGTGAATCTGTAAATAATTAGGGCTGGCTGCCAATTAAAACACAGTCTCTGTTTGTTTGTTTTCCCTGAACTGTGGCAGAAGGAGGTGAGTTGCATATCCCGTGACCCCTGCAGCAAAACGTAGCTTTTGTTTAACTGGGGGTGGGTCAGACTTTCACAGGAGCAGAAGATAGCAATATTGTCCGCACTTCAGACTTAATGAGCGCATGATGATGGAGAAGTCAGAATGCATCTCTGATTGCCTTATGTGGCAGACATTTGTCTTTGTGATCAATTTCAGGGTTTCTAGCGTCCGCGGGCAGCTTCTGAGCATTGCTGGTGGAATATTTTGCCCTCTTTCAGACTGAGCCGTAAAGTAAACAAAATATTGTATCCGATGTAACCAAGTGCAAGAACCTGTTACCTAGGGGAACATCTCATTAGGGTGCTCTGCCTGTTCTCACTGCTGTTAACAATGGAACTGCAAACGCCTCTGAAAGTTCTTATTGGCCATAAACCTACGGTGGCTTAAATCCTTGGCCAGCAGTGAGTTCTAGGGCTGCATGTGTCTGTATGGCTGGCGGCTCCTCTGAGGACAGCAAAGCAGCGAGAGAAGAGGGGTTCCACCATGATGCATCTGGCCCCGGGATTTCCAGTCAAGATTTTGTTTGGCTGGGATTTCAAAGGAGCCTGTAGGCATTAGGTGCTTATCTCCCTTATGCCACTTGGAAATCTGACTCTGATCTGCTATAACTCTTTCATAAAGAAAGCGGGGTGAGGTTTTCACTTAGGAGAGTTAGGAGCACAAGTCCCAGGGAAAGTCAGGGTGGCTTGTGCTCCTGATTTCTTTAGGAGCTTTTGAAATCCCCCTTTCTAAAGCCTGGGCCTGATGCTAATGGGGGTTGCCGAGTCACTTGCTTTGCGGTAAAGCTGGTATGAGACCAGAATCGGGCTCCCTTTTCTTTATGTATTGTCATGGCGAACAGCCCTCCAACCTGCTTTAACTGTGTCAGCGTCTGATGCTCTTCTGGCCCCCATCTGACCAAACAGCCTGCCCTTTGCTCGACAGCCATCTGGTCAAGGGGACAGTGCCGGCTAGAGGGCATGGAAAACTCTTCTTTTCCCTTGAATGCTGAACAACAATGGTTTCTCTTGGGAACCTGGCTGGCTGGTTTCATGCATCTGACACGGATGCACTATAGGAAAACCTGTTGCTTAGGGTTTTCAATTGAGTAATTATTGGTGTGACAACGTGCAGGTAGTGTCCGCTAGTCTGGGATCGGTTGCTCCTAGCTTAGTGGGTTTCTATGTGGCATCCGGCTCACCTTTCCCAGTGATGACAAAGCTGCTGCTTCTTGGGTTTCCATTGTGCCTTTGATTTAAGTTTGAGGAAAACTGCTCTGTGTTAATTCCAAAAGCATCGAATTAACTGAGCATTGTGCTCCGAAGTCACTTACACACAGGGAGGGACTGTAGAAAACAGAGTATTTCACAGGAGTGTGGTGGTCTGTGAGACTGGTTTCTGTGCAAGTTTCTGTATCTGGTGCGGTTTTATGTTAAATCTTTTCTTCCCGGATCACCATGCTGCCTCCTCAGAATTCTGTCTAGTGGCTTAAGGGTTGTTTAGGGCCACTTGTGCCTTGTTAGTGTTGCTAGAGAGACCAGGTGGGTGCGGTGTTATCTTTTATTGGACCAACTTCCGTTGGTGAGAGAGACAAGCCTTGCCACTTACACAGACCTCTTCTTTGGGGTTGTGGAGAACTAGGAGTGATTCTCTGTAGAAGCAATGTGGGTCTATCACATTTATATCTGGCCTTCTGTTTAACGTTGGGGGAAATGCCTGTTTTAATTGGGATGGTACCAGCATTGAGGGATAGTGCATAGGTGTATGAATAGAATCTGAAATATAATATATATACAATACCAGAAGCAATCAATCATGTTGCTGTTGCCACCATTGTACCCAATGTTTAGGAGATTTTCTGTGCTGGGAGTTTACTGGGTGGGACAAGACGCCAAGGGAGAGTTAAATGGGTTGAACTATGCTGTTGAATAGTTTAGCGGGAGTTTTGTTGGGAGTGGGCAGGAATGAAAAGGAATGGATTTTTTTAATGATATAGAAAATCTGCAGATCTTTTTCTTGTTATAACCAGTCTGAAATTCCCTGATGTATTTACTGTGAGGCCAACATATTCCTGACATGCATTCTGAGCCTGGTGAATTCAGCAGGAAAGCCTCGATATGCAGATATCGAGTGCCTAAAACTACATAGGCCTCTTAAATGACCTTCGGCCCAAGTCGCGAGTCTTAACACGGTGTAGCAGTGTATACGTAGGCTGGGAAGGATTCGATTTTTTTAATGGTAAATGTTGATAAACATTGATTTCACCCCACACACAAACTAATGAAAAAAGATTTCCATCGGTGGTGGTTGAAATTTACAGATAGGTGTGACAAACTGGGACTGTTCTTGCTGGGGTGTGTGAATGCTGACAGGGGAGTGTGACTGGGATGGTCTGCATCGGGGGATGGGAGTCTGCCCGAGGGAACATACCTGAGCTTGTAACATGAGAACCCAGAGGGGTTGGAGGCCAGGTGACTCCGGGGCCCGGGAAACTGAACAAAGGCTGTGGGAGGGGTCGCTGAAGGGAGAGTGCTGGAAGCAGGCTGGAGAGATGGCTGGGAGGCAGAGATGGCTCTGACCCCCCAAAGGGGGGTGGGCTGGCATGCCCTGGGACCCCAAGCTGGACCTAACTGAGGGGGGCCCTGTTGTCTGTGCCTGCAAGACCTGTCTTGGACTGTGTTCCTGTCATCCAAATAAACCTTCTGCTTTACTGGCTGGCTGAGAGTCATGGTGAATCGCAGGAAGCCGGGGGTGCAGGGCCCTGAGTCCCCCAATACTCCGTGACAACTGGTGGCAGCGGCGGGATCTACTGCACCCCGTGGAGGGCGCTTCCTGCAGTAAGTGACTGGGGAGCAGTAAAACGAAGGGGGATGACAGGAACACAGTCCCAGTTGGGGCTGAGGGGCTTGGGGTGCAGGAAGGGGCTCTGGGTTTGTGGAGGTCTAAGGGCTGGGGCGGGGGTTGGGGCGCGGGCTTACCTCGGGTGGCTCCCAGCCAGCGGTGCAGCGGGGGTGCAGAGACTGGCTTCCTGCCTGGCCTGGCACCACAGACCACGCTGCGCCCCGGAAGCGGCCAGCAGCAGGTCCGGCTCCTAGGCAGAGGCGCGCAAGCAGCTCCACACAGCTCTTGCCTGCAGGCCCAGCTCCCATTGGCTAGGAACCGGCCAATAGGAGTGCAGAGCCAGTGCTCGAGGCAGAGGCAGCGCGTGGAGCCCCATGGGCCGCTCTGCCTAGGAGCCGGACCTGCTGCTGGCCAGTGTCATAACAGGTAGGGACCAGCCTTCCTTAGCCGGGTAGCACCGCCGATGGGACGTGCGACGGTCTGTAACGATCTGGGCCTTGCATTCCGTGACCCAGTACTGGGTCGCAACCCGCAGCTTGAAAACCACTGACCTAGATAGCTTGTCTCTACTACCTTGGAGCCCCTTGGGACGTCGAATCGCCTAAGGATGTGTTAGCCTTGCCTGCGTGAATAAAGCTGCAATGCTTCACACCCAGTTAGAGGTCTGCTTGGTGCAGGACGGTAGGCAGTACGCCCTGGCTCCCATGTCACAGTACCTGCTTTAGATATGGGGACAGGAGCGCTGGCCCTGATCCTGCCAGTGCAGGGGGGAGATTTTTCAAAGGCACCAAGGGCAGCTAGGCAGCGTAGCGTGGGATTCCCTCGGGGGAATTGTGGGAAGGCATTGCAGGACTGTGGCCCTCCCGTGTTATCGCAGAGCTAACCTGTGTCCAGAGTGGGCACTAGCCGCTACCTCTAAGGTGATGTGTCGTCTCTCAGCTAGAGCCGCATGCAGGAACGAGTACTCCTGTGCTGGGCTCTTGCCAATCCGCAGGCCAGGAGCCGGGCTGGTGACTCCCAGGGCTGGCCTGTGAGCCGCCCAGTCTGCCCAATGTCCCCTCCTGAGCATGGTGACACTCCACAAGCCTTCGCCTGCTCCAGCCCGGCTCTGCACTCCTGAGTCTAGTTCTGACTCCGGCTCCGACCCCTAGGCCTGACCCTCCCCAGCTTCCATGCCGGCCAACTCATGTTACTAGAACGGCTGCACAGAGGGGGGAGTTAGTGTGGGGCCGGTGTCAGTGTGAACGCTTGAGCTATAACAGAAGGGAAGATAAGCCCTTAGGCACATGTGAAAATCCCAGCCCGAGCCCATGGGAGTTGGGTGCCTGACTCCCATCTGTGCCATTGAGAACCTTCCCCAATAGCACGTGCTTAATGTGAAGCCCGTAAGCTGTCATTGCGGTTAACTAAACACGTGCACGAGAGCTGGCAGGCTCAGGGCCTGGACGGATTGTGTGGCCCTGTATGCTCTGCGCCGTGTTCTTCAGTCTGCCTTGTGCTCTGTAGCCAGGGGCTCCCGCAGCCTTGGTGACGCTGGGGCAGAGCTTTCTGTGAATTTCTGCCGTGGACCTGACCAGCATCTAACCCCCGTTTCATCCTGCCCGGGGTGATGGTGCTCTCTTCAGGAGCTACCACCACCGTGCGCTGCTTCTAACGAGACTCCCTGAGGTCAGACCACCTGGGCATGGTCCCTTCTCACTATTTCATTGTATGAAAGGCAGGATTAACATTAGAAAAAGGGGCGCAGTCACACGTGCTGCTGGAATGAGCTGCCCCAGACTCCAGGAGAGAACCTACTTTCAGTCTCAGGGCAAACTCTTGCAGCCCTTCCCTAGCGCGCTGCCATAAATCCTTGCTTTGTGCAGACACTTGGGTAGATTAATCAAAGCCCTTACGTTTCCAGAGAACACTGGGATTTCAAATCATCGGGTCGTCATGGTAACTGGCTGTTCAGATTAAGGGATATTTCAGAGGGTTGGATTCCCAGATCCACTTCTAAGTTCTTCCTCCTTCAGAAAAACCTTCCTGACTCTGCGGGAATTCCAGCCAGGGGCTCCATAACGTACACTTCAGTGAAATGACAATGCTTAGAGCCCTTCATGCTACAGAGAACAGAAAAATGAAGGTAGATCAAAAGTGCATGTGGTTTTTCAGTCTCGCTTTATACCGATCAGCCATTTATACATGGCTTATAAAGGGTTAAAAAGCAATGCCTCTGGAAGATCCTTCACGTCAAGTGGCAAGATCGCCGCGCTAATGCCAGCATCCTCACTGACGCCAAGCAATGATCCTCATGCACCAGCTTCGCTGGGCTGGACGTTGTGTGTGGATGCCAGACTCTGGCCTCTGCTCTCAGCTCACCCATGGCCAGAGGTCCCGGGGTGGCCAAAGGAAACGCTACAAAGACGCACTGAAAGTGTATCTTAAGCAAACTGATGTGGACATCATAAGCTAGGAGGAGCCAGATCCTCCATCAGGCAGTGGCCTGCTTCGAGAAGCGCCTTGCCCTTGAAGCTGAAAAGAGAGAGAGAGAAGGAAGGAAAAAGAAAGAACTTTCTCCTAGCAGGCAGCTGACCGGCCAGGAAATGTCTGTACCTACTGCGGGCGGATCTGTGGTTCCAGGGATCGGACTCCTGAGTCATCTCAGGACCCATCTGTAAATCCATGGTAGAGATCATCCTCGAATCGAGGGGTCGCCAATCCATCAATAAAGGATTATTCGCGATGACTAGCCTGTCAGAGACACGAGTAGCATGTTCTAGATGATTACAAGTGCCACACTAGAAGGGGTTCTGGTTGGTTATAAGCAACCTCTTGACTTGTTGGATTCTGACAATCTCTAGTCATTGCACCACCATTTATTAAAACCTATGTTATTAACCCTTCACAAACCATGTATAATGACTTTGCCAGTGTTTCCGCGTGCCCTGGGGTGGGATGCATATAGCCTGTGAGCTGTACAAGAGGGGAGACCGATATCTCACGTAGGGGTGAAAAATGAGGACGGGGGTGGGGTGTAATAGGAGTCTATATAAGAAAAAGACCCAAAATCAGGACTGGTCACCCTAATCTCGCTGTCATAATTATTTCTCCTGACTAGATCCAGGGGCTTGTTCTGATCTCCTCTTGCCAAATTAATGGCCAGTGGGTATTTTCATCTTCCTGGTGGCATGGACCTGCTAGAAAAAGGTCTATAAAATCCTGACGGAAAAAGGTACCAGAGCAGCGGTGTTTATCTTTTCATGGGATAAAAACGCCAGGGGTCACCCAGTGAAATGAACCGGCAGCAGGTTGAATACAAACAAGAGGAAATACTTTTTAGCACAGCTAGCCAGGAACTCATTGCCAGGCCGTGTTATGATGGCCCAGAGTAGAATTGGGTTCAAAAAAGAACTGGATGAGTTCAGGGAGAATGGGTCTGTTAAGCCAAGATGGTCAGGGACACAGACCCTAAACCTCTGAAACCAGGAGTGGAAGACAGGTGGCTCACTTCATAATTGCCCTGTTCTGGACACCCCAAGCCTCTGGTCCCGGCAGCTGTTGGAGACAGGCTACTGGGCAAGACGAGCCTGCTCTGACCCAGCCTGGCAGCTCTGATGTTCTTCAAGCCAACACGAAGGAGCACAAGTAAAACCACCCTGAGCCCAAGCTGTGCTAACTTGTACAGGGGAACGCCGGAACTTGGAGCAACCCCTAACTGTCTACTACAGGTCACCCCTCTCGTCTCTTCTGCAGCTGCGTGTAGAAGTGCCCGGAGTCCGGGGGGGGAGGTGAGACTGTACTGAGCTAAATGGAGACTCTCCAGCTCTGTAACCGGGGAATCCAGCTACCTCTACAGTGCAGATCTGTTTTCCTCTTCCTTCGAGTGTGTTGCTGCACGGAAGAGAAGCAGTTTAGCATGAATAAGTCACTCCATTGGTCTGACACTAGGCACTCGGCTCACATGCTCATGCATCGTTTGTTCCCCTGAAGGGACGTAAGCCGCGTTCCGAGTACCATACGCCGGTCCAGCCTGTCTGAGTTCATCCCATTTAACCGGGGAGTCTGAGTCCCACGGGAATGGATCAAAGCGCCATGCATGGATCGCATGGCAAAGGGACAATAGACACGAAATCCCATTCACGTCCAGAACCTTCTGTCCCTGTCGGAGCAAGCAGCGACCTCTTTCGAGCTGACAGAGGAGACAGTGGGCCAGACCCTCAAGAGAGCTTAGCACCCAGCAGGTCCCATTGCTTTCAGCGTGGGGGGGAGATTCTGCACTGCGCTCAGTGAGAGCTGTTGGGTGCTTGAGAATCCTGCTTAGAGCCTTAGTGTTCAAAGAGCCTTAGTGTTCAAACTGGCCCCCTGCTAAGGCACTGAGCACAGGAACGCATTTTAATTTGGTGGCTGTGTGATGAGAGAAGGCTGGTTCAGTGCTGCAGAGAGATTCTAAGAGTACAAATTGAATTGTGCGCCTCTCTGAATAGGAAGTATTATTGATGCAATATGCAGGGGCCTTAAATACCTAAAAATACCCCCCTCCCCCGCCCCCCGGTCCTGTTTCATGATTCAGTGCTGCAATAACGCATGCAGATCTCTCAAGCCCTGTATCTCAGGAGAGTCAGATGAGGTCTCCCGCACCTGGCTTTGTGATGCTTTCGAAATATGGCCCCTCTCTCTTTTTATTGGGGTTCAAACTATCTATGGAAGAAATACAGAGAAATTAAAACTTGACCGCCTACCTGCTGCTGGGCATAATGGATGAAGCCTGCCAGCCTTTAACAAAGAATTTTTAGCAGACTTTTTGGATGCCTCTTTAAAGGGAAATTTCTGGCCTCCAGGTCTCCGGGTGCGGAATTGAGTGGCTCCACCCCTCTGTTCAGTGAGCCTTGCATGGAGCATGGGACTCGTTATTGGTTTGCTGTTTACCCAAGACAAAAGTGCCAGATCCTTCTCGTGCTTCGTGCCCGATGGCTGCACCACCTGCAGCTTTGTTTGAGTCTGTGCTGCTGCTAATTTGCACCACGCTGAACCGCCCTGTATCTGGAACCTACGTGTTCCTTCCACTTACCAGCTGTAGTCATCTCACTTGGGTGCCAACGACGGTTAACGCCCAAACGAGCAGCAGGCTGCTGGAGTGGCTGCCCAGGCACAGAGAACTAGGAGCCGTCTGCCCAGCAGGGCAATGCAGTAAATCAGCGGCATGAGTGTTCAAGGGGCAGGTGCCCAGCGTAGCAAAGCGTATTGCTGCAGTTTCTAAGTTAAGCTCTATCGCTGGCCTGCTGGGTAATCTTGGGCAAGTCACCTCTGCTCCCTGCCCCTCGCTTTCTCCCTGAACACTGGGGATCTCTGGAAGAGCCACGCAATTCATCCCCGAGTTACTGGGCTCGACGCAGGCTCGGATCCTGCGGCCTCTCTTGGAAGCCTGTAAAGAGTAGAGGAAGTACATCCATCCAGTGCCTGAGCTGTTTAGGCAGGGAACGCGCTCTCACTGGCTTCCTGCAGTCTCTCTTCACAGGCCAAGCCCTGCCCAAGTAATAGCCCGTCTCTGTGGGAGGCAGCAGGAGAGCCGAGGCTTTCATCCAGGTTGGGTGTTCTGCACAGCACGGGCGCGTGGGACAGGACAGCTGCGTGGGAAATGCAGAGGTGCAGCCTTTGGGTGCTGTCTGTGTGATGGTTTCTATGGCCAGAAGGGGCCATTGTGCCCTGGGTAGGGCCGCTGGGACAGAGCCCTCTGCCATCCAAATCTTCTCCCCGTGTAAGAGTCGCATCAGGCAACCCTGTGCTGGGTGACTTTGCACCCGTTCTTCAAGCGGCCCATTACTCGGCCCTGCCTATCCCCACTCTGGGCAGCTAATGCTTAGAAGCCACTCAGCAGGTAAGACAAGTGTCCTCTTCTTTCAGCCCCACCTTCTGTTCATCCCCTCATCCATAGACCCCCACCCCCCAAATACTGCGTGCTGAGCCGCTGCCAGCCCTTAATACTGCAGCTCTTTTCAGCCAACAACCCTGCCTTATCTCGCCCCTGCTGGCGTGTGGGGGTTGGCTTGCTCTCCGTTATGATGCCGATCTCCAGGACTAGAATGTTGTTAATCTGAGGCTAAATTTTGAGCAGACATGCTACCAAACTAAGAAGACTGTCTCGAAGGAAGGTTAGAATTGTTCCTCTTGCGTGGTGGTTTTCTCTTTGGTGCCAGCCTGTGAGCTGAGGGGAGGGCATGCCTCGTGGCTGATTAGACAAATGTGAACTGTTACCACTTCTGGGCACCTCTGAGGGCCAGGATGAGATTTGCAAAGTGCAAAGGTCTGGGCACACTGACTGCAGCGAGGGCGTTCCAGCACGTCTGTGGTTAGGCTGCCCGGAGGGGCAGTGCTGAACTGTCAGGTCATGTGCATCACATTTGCTGCTTTTAATGATTCCATTGTATTTTTCTCCGCACACCAAGGAACAATCGAGCTCTCCGTGCCATTCTTTCTCATCAGTACGGAGACATTTCTGCTGTGCCTGATTAGTTCCGTCTGTTTCATTACATCTGGTTGTACACAGCACAGCAAACTGAGCTGCACCGCATGCTCGTCTCGCTTAGGTTTTTTATTCGCCATCTGATGCATGCACCAATGTGGGGGAGAGAATAGGCCATTGCTGCAGAAGTGTGTGTTTCCCCAGGAATGTGTATATTACTAGAGAGGTCAAGAGAGGGAAAGACAAAGGGAAAGGTGGCAAATTCAAAACTGATCAAGGGAAATACTTTTCCACACAAAGTATAGCCAGACTATGGAACTCCTTGTCACAAGAAGTCATTCAGGCCAAGAATTTAGCACCATTCAAAGGGGATTGGACATTTATATGCATAACAAGACTATCTAGAGTTGTTAGTTAATATCCCTTCCAAATTTTGTTAACATTAACTTCCTGCTTCCAGGCTTATGTTGATCTCTAGATATTAGAGATCAGGATGAGACCTAATGTCGGGGGACAGATTATCCCACAGCTGCTACTGTGAGGTTCTCACACCTTCCTCTCAAACATCTGTTTCTGGCCATGGTCTGAGACAGGACACTGGGCTAGATGGGCCTCCAATCTAATCCAGTCAGGAAACTGCTCTGTTGCCGAAATTTACAATGATGTGAGTTAGCTCCATTTTTCTCCTCTCATCGTCCCACCCCTATACCCATGTGACCAAAAAAAATCCCTTGATTCATAGGGTCTCAGGATGGGGTTGCAAATAGGTGTGGCTGTCAACTTGCCCTTCTCATATTGCTAAATGGAAAGAGGGTACCTGTTTGGAAAAGGTTGTAAAACCTCTGCCTTAAATGTTTGATGCATTTGGAGAAAGGTTGCAGTGGGATATGGTAATCGCCGAGTGAGGGCTGCATTTGCATCCTTGGCTATAGACGAGGCTGATCACTCTATCTTTTGTTCATTTGTTTAAAAGCACTCGCTGAATTTAGTGCTGGGACCTCCCTCTCCCACGAAAACGGTGTCATTACAGAGTTCGCATTAGGAGGGGAAGGTAGTACAGTTTGACTCCATGTAGCTTCCACTGACGATGAAAGCTCCAGTGAACACCAGCACAAATGCGTTGGAACCGTAGAGAGCGTTTGCGATTGCAATGACTTTTTTGATCATATGGCTCACACAGAGGAGAACAGGCTGTCAACGTTTTCACACCCCGGTCAGGAGCTGGGCTGAGATGCTGATTCTGTGGGAACTGCTGCGTGCACAGCACTTCTGAGCAATTGGGTTACTTCCCAGTGGGGTGGCTTCAGCACAAGTGATGAGAAATAGTAAAGGTTCGGCACACCTGCCGTATCGCGCAACACTCCAGGAGCCCACTCTGTTTAGCTTAGCAAAGCGTGTGACTAGATCCCAGTCTCCGAGGACCAACGCCGGGAACAGAAACGTGGGCTCTTTGCCAAATGAGACCCAGTGGCTGAAAATCTAAGCTTGAGAATTCAGACAGGCAAGGGGCACACATTTTCCACAGGGAGGATAATTAACCGGTGGAACGATTTCCCCAGGGGTGTGGTGGATTCTCCACAACTGGCCATTTTTAAATCAAGACGAGGTCTTTTTCGAAAAGCTCTGCTCTAGTTCAGACAGGAGTTAACTCAAGGGAGTCCTGCGGCCTGTTACCCAGGAGGTCGGCTTTATGATCTGCGAATCTGTGCCTAGCCAGGAATGGGGGGGTTTAACATGGGGCCCCTAGGTTTGTTCACAATAAATCTTGGGCCGGCCCGTCAGCGGTTGGGGTGGCATTTTAAAGAGCCGGGGCTGCTCCTGTCTCGTGAGAGCCATAATTCTGCCAGTCCGGAGTGTATTTGTGCCCTTCCTGAGTAAATGGATCCACTGAGGAGAGGACTTCAGATCGCCAGCGCCACTCGGCGCTGCCACCTGGGTAACACTGAAGCCGTGATAAAATCAGGGGCTGTTCCCAGCCCCCAGGTTGCTGAGGGAAGCCTGTTAGTGATTGGAAATTCATTCTCTGACATGCTCCTTCACAAAGGTCAGAGATGCAAATCGACGTGTATTGAATTTCCGTTGCTGTGAAGGATGTCAGCCAAGCTGACAGGACTCCCACCACCTGGCTGCAAACAGCCCCAAGAATTAGCTTCCTTCCCCCAGCTTTTCCTGGCTTGGGTACTTGGAAGCGATTTCCAGCACTCCTGAGAAAAGCACAGCTCCCTGCCAGCTGCCGGGAGGTTCACCGAGCAGCTCGCAGTTGGGATAACAGGCGTAATACAGTGGGCAGTAGTGTCATAGATGGGGCATGGGATTTTCCTTCCCTAAAGGTAGGGCTCTGATTTAAACTGTTACATGTCCAGACTAAACCCACAGTGATCCATAATCCAGTTAGGGTTTAGTGATTCTGCAGCTGGAGACAGTGCCTGGGTTTGGCCAGTTACTGCCTGCCATGTAGCGCTGCAGGACGGCTTGGATGCTGCTGGAGGAGGAAGGTGTTGTGCCTTCAGGTCTGGAAGACCTGGGTGTGCTGGCACCAGAGCTAGCCAAAGGAGAGGTGGTCACCCTTACTAATCAGTCAGCTGGCTGCTTGCTGGGTCCTGATGGGCCATTCAGCTCAGTGCACCCCTGAGCTCCTCTGCAAGGCCTTTCTTCTCCTGCTCAGGTTCTCTCTAACCTCTTTCTGCCACGCTGCCTGGATCTGTATAGACCATCCTGTTTGTAGTTCCCCTTCTGGGACCTCTGCGTACCTGTCTGCCCACCCTTCGACTCCGAGCTCCTCAAGGCAGGAGCCATCTCTTCCTTTATGTCTGGAAAGCACCTAGTCCCCCTCCAGATGACCCTGAACCACTTGCCTCCATTGTCATGATATTTGGAGCAGGTGAGGGACACCTCAGTTACCCTGGGGGGACATTGTTGTCCCGCTGCAGCAGGAGGTGGCCTGTGAACGTATTTGCCATTGCACATCACAGCGGAGTTGCAGGAGGCTTGTGTTTTGAATGGAATTTGTTATCGGCAAGCTCCAAACGTTTCCACTTGGTTTTTAGAGACCGTCGTCTTTCCTTGCAGTTCTTTGGGCCTCTTCGTACTTTGCCCACTAATGATCAGGAGCCACAAATTCCTTTGACTATTAGTTTGAGTCCCAAATTAAATGTGACGCTGTGATTTCCTTACTTGGGATGTAGCAAATAGGTCAGAGCAGTGTTGGATGATTTTGCATGAAGGTTGTCATCTCTAATTATCTCTGTAACACTTCACCCACTTCTGCAGTCTCAGATCCCTGCAGTTAATATCATTTTCCAGGGTGCTGCTTGCTTTCTTCAAGGGGTCTTTGGCACGTTTCCAGGGGACCTGTCAGTTGACTTTAGTGATTGTGCAGAAGTATTTAATAAAGGCTGCACAGAATAGATAACATCCCACTTTAACCCGGGGCGACTGCTCGGAAACAAACAGCCAGTTGAAAGGGAGATTCCCCGAGGGAATGCTCAAGCATGGCTGAGTTTTCCCTTCTCCCTAATCCTGCTGTTCTCATGCTAGGCTCTGCCATCGGCTCTTCCTGCGCCGACACGGCCAGTCGATCACCAGAATCCTTTTCTCTCTGCAGCCTCCTAAAGGAGGCTCTGCCACCTGGGTTCAAGGAATGGGTCAGCTGCCATTAATAATGCAAGGTAGGGCTCTCTTCAGCTGGGCGTCTGAAGTTCTGCCTTACCCAGCCCGGTCTCCCCTTCTCCTGATGCTGCTTTCCTAGCCTCTAGAAGCATTGCTCTTCCTCCACAACCCCGAGAGGCATAGCCCACTGTGACGAACTGGGACTGTTCTTACTGTGGTGTGTAAATGCTGACAGGGGAGTGTGGCTAGGATAGTCTGCATTGGGGGATGGGAGTCTGCCCGAAGGCGAATACCTGAGTGTGTAACATGAGAACCCAGGAAGGGGTTGGGGGCCAGGTGACACCTTGGCCCGGGAAACTGAACAAAGGGTGTGGGAGGGGTCGCTGAAGGCAGAGTCTTCGAAGCTGGGTGGTGAGATGGCTGGGAGGCAGAGATTGCTCTGACCTCCCAAGGGGGGCTGGGATGCCCTGGGACCCCGAGATGGACCTAACTGAGGGGGGCCCTGTTGTCTGTGCCTGCAAGACCTGTCTTGGACTGTATTCCTGTCATCCAAATAAACCTTCTGCTTTACTGGCTGGCTGAGAGTCATGGTGAATCGCGGGAAGCCGGGGGTGCAGGGCCCTGAGTTCCCCAATACTCCGTGACACCCACCTTACAGCGGTCTGCCTGGAGAAGGTGTTTGTGCTTTTTAGGGTCAGGTGGGTCATAAAACTCGCTAGGGGAAATCCTGGACTCATTGACTTCAGTGGCAAAACTTCCATTGACTCTGAAATCTGGATTTTGCCCCTCGATCTCCTCTTAGGTACTTTGCTCAGCTGCTAGGGTCACTGGGGCAACGTACTATGCAGTCATTACCAGCGCCCCGGTGAGGGAGTGCAGGGCTGTTATCCCCATGTCACAGAGACCAGGGTCACCCAGGGTGTCTGTGGCAGAGCCGGGAACTGGACCGTGTCTTGTTTTCTGTTGCGCTTCCCCTTCCAAGGGATCCTATTGTCTCATTATTGGATTTCTGTGTTGCTGCTTTTCAAAAGTTGTCAGAAGTTCTCTACAGCTGTGACTGAAGCGCGGAGGATGTGGCATGCAAATGCAATGCAGCGACTGCTGAAAATATGTCACGCAGAATTGTTCAGCTAACCCGATCTGCCAGTAGGCTGGCTTGCGAAGGATTGCTAGTGAGCTCCTGGCAGCTACTGCTCTCAGTTTCTTCTCCCTGTGTTTTCCTAATCCTGAAGGACAGCTCCTGGGGCGTCAGATGGAATAAGTTTGGATGGAGGTTCATGCTGCTGCTTCCTGTGTAATATCCTAGAGGTAACATGAGTGGTGGTGCAGCCCGGCTGCGTGGTAAGGCGTCTGGAATCAGAAAGGCCTGAGGCCATGTGGAGCAGATAATAGATGGTGGATTAAGAGCCTGGCAGTCCATGTTTTAAGGGTTTTCTTTATAAAACATGTTTGTTTGGGGTTAATTTTGCTCTTGGCTTTTTCCATGTTTGCTTGTTTGTCTGCACTGATCCCAGCAGGAAGAGTCCCAGAACTCCAGCTGCATTAAATAAAAAATGAGAGATGAGCAATCCCCATTTAAATTTAAAAGAGCTCAGGAAAATCTGGGGCCAAGATATAGATAGATGTAAATGTCTGTCTCGCCTTGCTACGCTCTGATCCACCCAGCGAGGCCTCGTCTACCCCCAGTTGCACCAGTTTAACGAAAGGTGTGTTTTGTAAATGGATTTAAACTGGTGCAAGCCTTGCGCAGGCACTCTTCAGTCGCTTTATACCTGGTTGTCTGTTCCTTGCCGATGTAGGCTGAATGGCTAGAAGTCCAGGTTAAATAGAGCAGAGAGCCCACGCAGGACACAGACCCCCAGCTGTAGTTAACCCTGTGCAATCTTTGTGTGAAGGCCAGAGATGCACCAGAGATGTTCCAGCACTGTGCTCTGCTCTGGGATTTCAGAGCGGTGCGCTCTGGGATGTGTTCGCTGGCCTTGGAGGATTTCTTAGTGGTGCAAACAAGAGCAGGCTTCTGCTCTGCAGGCACCATCTGGCCAGTCAGCAGGGCTTTTCCGTGGCAGCTGGGCCTTGCCTCGCTTGGGATGCAGGGTGTGGCTGGGACACGTTAGCCAGCCCAGCTCTGAAAGTCTAGTGTAAACATGCCAGCCAAGCCCTCTTACCCTAGTGTAGGCAAAGCCTGGGCCCAGCAAGGTGAGTGGCTGGGCCCATCTCTGCATCGGGTCCCTTCCTTTAGCTTGGCGTGGTGCTTTCAAGGGGCTCCTCTGCTCACTGGGGGCTGTTCCCCGCTGACCGGCTGGTCCTGGGAGCGGAGCATTGGGGTGGGCGGAGCTGTGCCGGGGGAAGCAGCCTGTTCGCTGTGCAGAGGAATATTTGAGTAGCAGGTGGTGGTGATTGATGGAAGGGAGCAGAGTTGGACCGCCCTCGCCCTGCTGCAGAGCCTGCCACCACGTACCAGCGCTTAGCACCCCCATCAACTGTTGTGGCCGTGGGGAAAGGGCAGGGCAGTGCCCGTGTGACAGGGAACCACCCGTACAAGTGCCTGACGGTGCTCCAACCCGGGCTGGATCTAGGCGATCTGTCGTCTCTGCTTGGGTTCCGATTCCTGTTCACAGGACTGGAAGGCACACCAGTCTGGTTTCCTGTGTGTGTGTGTGTGTGTGTGTGTGTGTGTGTGTGGTGGGAGGAGGGGGAGGGGCGGACAGTGGCAAACGCAGAGGGTACAAGACGGGCCTGAGGCATTGCACCCATCTGTACCTGGTGTGGCACTGCAGACCCGCGAGTGCCCTGCGTGGGGCAGAAAGTGGCCGTCGGGCAGCGGGTGTGGTCCAGGGAGATGCTGAGCACTGTGGCACCCCCTGACGTCCGTGGGAGTTGCAGGCCCTCGCCCTGGCAGGGCCAGCCCAGAGGAAGGGGCATGCAGAGCGCTGGGTGAGCCAGGAGCAGCCGTCATGCGCCGTTTGCAGAGCTATGCAGCCCTGCCCCTCCCATCTCCCTGGGCAGGAGAGAGACTGCAGAGCGCCAGCCTCACCCCCCACGGGGGTGACTGCAGACGGAGGGCTGGGCTGGGCAGGGGCAGCGCGCTGTCTGAATAACGGCCTCACCCCGACCCACAAGTGGTGTGTGCTGGCTTTGTGCATTGAGTAGTCCCAATGGCTCCGCTTGGCTGAGGCCAGGTGGAAAGTGGTCGCTTGTTGGGGGTCCGGTCAGCCCTTAGGATCCATAGGCCGGAGTCGTGCAGCCGTGTGCATGAGTGGCAGGGGGCAAACAGGCCCTGTCTGGGGCATGTTACATCTTGCTGTGGGGTGTGTAGCTGCGCAGGGGGCATGGCAGCAGATCAGGCCCCGGGAATCTGAAATCTGTGCAGATGCTGGGAGGCAGAACTAGCCGTCCCTGCTCTCACTGCACCTCCCTGCCTTTATTAGCCCATTGCAGAATTGGGATCATAAAGTGACTTCCCCTCGGGGCTGAAGGTCAGTTCATGCTGCAAAGAGCTCTGAAGCTGGCGAGTGCTATGTGAATGCTAACCAGTTATTACAGGACCTTGGCCTGGCACCGTAATCAAGTGTGAATCGTCCGCGTGCTGCTCTGGAGCTGAGACACCGGCTCTGCGCTGCTCTGAGTGACCGCACCGAGTCAGGCCCCAGCCAGCTTGGGGCATTTCTAACAGCATCCCTCTGCTTTTTTAATCATTGTCCGCCTTGACCCATGCTGCCACCTCTTGTGATTTTAGCACTAATCTCAAGAGGCATCCATGGCACATGGGGGAATGTCTGGGCACCTGGGACCCCATCCTCTCCCCCATAGCTACTGAGAACCACCCACGCTGGGTGTCAACCTTAAAGCCCCAGCTCCTGGAGTCATATGAATGGGAGAATCTCAGCTTGTGTTTCAAGGAAAAGTAAGTTTCTAGCCCGCCTGGATGGGGTGAAAAGAATGCAAATGGGACCGCTGCAGGCTAAAAGCCAGGAGGCAAATCAAAAGAACCCCCCAGGGGCCACCAGGGGCCATCTCTGGTCACTTGGGAGCTGTATTAGGCCTTGTCCCTTCCAGCAGCTGCTGCTCCTTCCGTGGTGCGGTGCCTTTCCTCTGCCATTGTCCTCAAGGCTTCAGTTTGGCTATTGGGCTGCAAGCTAGCGTCCTCCTGCACCTCTCACATCTCCCTCCCGCAGCCTTGGAGGGCAGAGAGACGCACACATCCAGCTTCCAGGGTGGGGTGACAGTGAGAGAAGGGAGGTTCCCAGGCCCCGCTAGCATGCCTGCTCTGCGAGAAGTGAAGCCAGTGACTGCTGGCTTTGAGCACCTGAGAGCGACCAACTGGGGCCTCGGGCCCAGGGGACGTTCCCGAGCTCACAGTCCTGTTTGATCTTGCGATAGTGCTGCTCTGGAAATGACTCCCTCGATTCGGTCACAGCAGCTGCAGGCATGGCAGCATTGTCTCCAGTTTCCTCCCTGAGACGCCAGGATTTCTAGGCTAAACAGATGTGGTTGTTCAGCACGGTGTAAAATTGGAAAATATAGTGCCCCAAAGTGGAGCCTTTCCGTGAACTCCCTGTTTGCACTGAATGCAGCTGCTTTCAGCACTGACAGGGAGAGTGAAACTTTACCAGAGTGGGGCTGATTGCTCGGCTACAAGGCTCCTGTTTGCCAACAAACCTAGCAAAGGAGCTTTGCAAAGCTCCCACAGCTGCTAGTGCAGAGCGCGCTCTGATTCGCAGCTCTCGCTGGTTACTAGATGAAGTAATGCCTGTTCCCTCCTCCTTGCAGCATGGACAGGGAGTCCATTCTGATTCAGGTGAACTTTGGGGCAGCTGTCTCCGCTCGTCGTGAAAGCTGCTCGCTGGATGTCTTGTCCCCTGGTGAATGGACTCTTTCCTCTGCTTCCCCTTCAGAAAGGAGATTCTAGTGTTAACAACCCAGCTCCGGGTGGCTCTGAGGAACAGGTTCCTTGCACTGCCTGTAAACAACATTCCGGATGGGACCACGGTAACTTGACTTGGATGGTTTCCTCTAAGGACTGCACCCTTAGCAAATATGCCAGTTGGGAAAACGCCTTCGGGGGCGTAGAAAGCTGGCACCGCGCTGCTGCGGCGGGCGAAATCTCCATTTACTGACTTCTGAGCGTCTCTGTCACCAGCTCCCCACCTCCCCTCCCCAGTCTCATGTTTGCTAACTGCAGCTAACAGCCATTTTTGTTGTTTGCTTAGGGTTAGTGCTTCCCAGATTGCACATGTAACAGAAACCAAAGGGCCAGATCCTGCCCGTGTGCTGTTGTGAGCCGCTGTGTTTCACTTGCCTGTGCCTGAACACAGCTCCCGGCGGGCTGTCGTGACTCCAGGCGGGGACACCCACCTCAGGGTGGCATGTGAGAAGCTCTCCAGGAGGGCGTGCGCTTTGCGGAGCGTGTGTGGGGGAAGAACTGGAGGAGCTGCGCTGGGTACGTGAGCTTTCTCTTTGTCCTGGGTTTGCACCGTGCCTAGCACCGTAGGGTCCTGGGCCGTGCCGGGGGCTCCCAGGTGAAACCGCCGGGAATTCTAAGCCTGATCCGCTGCGCTGGGTGAGAGCAGCCAGTGTGCAAGGCTCTCCGCTTCCGCTGCCCTGAAAGCCCCTGGCCCCTCTGCTCCAAGAAATACTGCAGCCAGCGAGGGCTTGGAACAGGTCCCGCGGAGGTGTTTGTAGCCAAGGAGCTGGAGGGTGACCAGCAAGTGTGAAAAATCGGGACCTTTTGTTTTTGAGCAGGGGGGTATAGTTGCCTATATAAGACAAAGCCCCTAATATCAGGACGGTCCCAATATCGGGACATCTAGTCACCCTAGGCCCTTGATGCAGGGGCTGCAGCATGCTGGGTTTTCTGGGTAATCCCCCCTTCCCCCAATGCTGCCCCGCCATAGTGTCTGCTGGGCCCAGGAATGTGTCCCACGCACCCCCCGGCGTAACGCTGTCTGTGTTTGGGGCAGCCATCCAAACAGCCAAGCTGAACCTCATCTAATCTTCCTGTTGCTGCAAACAGCTCCTCTTCCCTGCTCATCTGCCCTGAGCAGCTCCTTGCTTGGTGAGCAAGGGAACCCTCCCGCCTTCTCTTGCTGCCCCTTGCCCAGATTTAGGGGCATGTGCAGAGGGGCAGCAACTGCGGCACCCCCGGCAGGAGGTAGGCGGGTGTGATGCTGTGCTTCCTTTTTCAACGTCTGCCCGTTCTGTGTCTCCTCCCACCCCCAGAAAGGCTTCCTGAACAAAGAGGCTTTGTAAAACCCACGGACTGGCGTCTTTCCAGCCCCTTCGTCCAGACTGGTGAAGGTAGACCCAAAGAGCTTTCCCTCCGCAGCATTTACACGAGCGAAGCTAGGGTGGTTTAGCGGGTTTTTTGGGCCAGTTGAAGTGCGCTCGAACTTTGGGGAATGCTTGTTTGAAATACTAGTGTGTGATCTGCTTTGAGGGCGGCTGGCCATAGACGCCCTTCTGGCTCCGTTGCTTTGTTCAAAGGAGCGACCGCATGGCGCGGGGGGAAGTGGTCTTTACTAAGGTGGTTCTTTGGCTCTCGACAGCTCAGTCTCGTGTTCTTCCTTTATAAAAAACACCTACACCTGTAGGGGAAGTCTGCGGCTTCCCTCTACTGCACTTGTGTAATGGAACAATGCTGAGTTACCTCAGGTGTTCCCTGGCAAAAGGGAATGTGTCTAGTGCTTAGAGCAGGAGGGGCTGGAAAGCAGGACTCCTGGGTTCTCTTTCTCAGCCCTGGAAGGAGAATGGGCTCTAGTGGTGGGAGCAGGGAGTCAGGACGCCTGGGTTCTAGTTCTGACTTTCCACTGACTTGTGGTGGCCTTGTGCAAGTCCCTTCACCTTGCTGTGCCGCCCGCTCCGTGTTTGGGAAGTGACCGGCACGCTGGGCCTTGGGGGCGGTGTTCTGGAGCTAGAGGAATGGCCTGGAGCGTCTCAGCAGGGCAGCCTGGCTCCCCATCCAGCATCGTTCATGTTGGAAGAGTGGTTGTACGGGAGTTCTCCGTGGTTCCTGCCTCCCCGCAGCTACCCTGTCACGCTTACGGTGACCAGATAGTACGTGTGAAAAATCGGGACGGGGCTGGGGGGTAATTGGCACCTATCTAAGAAAAAGCCCCAAATATTGGGACATCTGGTCACGCTCGCCCTGGCACAGAACAAACCACTCGGCGTCCCTCAGCTGGAGGAAATAGCAAGGGTGACTGAAGAGCGAACTTGATTCTGCCATCGCCTGAAGTGAGTTCTTTCCTCTTCTGCTGGGTGATGTGAGCGAACGCCTCCAGAGCCTGGCTTTTCCCGGGGCAGGGGGGGCCCAGCCGGGCTGGGGTGCAGCTTGGGTCCAGCCGTGCGAGGCCGCACTGCACTCCCATTTAGATTGCACCGGCAGGGCATAGATGCTGTTAGGAAGTGACACTTTTTTGATCCCCGCCTGCTGTCTTTTGCAAAGCAGCACAGCTGGATTTCTGACCCCGCCGCTTGACAAATGAAACCCGTGGGCAGCGCATCCGTCCCATGCTGAGACTTGGTAAAGAGAAGCTGAGCTAAAGTTTATGCAAAGCGGGACTTTGTCAGCTGAGCGAATCCTGCTTGTGCAACATAGCTTCTCTGCTTGTCTCTGGCCTTCTCTACGCTAGGGATCCCAGCCACCTCGGTGAACGGGCAGAGCTGCCCTGGGCTGCACTTTGTACCAGTTCAGTTCACCCCTGGTTAAACCTGAGGGCAGTTAGCTCAGTGCAAATCGTGGCTTTGCCCATCTATGCTAGAGGTTTTCTCTGATACACCAATGGCAAAACCAGAGCAAGTCCCCTGTGTAAACAAGGTCTAACTCAGTCCATGATTAGACTGTGGAACTCATTGCTACAGGATATTGCTGGCTGTATTCAAAGAGACTGGAGGTTTCTGCCGCCTCTCTCACCGCTGGGCTTGCAGATGGATTCTGCAGCGAGCCTCCTGGCATGGCAACTCCTGGGCTCCCCCCAGACTCCTGCTGAGAATCTGCCAATCGTGGGGCAAGGGGGGCGTAGCGCCGCGTGCAGTGTCTGCAGTGGCGGCTTGTAGCGCGCTACCTTGACAGATGCCCTCTTGTTAGGATTCCGTGTCTTGCATTTAATTAAGACTTTCAGATATTGATTTAATATCCACTCTCAACAGCTGTGATCTTAGTAGGCTTCTCTTGTAATTGGTTTAGATTAATGTAGAGGTCCAGGCTTGTGTGCATGCTTTATACAAGACGGCAGTGGAATAGGAGAGAGGGAGACGGGGACCTGACAGCAGGAGCACACAGGCGTACTAATCCTTCAACCACAGTCTGTTCCAGAGCTCTAGCCAAGTGTCCTTGAAACCAACTGGCTGGGCCCTGAGCAGTGCACTACTTCAGCAGTGTCAGCAGGGCCGCTGAGATCAGGGCCCTGGCATGCCGGGCACCTCGCCACTCCCTGCCCTGGCCCAAGGTGGCGCAGGAAGTCCCTGGCGGAGCTGGGAATTGAGCCAGGTCAATGCCATTCCCACAGGCTGCTCTTCCTCTGTGGAGCTCCTCCCTCCTCAAAGCCTGTCTGCTTGGGGAAAGGATGCAACAGCTCCTCACTCAGCTGGGGGCTACTTCCAGAGGGCCAGAGCTGCCTGGAGGGAAAGGGACCCCACCACGTGCTCACTGAGCATGTGCACTGTTGTCCCCGGGAGCACAGGAATCCATTTGAGGGGTGAAATGCACCCAGTCCCCCCTTCTCCATAGCTCAGCCCTGCCCCGGAGCTGCCTGGTGCCACCTTCCTGCTCTGATCGCCTCTTCGTGCAGGCGCCCACATCGGAGCGTTGCGGGGTCCGGGGCAGTAGCAACTAGCCCCGTTCGGGAAGCACGCTCCTCCTAGAATACCAGGCACTTAGGTATGTCTACACTGCAGCTAGAGCCCTGCGGCTGGCCTGGGCCAGCCAACTCGGCTGGTGGACCTGCTTCATTGTGGGACTGGAGCCCCTGGGACCCTCCCAGCTCACAGGGGCCTAGAGCCTGGCCTCCAGCCCAAGCCAGAACAGCTACTCTGCAAATAAACAGCCCTTAGCCCGAGTCAGCTGCGGGTATTTAATTGCAGTAGAGACCCGATCCCTGCTAGGGGATCACTGAGACACCGAGAAATACCCACTTTTCCCAAAGAACGGGAGAGTGCAGCCGTTTCATTGCTTCAGGGCTGAGAAACTGACAACTTGGGCAATCGGCTTAATTCCAGTGGTGCACGCTTCCCCTGGGCGGCCTGAGCCATCGCTCACCCAGAGCCCCCCTTTGACGCCGGGCAGTGCTCTGAGATGCAGCCATCAATCTTCTTTCACTTGGGGTCCTTCAAGAGGCTCCACTGAGCTGCCGTCCTGCCCCTAGAGATCCTTTCTTGGTACTGAACAGGAGTACTTGTGGCACCTTGGAGACTAACACATTTATTTGAGCATAAGGTTTCGTGGGCTACAGCCCACTTCTTCGGATGCATAGACTGGAACATACAGTAAGGAGATCTATATACACACAGAACATGAAAAGGTGGACGTTGCCCGACCCACTATAAGAAGCTAATTAATTAAGATGAGCTATTAGCAGCAGGAGAAAAAAAACTTTTGTAGTGATAATCAAGATGGCGCATTCCAGACAGTTGACAAAAAGGGATGAGGGTACTTAATATGGGGAAATAGATTCAATTTGTGTAATGACCCAGCCACTCCCTCTCCTGGGCTTGAAGAAGTTACGAGGTGGAGATCTAGCTGTATTTCTCCCTGTCCTTCTCCGTCTGGGTTCTGGCCACGTTGCTGCAGCAAAGCGTGCGGGGAGTGAATTGTGATCATCCGTCGTGTCTCTAGGAGTGCTGGAGCAGTTTCCCAAGGGGCGCGGAGACGTGAAATCTCTCTGGCTCAGTCGCTAGTTCTTGGGCTGCATGCGGTGTCTCTAGCTTGCCCTATGCAGGAGGGCAGACTATAGTATTGTAATGCTTCCTTCTGGCTTTAAACTCCGTGGCCTGATTCCCTCTTGTGCCTGCTTTGTGCTCGCTTGGGCCTGGTACCGCTTTGCAATCCCTTTACGCTGCTGTGAGTGACTGCCCCAGGGGTAGCGCAAGGGAGAACTGTACTGGGTGGCGTACAGTGCCTAGCCCAATGGCCCTGATCCCTGATTGGGGCCCCGGTGCCACTGGGGGGGAGTGTGTGTGTGTGGGGTGGGGGTTGGACAGTGACTCTGCCACCTTCTGTCTGATCAAATCTATACCTCAGAGCACTCTCCTCACCTTATCTGGGTACTTCCTTACCCAGCGCCTGCTCTCAGCCTTCAGCGCCGAAAACCTCTCGGTGGAGGTTAACAGCTCGCTAGTATGAGTCTCCAGCAGGGCCCTGCAGTCTGTTTGGCATCTGATCTCCAGTGCCTAGGGTGGTGTAGTGTCTCCTGCCCTTCTGTGTAGCTAAGTGGCTGACCTATTTCTTCCTTTCTATCGGAGAACGCGGAAAGGCAGGTTCTTCGCTTGAAGCTGCTGACGGAAAAGAGACGAGGCCGGGAACTTGTAAGATGCCAAGCAGCTGCCCAGGCCTCTGAGATAGATGTCTCCTCTCCCCCGGCTGCGTGTTTGCAGTGAAACCGAGGCACTTTCCCAGTGTTTTGTGGTGTAGGGAGAGGAAGGGAGGCTGGAGCTGTTTAAAGTGCGGGTTCCTGGGGCTGGCTTCCTCTAGGGTTTCTGTGGTTGGCGGAGTGGCTTCTTTGCTCAGCCGCTCTGCAGATGATTCTGGGAGGTTGATAAAGCAAGAATTTCCTCTTGTAGTGTATCCTGTCTCCAGCCTCCCCTCTGCCTTGTCGATCCAGTCTGCAGCCTCCAGCTCTTTTACAGTTGTGGGGTGGCCAGCGGTGGGGCAGGGTTTGTAAGGGAAAGGGACAGGGGGAGTGGTGTCTAAAAGGCCTTTTGTGCAAAGAGCCTGATTGGAACCAGTGGGCCAGGGCCGACTTCTCATAGCCTGGCTAAAATCACCACAGGGATTTCTGGGGCTCCTCTCCTCGGATTTATACACTCCCCCTGCACGGTGCCCACTCAGTTGCAGCTCTCACTCCCAGTCCCTCTGGGTTTGGTTATGGCCCCTGCCCTGCCCAGCACCCAGATAAGCGCTCAATGCCTACTGGGAGGAGGCAGCGTTGCCTGAGGGTTAGGGCGCTGAGCTGCTAGTCAGGAGCCGTAGGTTCTGCTCCCAGCTAGGTGACCGTTGGCAAGTCCCTCCCCCTCTCTGCAGCTCTGTGTGTGTGTGGGGGGGGGGGGGGGTGGAGTGTCTTGTCTGCGAGTTCTTCAGAGCAGGGACTGCCTCTCTCTGCGGCTGTGCAGCACCTACCTCAGTGGGGCACCATACAGCTCTGGCACCGGGGGGCTTGTGTGTGCCACCAGAGGACAGGTAAGAGATTCTCTGCAAATCACTTGGCTTCAAAGAAGGGCCAGATGGGAACAGTGCTGTGCTATATTTTTCTTATCCAGAAACATTTCCACTTTCAGTGGCCTTGCTCTGCAAACACTGACAGATCCGACTGGCTGAAATCCTCTGCTCTGCTTGAGTGCAGCAAGGGAGCTCAGAGTGGAAGTGTCATGCCATCTCTGAAGCATCCCTTCGGCTGGAGGTCTGCCGAAGGCTCACCATGCGATCCAATGGGCCGCACTCTGCAGCTGCAGACAGAAGATCCAATTGGTATTTCAGAAGACATTTGAGGCTGGGGGGGAGGGAGACAGGGCCACTGGTGATTCACATCTACAATCCTCAGTTGGTCTCTAGCCAGCGAGATCCTTTGCCCACCTTCCACAGACTTGGGAGTGTTCCAGCTGCAGTATTAGATGCATTTATTATTCATCTTAAATGTTGTTGCCATATAAAAATGGGTCAAATGATTAATTTCACTGTACGGCTAACAGCAGTGAAAAGTCCGAACAGAATTCTCAGACGCACAGATGAGCCCGACAGGTCGGGGAAGAGTCAAGGGAAGTCCCACCTCGCCGATGCGTTCGAGTTCTCTCAGGGAATCAGCCAGCATGTGGCCAAGGGGGATCCAGTGGCTAGTGTACTTGGCCTTTCAGAAAGCCTGACAAGGTCCCTCCCCAAAGGCTCTTAGGGAAACGAAACAGTCCTGGGACAAGAGGGAAGGTCCTCTCATGTTTAGTCTGCTCGGCGGTCTCTTTGCTTGGCCCGGGTTGGCAGGGCCAACAGTGGCCTCCTTTCCATTTTGGTGCCTGGGCAGATTGTCTGAACTCAAGGCTTTCCTTGCTTTGGTGGGTTTAAATCCATTTCGTGCTGCAGCTGTCGCTCAGTTTCTTATGGCTTATCTGATACTTGCAGCACTACCCAGTCTAGCTGTTCTACCCCTGGGGAAAGGTCTGACCTGCTTTTCCCTGAGGAGGGGTCTTTGGGTGAAATGGGACAGGTGGAGCCGGAGTGTGGGACTGAACTGTTATCAGTCAGTCAAGTGGGCAAATTAACCTTCCTGGACCTCAAGGGGAATCTCCAGTTAGCTGGTATCAGTACAGAGCATGTGACACACAGTTGTGCATTTCAGTGGCACTCGTTCTTTGCACCCTCAGTACAGTCACTACCTCTGCATTTCACGCGTGTTACACTTACACTTGGCACTTTGCTTCAAATACACAAACTTCTGATCAGGACAAAACTAGGAACCGAACCTGCAAAGATTTTACATGCAGCCTAAGAAACCAGTGCCTGTGACTACTGCCTGGTCTAGCAGCCGCCAGTCCTGTCCCCTAATCCGCACTAGCGTCGCTCCCTGTGGCAGTCACACCGAAGGGGACTGGACTTGTGATTAAAGCGCCAGCGGGTCAGAATGCCGGGTTCCCGTTTGTGGGGAAATTGGCAGGGGTGGGGGTTAATTGGGTTTGATTCCGAATCGAAAGACCTGGGTGTCAGGCTGCCGAGCAGCGAGCAAGGCAGATTGCCCCGGAGCCTGGAAAACCCACTGGCTGTGGGTTCAATCCCCACTTCTGCTGCAGACGCCTCACAACAGCCCTGTGAAATGGGGAGGAGTCAGCCGCTGTCTGCGTGAGGGGGCTCCAGGGGAGAAGTGAGGCCCTTTGTAAAGCCGCAGGCCTGCTGCTGAGAGTAGCATTGCAAAGAACTTACAAACTCAATCTTTCTCCAGCATCTTGCTAATGTTTCCCTTTATTCTCCCTGTTTTAGGAGGCCTGGAAAATGGTACTGCACCCACCTGGCCTGCGGCTGGAGTTATCGTCCCTGGAGCAGCACCAGCTGGGAGCGAGGGCTGAGCAGTGACTTTCCCCTCAGACCACGTCCAATCTGTGGCCTGCAGGCGCCCGAGGAGCGAGGATGGCAGCATGGGACGAGCAGGCAGAAAGTCCTAACGCTGGCTCTGGCAAGCCCTGGCCTTTCCGCTCTGCCCCCGCTGCACCCAGCAATGGCTGAGGGGCCCACGGCGCACCAGAGATGAGTGGAACTTTCCCCCTGGAAGTAGGGTTTAGTGCTGACCTTGGACTATGACATCCTATCGACCCATTCCGCATGCAAGCGTGGATGTTGGCGGACCGGCGCTGAAGGGGAGCGAAGGTCTGGCTGGCACGCGGGGCGATTACTTCTCGCCAGGGTTCTGGGCGCAGAATGGCAGCATCTCGCAGCCAGCTGGGGACGGTCTGCCCGGGCCACGGCCCACCACCACCACACCTGCCATGCCGAAGATGGGCGTGCGCGCCAGGATCGCCGACTGGCCCCCCAAGAGAGACGCACTGAAGGATCCGGCCGCTCCAAGCCCCTTGAGGGACATGGAAGCATCGACGGGCATCAGCAGGACTTTTCTTTCACCCAAGGGCTTTCAGAATGGGCAGCAGCCGCCTCCCACCAGCCTGGGCTCCTCGGGGTTCAGGGGCTTGCACCGGCTCTCCAGGAGGAGATCCAAGGACGTGGAGTTCCAGGAGGGTTGGCCTCGATCGCCTGGCAGGGCCTTCGTCCCGCTGCGCAACAGGAGTAACAGCGAGATCACCCTCAGCGAGTGTGACTTGGAAGAGACCCTGGAGCCCCGTGGGGCCAAGCTGGGGAGCGGCCTGCCCCTCTTCCGCGAGTACGGGAGCACCTCCTCCATAGACGTGCAGGGCATCTCGGAGCAGAGCTTGTTCGACATGCTCCGCGAGCTCCGCGCCGAGAAGCCGGCCCAGCGCCGCCTGGCACCCGAGAAGCCGAGCGACCTGCTGCGGGCCGACACCAGCACAGCCTCCAGCCTGCACGTGGCTGGCAGCGCCAAGGCGGACGTGAGGAATGGCCTGGGGCTCCCCCCTGAGGACTCCCCCTCTCAGCCGAAGGAGAAGCCCCGCAAGAAGGGCCCCAGGGGGGAGGCAGGGGGAGACTCCATCTTCAAGAAGCTGCGGAGCAGCCGGAGCGATGGGGAGCCCGGGAGGGCCTTGGTGGAGCAGGAGGACGGTGGCAAGGCCTGGGTCTGCCAGAAGAGCTTTGCCCACTACGACGTGCAGAGCCTGCTCTTCAACCTCAACCAGGTGGCAGCCAACCGGGCGGTGGTGGCACAGCGGAGGAATACCACGACGGGCGCCTCTGCCGCCTCTGCCGTCTCGGCTGCCCTCTCTCGGGCGTACGGGCTGGGGGGCCTGGACCCGGCCTTCGCCAGCACCGAGGACCTCAACTACAAGGAGAACCTGGAGCACGACCTCGGGGACAACAACAGCAACGACCTTCTGCTCAGCTGCCCCCACTTCCGCAACGAGGTGGGCGGCATGTGCGAGCGCAACGTCAGCTTCTCCAGGGCGTCGGCCGGCTCCCCCAGCGGGGCCGCGGGCGAGGGAGGCTTCCTGGAGCCCACCCTCAATGCCTACTGCACCAACGCCAGCATCTCCGTGCTGGAGGTCCCCAGGGAGCTGCAGAGGAGCCCCAACCGGCTAACCCGCTACAACGTGGAGCACGTCGACCTGGGGGCCCGCTACTACCAGCTCTATTTCCACGGCAAAGGTAACGTCCCCGCAGCGCCTCGGGCAGTCACCTGCAGCCCCGCAGCGCCTCGGGCAGTCACCTGCAGCCCCGCTCGTCCCGCTCGGCTCCCCAAGGTCAGGCAACGTCTGCGTTACTGGACTGGCTCTGACCAGCCCAGCCTCCTGGCTCCCAACGCAGGCCAGCGCCTGCAGGAAGTGCTAGAGACCCCGTAGTGATGGGATTGCCTGCCCCCCTGAGAAGGGGTCTTCCGAACCCTCACTAGTTAATCATAGAATCTCAGGGGTGGAAGGGACCTCAGGAGGTATCTAGTCCAACCCCCTGCTCAAAGCAGGACCAATCCCCAGATCCCTAAATGGCCCCCTCAAGGATTGAGCTCTCAACCCTGGATTTAGCAGGCCAATGCTCAAACCACTGAGCTGTGCCCTCCCCCAGGCCTGGGCTGCTAACGCCTTGCTCTGGGCATTCTTTGGAACGATGTAGATACCCAAGCCGGAGCCCTGCTACGTTTTTGGTCTCCGTGATACCTGTGGCAATGAGTTCCGCATGCTAATTGTGTAGAGAGAGTCACTTTCTGTATCAGCCTTCCGTGTTCTGCCTTGTGTTGGCACAGGCGAGGGGTGAACAGCTCTGGCTGATCACCGGGGGGCTGAAATGTTACCGTGTTTGTCGTTGTGACTCTGTGCCCACAGCCTGGCTTCTTATTGTAGGGTTGTTCCCAAGGGGTCTAATGTGGGGCTGGGCTTATGGAATTTATCTTAGTGGGGGTCTGGGGGTTTGGGGCTTTTATAACAATAGCCCTGCAGGGGCGGATGGGCGTCTGCATGTCTCCTAGGGTAGCTCGTGGGCAGGGCAGAGTTTGGTCCTACCGAGTTTGACGGTGCTGAGCATTGCACCAGAACTAGGATGTCCCTCGTGGCATGTACTAAGGTTTATATTCCTGCGTGCTCTAAAACTAGCTTCCATACGCTACTGCGTAGTGTCAGGGCTCCGTAACAGCGAGCTCCGCCCCGACAGACCCATTGCTCTCTGCTGGTGGCACGTCAGTGACTCGTCTCCGGGATGCCGTTGGCTCGAACAGCCCCGGTGTCCGGCTCGGGAGAGAGCAGTGCCTGCCCTCTTCTCTGGCAAGGCCTCTCTTGTGTTTTCAGAGCATTCCAACTACTTTGGAGTGGATGAGAAGCTGGGACCGGTGGCTGTGAGCATCAGGAGAGAGAAGTTGGAGGATCATAAGGACTACGGGCCCCAGTATCAGTACAGGATTATCTTCCGGACCAGCGAGGTACATCATCTTGTCCGGGGCGGCCTCCAGAGAGTGCGTGCGGGTCTGTATTCCGGATATAGGGGGACTTTTGAAACAGCCTCTTAAAACCAGGGCTGTGGGTCCTGCGTCTGAGGGCCCCCCAGTCTCGTCCCGTGGGGCACAAGCAGGGTTCTGGTACGTGGAGTGTGGCTCCGGGTCCCTCCCTGCAGGTGTGGGGCAGGCAGCAGGGCTCGAACTGCTAGAGGAGCAGGCCTGGACTCAGCAGAGCACTACTAGAAGCTGTGTAAGTGCTTTGCCGCGGATGGGTCAGGGAGGTTTCCCCCCGAGCACTGCGGTCCTAGGGGGCCCGGACTCTGGGACGTGGTTACTGCAGTGTGCATGCCAGAGCCCTGCTTCGAGCACCGGTTGGAAAACCCAGGGTTCAAGTGTAGACGCAGGTTCCCTAACACAGGTCAGCTGACTCGAGTCCTCTAACCCTGGGACTTTTAGAGCAGCCCTTGAAATCTGATTGGCCCCCAGCAGAGGGCGCCGTGGCTTGCCATCGGCTCGACAAGCAGCCGGCTCACGCAGCCGCAGCCCGAGCGATGTCAGCGTTCAGATATCCCCGCGACCGGCCGTGCCCTTCTGCTCCTGCCACGGCCCTGTGCAGCGCCCGGCGTGGCTGGGGGCTCCCATTCCTGGTGCTCTCCTGGTCTGGCCTCTGCAACAGCAGGTGCTGAGGACCCCGCCGTAGGTGACTCGTTCCCAGGCCAGGCGTGAGGCTCGAAAGAAGGGCCAGGTACACCTGCAGTCGGTTCCAGAGATTCGCCACCTTTCCGACAGGCAGGCAGAGTGCTGCGGGAGACCCCGAAGAGGGGTGGCACTCTTCTATTTGTACTTGTAAAAGAAGGGGGGCTCCACGGTGAAGGGGTTCGGCTGGAACCCAGGAGAGAGACCCTGTCTGACCTTGGGCACGACTGCATCTCTGTGGGCCTGTTTCCCCCAGTCTGCGAGGTGGGGGGGAGGAGCCTTCCTTTCTCCCACTTGGTACCTGTTTTGTCTATTCAGACTGGGAGCCTCTGAATCAGGGACTGTCTCTGTCGGGGTCTGGGCAGCGCCTGGCCCGACGGGGCCCCGGCCTGGGGCGGGATCGGGGTCTGGGGCGGGATCGGGGTTCGGGGGGGGGCCTGGCCCGACGGGGCCGGGGGCCTGGCCCGACGGGGCCTGGGGCGGGGTCTGGGGCGGGCCTGGCACAGTTGGGGGCTCTAGGTGCTACCTCTGTACAAATCATAAGTGTGCTATATGCTGACACTTGGCTTCCTTTTTACATTGGCTTGTATGTTTGGAGACGGTAACATTGCAGTGGTGCCTGAGGCTAGAAAGCACAGTGTGTTTTCCTAGGAGGAGCTCATCCCTGCAGGTTGGCTAAGACCCTCGCTGGCGTGCCGGATTGCAAGCACAGCCCGCGCTAGACCTCCCGACGCAAAGCCATCTCATTCTTAGTTCTCTACGCAGGATTTCTGTGGCGAGCTGGTGGCTGGCGTCCTGTGCCAGGAGGTCTGCACAGAGACACGCCGGTTCCCAGAGAACAGGATTCTAACGCATCTTCTCCTCTCCCCACTTCCATGTGTTTGGTGCAGCTCGTGACCCTGCGAGGCACCATCCTGGAGGACGCGACTCCCACCACCACCAAGCACGGGACAGTGCGTGGCCTCCCCCTGAAGGATGTACTGGAGTACGTGGTCTCCGAGCTGAACATCCACTGTCTGCGGCTTGCCATGAACACGCTGAAAGTCACAGAGCAGCTCCTGAAACTCGACGAGCAGGGGGTGAGTCGTGTGCGGCAGACGGGCAGTGCTGAGCTGTGCTTCGGGCCCTCTGGGGGTCCTGCTGCCAGCTGGAACGGGGATCGGCATTGAGCTCGGGTAGAAGAGGGGCACAGCATGCAGCCATTCGCAGCCAGTCTGCAAAGGTAGAGAGCTGGTCTCAGAGCAGAGCTAGGCGGTGGGGCTCCATCCCCTTTTTGATGGGACTCGTGCTCCTAAGTCACCTAGGCCCTCTTGAGCACTCCATCCTCTGGGCTGGGCTGAGCTCGGCCAGACGTGGGAGATTGGTGAATGAGCAGGCAGCGTCTCACACCCCTTCCCACCCCGCAGCTCTGCAGGAAGCACAAGGTGGGAATCCTGTACTGCAAAGCAGGGCAGAGCTCCGAGGAGGAGATGTACAATAACGAGGAGGCGGGGCCAGCCTTCGAAGAGTTCCTCTCCCTCATCGGGGAGAAGGTCTGTCTGAAAGCCTTCAGCAAGTACGCTGCCCAGCTGGACACGAAGAGTAAGTCCTGGTGCGTGCGGTGGGGGCAGCGGCACCCGTGGCTGCAGGGTGTGGGCGGAGCTCGCCGGCACAGCAGAGCTCTGCTGTGGGTTCAGCACGCAGAGCGCGTCGGCTGGCTCTCCCCTCACGGAGTGTCTTCTCTTGCTCTTCTTCGCAGCTGACTCCACCGGCACCCACTCTCTGTACACCACGTATCAGGACTACGAGATCATGTTCCACGTCTCCACTATGCTCCCCTACACGCTCAACAACCGGCAGCAGGTAAACGGCCCTTCGGCTGGCAGAGCCTGTGGGTCTCCGGCATGCTGAGTCGAGTTCTGCCGCGCACCAGCTGTTCCGATAACCAGCATTCCTCTCACTTCCCGGGCAAATGTGTTTTCAAACTTCCCGGGCGGCGGAGGATGTTAAGGGTGGTCTGGGTCAGGATCCTGCAGATGCGTAAGGAAGGAGAAGCATCCATGCTCTGTTGCACACTCTACAGTGGATTCATCCTCACACGCCCCGGGAGGGGGGCAGTGCTGTCGTCCCTCCTGGACGTGCTGCCGGGAGCTGACGCACAGCCTGACTGAATGACTTGGCCAAGGTCATGTGGGGAGTCTGTGGCAGAGCTGGGAAAAGAACCTGGCTCTCCTGCCCACTGGTCCATCCCTCCTCTGTGCTGGGCTGGGGGTGACTAGCACCTGGGATCCTGCCGATCTGGGTTTGTAATCGGAGCTAGACGCCCGACTGCCCTGGCTGTCAGGAACTGGCCTGTGCGTCTCGATACCCTTCCCCGTCTGCAAGGGAGCCGTGCCGTGGGCACAGAGAGCTCGGCTCGAGAGCAGTCTGCCGGGCTCCCCACAAAGTGAGCGGTGATTGTGGCTCTGGCAGGGAGAAAGCAGCAATGTGGGAGGTGCCGGGCAATCCCGCTCTCCATGCATCTGCCAGCGGCCCAGGCTCTCCAAATGGAATTCGCTTGAACGTTTCAGATCTTGTGGCTACGTCTCTGTGCTGGGTCAGGCCTGCTTTTCCTGCCCGCTTCTCCTCTCGCCGTCTGACCGGATGGCGAGGTCCCCCGGAGCCTTTGTCATCTGCCTCGCCCACGTTTGCTTGTTACCGCTGTCTGTACTCGGCACCCGGGCACTAACACGTGTTTGTTCTTACCTCGGTAGCTACTAAGGAAGCGGCACATAGGAAACGACATAGTCACAATCATCTTCCAGGAGCCTGGAGCGTTGCCTTTCACCCCCCAGAATATCCGCTCCCACTTCCAGCATGTCTTTATTATTGTCCGAGTCCACAGCCCTTGCACTGATAACGTTTGCTATAGGTAAGCCTCGCCTGCTGCTAACCCACCTGCCAGCTTGTGTTCTGTGTCACCGTCCGCACCCCGGACGGTGCTGTCGGCTCCTCCGCTCAACTGGCCGCAGGTGCTGGGGTGGAAGGATGCCTGTTTGCGCTGGCGAGGCGCTGACCCAAGCTCTCAGGTTAGGTTGACCTGGTTGGCTGTGGGATGAATTCTACAGGCAGTCACTGGGTGGGGGAGGTGTCGGTGGCCTGAGTTAATGTTTCTCCTCCCGTTCTGCTCTGGGAAAGGAGTTGCAGCTGTGACAACTCCTAGCATCCCGAGAGCTGCTGCCAGGAACCGTAGACTGGGGCCACGGGGGCTGGTGCCCTACTTGGAGGTGCTTTTCAGGGGCCTGTGTTTCAGCCAGTGCTGAGCACCTGCCCCCCAAAAGGTGTCTTCCTTCGGGCACACAGAAATCCCTAGCTGGTTTTCACACCTAGCCCGATGCGGGTAGACACATGTGTCCTGAAGCAGCTGCGCTAGCAGGAGACAGCTCATCTAACCGTTTTTTCTCCTCCCCTTTGTTCCCTAAGCGTGGCTGTGACCAGATCCAAAGATGCTCCACCCTTCGGCCCCCCCATCCCCAGCGGCGTCACCTTCCGCAAGTCTGACATCTTTAGAGACTTCTTACTAGCCAAGGTAATCAATGCCGAGAACGCCGCGCACAAGTCCGACAAGTTCCACACCATGGCAACACGCACCAGGCAGGAGTACCTGAAGGACCTGGCAGAGAACTGCGTCACTAACACGCCCATCGATTCCACAGGGAAATTCAACTTGATCTCCCTGACTTCTAAGAAGAAGGAGAAGATGAAGGCGCGGATGGGGGCGGAGCAGTACAGCAGCGGGGCCATCGCCTGGCGCGTCTTGGCCCAGGACTTTGCCCAGGGGGTGGAGATCGAGTGCATCTTGGCCATCTCCAACGAGTTCATCGTCCTGCTGGACCTCGGCACCAAGGAGGTGGTGTTCAACTGCTTCTGTGGGGATGTGATCGGCTGGACTCCCGATCCCGGCACCCTCCGGATCTTCTACGGCAGAGGGGACCACGTCTCCATCCAGGCCACGGACAGCAGCCCCGAGGACATCAAGGAGATCGTGCAGCGACTCAAGGTAGGAGCTAAGCTGGCTGGTGTCTTAGTGTCACGCCCGGGGGCCCGGTTGTGCTGGGAGCTGCGCAGAGAGCCTCCACTCCTAATAGATGAGACCGACGAAGGGGGTGAGAGGGGAGGTAGAGACTGTCCAAGGGGACACACGCCAGATCAGTGGCACAGCTGGGGATAGAACTCAGGAGTCCTGGCTCCCAGCCCCCGCTCTAACCACCAGACCCCACTCCCCTCCGAGAGCCGGGGAGAGAACCCAGGAGTCCTGGCTCCCAACCCCCCTGTTCTAACCCACCCGACCCCACTCCCCTCCCAGAGCTGGGGATGGAACCCAGGCGTCCTGACTGCCTACTAGTCAAACTGCCTCCTCAGTAGCGTGGGCCGAATGTTTCCAGCTGCAAGTGGGTGTGGTGGGGTCTCACATGGGACCAGGTGGCTGCGGGATTCCAAGTGACTGTCTCGGGCGCCTGTCTCGTCGTGGTGCTGCCGTTCGTATTCATTCACCCACCGTATGCAGACCCCGGTTCCTGGGCAGTGAGCAGCAGCTGATCCAGTCACAGTCAGCCCAGGGTCAGGCCATCTGCCTGGGACTTCATCTCCATGGGCCCGGTTTTCCTCTCCAAGATCTTGGGGTGCAAGGGGGAGCTCAGCAGGCCCCTGTTGGCAGGCAGAGGTGAAACACACAGGAGTCCAGCAGAGGGGAGCACCCTGTGCGCAGAGCTGGCAGGGCATTGAATGCCGGCCGCGAGCGCTGCAGGACGTGGGTTCGCACACGCCATGTCAGAGGGGCTGCCCACAACCAGCTGATCCCCACGGCGCGAACAGCAGCAAAGCGGCTGCCTGGTTCCCAGGGGCGCTCGCTGTCGGCTCTCTGTCGAGCCTGGCGACTGGGAGGAAGGTACAGGGCAGCGTTCAGTGAAAAACACCAGTACAAATGCACCCGTATTGTGGCTGAGGGTGCAGAGCCTGTCCCTGAAGTGTGTGTGTGTGTCGGGAAAGCCGGTACCAAATGAGATGCCGCAGGCTAGCCTCACCCCAAGCTGCCTGCCAGACAGACAGCTCCAGTGGGGGTCAGTTTGGTGACTGCTCCCTCCGCAGGTCATGACCTCGGGCTGTGAGACGGTCGACATGACCCTGCGGCGAAACGGGCTGGGCCAGCTCGGCTTCCATGTGAAGTACGACGGGACGGTGGCCGAGGTGGAGGACTACGGCTTTGCGTGGCAGGCGGGGCTCCGGCAGGGCAGCCGGCTGGTGGAGATCTGTAAAGTCGCCGTGGTGACGCTGTCCCACGACCAGATGATCGACTTATTGCGGACCTCGGTCACGGTGAAAGTGGTCATCATCCCGCCCCATGAGGACGGCGTCCCTCGCAGGTACTGCCCCCGCGTGCCGGCGCCGGCGCTCTGCCCCAAGGGCTGATCGAGGTGTTAGAAACGTGCTAGGGGCCTCGCTTAGCAAGGCACTGTGGTGCCAGGGCGTTCGCTCCCCCGGGCCCGCCGCTCCCCCGCGGCTTGGCAGGAGCTGAACTGCTGTTAAGTGTTCATTAAAAGGGAAAGTATATTGAGGGGAGTGCAAACAGCGGGGGGCCCACAGCGATCTGGCTCCGCCCCCTGGGGCAATGGCTGGCAGAGGGCTGGGCCGTGAGCCTGGCTAACCCCTGACGCATGAGAGCTGATGGGGGAGCGTTGCTCAGAGTTGTCTGGCTTTGATAGGGTTAAATTGGGCCCATTTATGAACAGATTTGCATGTGGCCCCTGCAGCTTTCTCTGTGCTTTGACGTCTAAGCCACGCCTGCTCCGCAGCTTTGCAGGGCAAGTTCAGACAGTGATTAAACTTGTAGGCAGCTTCTCCTCCCAAATCAAACCCCAAACCCGGCCGTGGACCGAGCTCTGCACGCCAAGGGTGGCTCCTGGAGCGGCAGCGTGTGGCAGGGATGGGAGCCGTGCTTTCTGCTCGGAAGCCAGATGGCTGATGTCTTAGAGCAGGGTGCAGGTATCGTAATGGCCACAGCTAAAGGGGAGTTGTGGGAAGGCTGGTTCCTGCGCTAGGAGCGAGGGGCTGGCTCGTGCGCTGACACGCAGCCCAGGGCGGTGCAATGACCTTACTGTGCCGCAGGCCCCAGTTAGCCGCAGGGCCGAGGAACTGCTTCGGAGCATCGGGGCTTGTTGGATTGCAGCTAAGGGGCGGGGAGATGTACAGCATGGAGCCTGGGCTGGGCGGAGTCACTGGGATTTGAACCCCGAGTCTCTTCGGGCCTGTTTACGCTGGCTAGGCAGACGTGCTAAGGACGGGCTCTCAAAGCTCCACACGTCCGCACTGCTGTTTAGTGCTTCCCAGGAGAGCGCTCCAGCGTAGCATACCTGGAGAGCGGGCGTGGCCCTGCCGTGCTCCCAGGGGTGTCAGCACCTGGGCCGCCTCGCAGCGCCAGCGCTCGTTTCTGCTTGTGCTGAGAGGGATTTTGCTCAGCAAGCCGAGGGGCCCAACTAAAGTGCAGTGGAATTTGCCACCCGCGTTCGCTCCCTGGCCATTGGTTACCTCGTCTGTCGCTCCCTTTGGCAGGGAGCGTTTGTAACCTCGGTTCTTAACGGCAGCAGCGGAGTTAGGACCGTTGGCCGTTACAGATGGATTCCTCCAAAGCTGTTGCCATTTCCCTTAGGCCCAACCTTCCCATGGCGGGTGCGAAATCCATCGACCGGCCCCATCAGTGGCCGGGTTTCAGTGGGAAGGGCTGTTACCTCACCGCTGAAAATCAAGCCAGACGTCCAGGAGCCTAAGCATGGCTCTCGCTCCCTGTCGGTAGGCAGCCAAGCCCCAAGCCGGTGTCCTTCAGGGTTTCCCCCTCGGCTCTTTTGAACAAAAAGCTCCCAGTAACGCTAAGAAATCTGGAGCACCTTCTTGCTCCAGCTTGTTTCCCTGCCCCGAAGCGAGGAGGTTCTGCTGCCTCGCTGCCCATAATGAAATGAAGCAATGAGGGGCCGGTGCAGGCCTCTCTCCACCAGGCCGAGCCGTTGCCAGCTGCTGAGGGCCCTGCACGGGCCTCTGGCAGCCTGCGGCTGCCGCCTAACTAGTGCAGCGGCAGGAATTGCTCCGGACACGGTTTTGCACCAAATGGGATGTGCAGAGCCGGGGGCTGGGGCAGCAAGACGATGAAGCACCGAGCCAAGCAGGGGCTCTCCCAAGGCCGGGGCCACGAGCACCGAGACGGCTGTAAATCAGACTCAGTGGGATTCCAGCCTGGGTGCATCTGGTGCCTTTCCGGCGCGGAGAGGGGGCTGTGGGTGGGAGGGGCGCAACGCACTCCCCTCCAAGGGCCACGAGGGAGCTTGGCCTGAGAAGAACCCTAGCGGGCAGGGGTTTGTCCACCCGTCTTTAGGCTCCTACGTCCTGGTTTTCTCCACGTGTGGCTAAGTAGGTCACCTCCTCCGTTCCAGCTGCCTGTGCGTCGTCCTAGCAAGTAGCAGGGAGATGCTGCCACTGACACAATGGTGTGCGATTAAACGGGCTGAGCCCGTGTGGGGAAGGCTGCACAACCTCCAAGGAGCAACGCCTCTGCCCCCCACTGCTGCACGGGCGGGGGGGGGCACACAGTGTCCTTCGCCCCTTGGCAGGGGAAGAGGTGGCATTAGCTGCCCTCCCCGTCGCTCATGCAGAGACGCTCGCATGCCGGCAGCAAGGAGTGCTGTTTGCTTTTCAGGGGATGGGCCGAGTCCTTCGAAATGAGCAGCATGGAGCACAAGGCAGAGCTGGAGAGCGTGCCCGCGGGGCATCGCCCGCCGTACCGCAGCAACTCAGCATGGCAGTGGAGCGGGCCTGCCTCCCACCACTCCTCGCAGGCAGCCAAGTGGGCAGAGCCCCTGCCCCTCACGAGGCCCCCCAAACAGACGTCTGTCATCCCGTACCGCGAGCCGCAGCCCCTGCACAGCAAGAGGTAAGGCTGAGCTGCGGGGGGCGGAGGCCGAGGGGCAGTCCGTGGGGTGTAGCGGCTGGGGTGACCTGTGGCTGGAGACTGACCGGTGCAGCGCCGAGCGAGTGAGAGCCGTGGCGCACAAGGCTGACGCTAGTCAGTACGTGTGGCTTCCAGAAATGGCTTGTGTGTACATCTGAGCCCTGCGGTGCCCCCCAGCTGGGTGACCGCCAGGTTCGCCCTCCTGCCTGGGCCAGGGTCCTGCGGTGGGTGCAGCAGGCTGGGAAAACAGGGCCTAGCAGCTGACACTCCCAATTTACCGTGTGCACTTGCAAGAGATGGTGGAAATCTGCCTCTTCCAAGGTGGTTACCGCAGGGTGCGGCGGGCTCCTTTCGGCCCGTCCTGAACGCTGGGATTCCAGCTGTTGGGGGCAGATTGAACCAGCAGCCTTTGATCTCGCTCCCGAGGGACACCTCCGGTGCGCAGTCCCCAGCCTGCGTTAGCCACGCCCTGAGCCGAGCCAGCGGGGTTTCAGGCTCCTCGCGGCGATCAGCCATTTGCCTTTTGCATTCCAGCTCCCTTCCGGTGCGGGGGGGCGGGTGTCTGTTCAGTGCGGACTCCTGAGAACTGAAATGGACCAGCGGCTCCCCAGCGGCATCGCACCAGCCGGCTTTGATGCACATCGGGTCCTCTGAGGACCCCTTTGCATTAGTGTTTCGTTCTCTCCAGCTGAGAACGGGAAGCAGGAACCGTGGATGTGGTTAGACAGGGTGGCTAGCAGCGCAGTGAGGGGCTGGGCCGGGACAGCCCCAGCGGTAGCCTCCAGTGCCACTCGCCAGGGACTCTCCTGTGTGAGGAAGTGTCACCTGCCATTCACCGAAGAATGAACGTGCGCGCACATGTACACGCACGCGCCCCAGTGACCGGGCTCTGCACTGTCCATGTTCTCCGGCTCCACGGCCCATCGCGTTGGTCAGTATTTGCCTTGCCCGAGTCTCTGCCCTTTCTGGGCTGATGGTTCTGCTCTCTCACCGCGCTGGGCTGGGTTTCTGGGGGATGTTGGAATCTTTAGGGCAGACCAAGCACTTTCTTTCTCTGTGTGCGTCTCTTTGACCCAGGCCGGTTAGCTTCCCTGAGACGCCGCACACCGCCGCTTCCTCCCCAGCGGGGGCGGAGAGAGTCCAGCCATATCGGCAGCCGTCGGGCAGCTTCTCGACTCCAGGCTCAGGAGGAACGGCTTACACCCGCTACAAGCCATCCCCAGAAAGGTAGGCTAAGGAACAGGGGAAGGTGCTAACCTCTCCACCCCGCTGCATGAGTCTGACAGCCCGTCCAAGCGCCGGCAAGCCTGGAGCGATGTCAGGGGGAGTGCCCCTTTTCGCTATGTCCCGTATTGCACAGAGGGGATCTTCCATTGCCAGCAATGAACACCTCCATCCTCCCCTCTGAGCCCTGGCCAGGTCAGAGTACTCAGGCCAAGGAAGCCGGGAAGTGGCATCTCTGTTTCAGCAGGAGGGGAGGCGTGAGAGGGCTGGCGTCACGACATTCTCATGGCCGGGGACTGCAGCTTTTACTCTGCCCTGCCTCAGCAAAACTGCTCCCGGTTGAAAGTCCAGAGAGTCCTGTCGGTGCTGGGTGAGCGGGAGCCCGTTGGGCGCTCTGTAGTGCAGCGGCCGGGACAGGAGCCGCGGCCGGGGGCTGTAGAATATTAAGCATTCAGGAAGATGGGAGCAGCTGCCCCAGAGGTGGCTGCTGTGCACTGGCCTGTTACAGGAGTTACCCTTCCTTTCTGGGCTGTCCCTGTCCCTCTGCCCGCCTGGCCAGCCCTGGCAGCCTTTACCTGAGCTCTGAAACCAGAGCCACGTACCCCTGGCTCTGCCTAAGAGCAGGGGGTGTTTATAATGGGCTCGGGCTTGCTGCTCTCACCCACACAGAGCCACTCACCAGCCACCTCACTGGGAGCATTCGCTTGGGCTAGCGGCGCTGGGGACCCCTCGATCCAGCCGGGGAAACGCCCCGGGGTCGGCTGTCAGGGGCCCCGGGGACCCCTCGATCCAGCCGGGGAAACGCCCCGGGGACCCCTCGATCCAGCCGGGGAAACGCCCCGGGGTTGGCTGTCAGGGGCCCTGGGGACCCCTCGATCCAGCCAGGGAAACGCCCCGGGGTCGGCTGTCAGGGGCCCTGGGGACCCCTCGATCCAGCCGGGGAAACGCCCCGGGGTTGGCTGTCAGGGGCCCTGGGGACCCCTCGATCCAGCCGGGGAAACGCCCCGGGGTCGGCTGTCAGGGGCCCTGGGGACCCCTCGATCCAGCCGGGGAAACGCCCCGGGGTCGGCTGTCAGGGGCCCTGGGGACCCTTCGATACAGCTGCAGCAACTCTGAACATGAGGCCCCCTCAGCAGTAGCTGAACAGCGTTCCCCTCCTCTGGTGAACCTCGGCCGGGGTAGCAAACGGAGCGAGCGTGCGGCATAGGTTCCCCCTCCCCTCTCCAGCCAGGTGGCCCAGGCTGTAGGCTGCCTGCACGGCCTCAGAAGGAGCGAGCGTGCTGAGAAGTGCCGGAGCTGGGTACCCTCAGGAGAGAGCGTGTGGTGGCTTGGAGGGAGCAGCATCTCTGGGAAGAGAACTCTTCCTGGAGCGGTTACCCCTGAGCCAGCCTGCCCCGAGGGATGTCCGGGGAGGCACGGGGGGCTTGCAAGGGCCTTGCCTGAGCTGATTCCCTCATCTGGAGCAGAGCCCCCTGTATCGATGCTGCCCTTGGCGGGACCCAGCGGAGAGCACCAATCCAGGACAGATCGCTCAGAGCAGGGCAGTCCCAGCCCCAGGCTGGGGTCCTTGGCACACCCAGGCACCAAACCAGCCAGCCAGAGAGGACTTCGGTCTCACCCCACTGGCTACCCACACGTCACACCAGCAATTCCCTCAGACACTCCAGCTTCCCCGTATCCCCACCAGCGCCATCGTTATGGGGACAAACGGTTATGAAAACCAATCCCCCAGTAAAAGAAAAGAGGTTCTCCCAATCCCAAAGGACCAAGCCCCAGACCCAGGTCAATATACAAATCAGATCTTACCCACAAATCACGCTGCTGCCAATCCTTTAGAATCTAAAATCTAAAGGTTTATTCGTAAAAGGAAAAAGATCGAGATGAGAGTTAGAATCGGTTAAATGGAATCAATTACATACAGTAATGGCAAAGTTCTTGGTTCAGGCTTGTAGCAGTGATGAAATAAACTGCAGGTTCAAATCAAGTCTCTGGAACATCCCCAGCTGGGATGGGTCCTCAGTCCTTTGTTCAGAGCTTCCATTCGTAGCAAAGTCCCTCCAGAGAAACAGGATTGAAGACACGCTGGGATGCGAATTGTCTTGTGCCCCCCCCCCCCCCCCGCCCCGACTCTGCCCCCTCCCTGCCCCATTGGATCCCTCCCCAAATCCCTGTCCTGGCCCCGCCTCTTCCCCAAGCACGCCACATTCCTCCTCCTCACCCCTCCCTCCCAGGCTTGCGCTGATCAGCTGTATGGCGGCGCAAGCGCTGGAGGGAGGGGGGAGAAGCAGGACGCGGCTTTTTTTTTTTTTTCCGCTCCGCCGGCAGCCCCGGACGTTGCGGGGCCCTCTTAGGCGCGGGGGCCCCATTCCAGGGAATCAGCTGAATCGGCTTAAAGCCGGCCCTGGTCCCTGCATACCTTGCTGAGTCACAAGGTGTATCTGCTTCTCTCAGTGGGTCAGTTGTAGCTGATGGGCCTTAATGGGCCATCAAGCAGGCTAGGCAGAGCTGACACCAACTTGTCTGGGGTGTCTCCCAGAAGCACAGCACAAGTGTGAAATACAGACAGTGTAGAGCCAATATTCATAACTTCAACTACAAGAATGATACACACACATATAGACAGCATAATCGTAACCAGCAAGCCAGAACCTTGCCTTAGACACCTTATTTGGCCTCCTTTATACAAGATTTGGTGCCATTACAGGACCTTGGTTGCACCAATGATCTATATGGTCCCAGTTCATGTCAATAACGTCACACCCTCGCCCCCCGAGTGCCGGGCCCCCTTGCACCAGCGCACCCCTTCTGGCTGTGCTGCGAATTCCTGCAGTGTAGGTTGGCCTGTAGCCGGCTGCCGCAGGGTCTCCTGGAACAGGCGTGTTCTGCACCAGGGTTAGCCCTGAGCTGTCTGGAGCTAGGACCTGCCCGTGCTGAGCCCAGCTGGAGGCCAGGGGGAGATTGTTCCCCATTAGCGCAGAGGAGCCTGGTGCAGTCACTGGTGCCTGTGCAGAACACGTGCTAAGCGGGCGTGAACCCACGCTTGGCTGCTGGTGCTGCGCCCCCTCCTGCGCAGGAGTCACTGGCGATGCAGGGTTTGTGGTGATGCCATGGGGGAGTCCATAGGGGCTGCACTAGGCCGGCTGCCCCCCACCAGTGGCATGGGGCTTCCTTCCGCCGCACCATCCATGTCCCCCGTTTAGTTCTGGGCCCCGAATGGTGTGTGCCTGCCGACTGGGGCTGCAGGGCTCAGCTCAGACGCTCCCACCCCGAGGCTCCTGGAGCCCGGGCTCCAGACACACACCAAGAGACACATGATCACCTCTCCCCGTGCGGTGGGGGGTGCCGTGATCTCCAGCCTCCTGGCATCGGCCGGCCCCGTGGGCTCGTGTGACGTCGGGAGGTGCCACTGGCTGCTTGGCATCTCGCTCTCTGCCCCTCAGGGGGCACTGCCCGGCCAGCAGGCCAGCCCGGGAACCCAACCCACCGTCCTGGTAGCCAGGGGCGAGGGGGCTGTTGCAGCAGGGCTAGAAAACCCTGCTGGCTGGGGCTGGTGTGGGCTCTTCTGGCTAATCAGTAACGATTTCCCGGTGGATCCGCAGGGCCTGTGCGTTGGCCAGCTCCCAGGGAGACACGGCCCGTTCAAACCATTGTCAGTCACAGTCTGCGCTACACGAGCTCCGAAAGGTCCCAAGTTAGGGTGCTGCACACCCCTCCAGCTGAGATCAGGGCCCTGTCGGGCCAGGTGCTACATGGTGTCACGGACTCCCAGGTCATGCCCACTCTTGGCCCCGTGTGGTCCGTGGGGGCAGCCCCTTTCAGTGAGACAGCCCTTCTCGGGGGTCCACTCTCTCCCGGGGTTAGGCCCCTCCACCTCCTGGAGCCGCACCTCTCTGAGCCTTAGCACGTCTGTCTCTGCCGTGGGCCCCTTCAGGGATCCATTCACTCCGGACCCCCGGGGCCTCCACCCCCAAAGGGGTTGATGCCCCCTGTTCTCTAGACCGGAGTGACTCTCAGCCAGCATAAAACAGGAGGGTTTATTGAGCGTCTGACCCCAGCACAGGAAACTCTCAGGGCCTCAGGCCTGGCCTCCCTCAGCACAGCACGTCCCAGTCTCCCCTGCATCCAGGGGGGCTCTGCCTGCTCCCCCTCTCCAGTCCAGAGCCCCCCTGCTCCCAGCTGGGCATCTGAGATCCCAGGCCCCAAGCCCCGCCTCTGTTCATTGTCTTCTCTCCAGGTAAACAGGGTCGCCTGGGCTGTAACAACAAACTCCTTCTCCCCTCCCTTGTTAAACCAGTAACACCAGGGACACTGAGTCCCACCCCCTCCGCATGCAACCCACTGGAAAATACAAAAAAACCCAAGAAAATCCCCACTTTGTCACACATGGACACCCCCTGGTCAAGAGCAGGGGGGACCCCATCAGGCCGGGCGCTGCACAGACCCCCTGACCAAGAGTGTGGGGGGGGGCCCTGTCAGGCCAGACGCTGCACAGACACCCCCTGACCAAGAGCGAGGGCCCATCAGGAGACCCAGCCCTGCCCCAGAGCTCCCAGTGGGAACAGCTACTCTCTAACCTTCGAGCCCTGACTAAGCAGACTGCTAATGAACCGGCTAATGAACATGTGACTCCAGGGGCGTGGGCATGTGGTGGGGAAAGGCCCAGCTGCACCCTGCTCCTCAGAGAGCACTGGGGGGTCCCTTGTCCAATTGCTCTCTCCGAATCCCCAGCTGTGCGTTGCCTGGCTTCTTCCTGCACGCTGCCCCCAGGCCATGTCTGGTGAGTTCGGATCCCCTAGCCTGCAACTCCAGGCTCTGGTTGCGTCCTCCTGGGCTGTCTGCCTGGTGCCTGCGTTCAGCGGCAAGACGTCCAAGGGTTTTCATTGCACGTTCTGCCTCTTACTCATCTCACAGCTCTTTTCCCTCCCCCTCCCCTCCACCCCCCCCCCCCCCAGCCTGAATCCTGGGTTTGAAAAAACCTGCTAATGAGAACACAGGATTATTTTAACAGCCTGAGTTTGCCGGCTTCAGCTGTCTCACCTCCCGTTCTGTTCGCAGATACGCAACCTCTCAGCGGCCTGTGCTGCCGTTGGAACAGCATTACAGCCCCGAAGTGACCTCGAGCGGCGATTCCTCGTCCGGGGGGCTCCCCAGTCAGGAGAGCACCATGGAGAGGCACAAGCCGGGTAAGGCTCCCTCACACCGGCGCGGGGGACCCGTGCACTCCCCGTGGGGTGGGAAGCATTTGAACACAGCAGAACGACTTGGGCACGTAGGCTCCGTAATGATTCCCTGAGAGGTTTTCCTGCTTTCAAGGAGTGAGGCCTCTGCAAGCCGGCATGGAGCCTGGGGCATGATGCCGGCTCCGGAGCAGCTCTCTCTTCTCTTGATTTGGGAGCTAAACTCCCCAGCCGCCTCTGTGCTCTGTGCACCCCAGACTGGCGTGTTGAGCCCTGCCCGGCTGCTGCGTGGTGCGGGGCCGGGGAAGTGCCTCTGTCTCCTGTGCCGCTGGCTGTCCCTGCTCGGCCTGGTGCATGCCGGCAGCCCTGCCGCTGAGGGGTCTCTCCGCTTCCTCAGCCTGGCTGTGGTGAGGGGTCGCTAGGGTTGGGGCAGATGGGGATGTCCACTCTGCGGTCTGTGGGGGGTGCCCCTTTTAGTGAGACAGCCCTTCTCGGGGGTCCGCTCTCTCTCGGGGTTAGGCCCCTCCACCTCCTGGAGCCGCACCTCTCGGAGCCTTAGCACACCTGTCTCTGCCATGGGCCCCCTCGGGGAGTCCACGCGCTCTGGACCCCCGGGGCCTCCACCCCCAAAGGGGTTGATGCCCCCTGTTCTCTAGACCGGAGCGACTCTCAGCCAGCATAAAACAGGAAAGTTATTGAGAGTTGAACACAGCACAGGAAACTCTCAGGGCCACAGGCCTGGCCTGGCCTCCCTCAGCCCAGCACATCCCAGTCTCTCTGCCTCTAGCTGGCCTCCGCCTGCTCTCCCTCCCCAGCCCCGAGCCCCCCTGCCCCCAGCTGGGCATCTGAGATCACCGGCCCCAGGCCCCGCCTCTGTCCATTGTCTTCCCTCCAGGTAAACAGGGTCTTAAACCCGCCGCCTCTCCTAACCAGCCTAGGTCACCGGGTCCTCACTCTGCAGCCCATTGTCCGCCCACTGGCCAGAACCGGCTGCGTCTCCTCAACTGGGCCTCCGGGTCACCAGGTCACCGCTCGCTGGGGTATCCATCCTCCCGGCCATCGGCTGGGTCCCCACGTCCTCTCTCCGGTCCTCTGCAAAATAAACTCCCTCTCCCCTCACCTCTGTTAAACCAGTAACACCCAGGGAAACTGAGTTCCACCCCCTCCGCATGCAAACCATTGAAAACTCCACAGAAAACAAGAAAACCCCCCACTTCGTCACAGGTGGGAGGGGAAACTGAGGCACGTAATTGCCCACGGTCACGTGGCAAGTCAGTGGCAGAACTGGGAATAGAACCCAGGTTTCCAGACCCTCAGGCCGGTGCTGTGTCCACTCTGCCATTCTGACAAATCTTGACTGAGATCCTGGCCTCGGTAATAGCCTGCAGCGGGGAGTCCCGCGGATCAGGTCTGCCATCAGCTCTGTAGAAGGGGTCTGTGCCTTTCTTCTCTCCACACTCAATTGGCTGTTTTCGAGAGGAGGAGAAATCAATGAATAGAAACATGCTGAAAAGCAGACGCTGGATTTCTCCCACCTTTTCTCTGGGCTGATCTGGCCCCAGCCCCACAGTGGGTTGGTGACTGCTAGTTCACTTCTGTTTCGCCAGCGAAGTGGGAGACTATTTCTTTATAGATCCTGTTTCCAGAGGGCGCTGACGGGCCTGCTCTACGGGGAGAGCCCCAAAGGTGGGGCGTTGATACAACAGCCCAGGCAGATCCTGTCTCCTGGAGCTGCCATTAACACGTGCGGGAGCGGCTGCCTCACCATGGCAGAAACTCAAAGCTATTAGAGAAGGGATGTTAAAATTCCCGGCCTGTGATATCTTCCCTAGAGGAGCCTCAGTGCTTGGCCAGCCAAGTTACTGACCTGGTGTATTCACCTCAAGGGTCAGAGGAGATACAGGTGCGATAAACTCTCTCGCTGTCCGTCATTAGAACAGTGCTGAAAGGGATCAGGGGGAGGGTTCCTCGGGTGGCTGGCATTCGTTCTAAAGCTGAAAGTTTATTGCTCAAACACAAATGAGCATTTATAGTGAAACTGAACTCGAGTTATTATACCAGATAAACCTCATTGAAACCTATTTAAGCCTCTCTGCCTTTGGAGGCAGACTATCGCAGTCTCCTTTTTTCATTAATAACCATGCATTGGTGCAGAGGAGAGGGGTGATTTGACTCCGCGCTGATAGTATTCGCTGCTCCTGTTGGTAACAGACAGACCCGAGGTGGAGGAGGGCCGGGAGGCAAAGGGGGGAAAGGCGGCTTTGGGTGTTGTCTCTGGGACACTGGATGGCTGGTAGGTCATCTGGGGCAGCTGGTGCTTGGACCCCGGTTCGCATTCCATTCAGGGACGTCGTCTGCCATCTCATCTGGCTGTGCTGAGGCCGTCTAGGTGGCTTCAGGCTTCGATTAGAAGCAGAGAGTGAGAGACAGGACAGGAGGAAAGAAATGGTGGGGAAGAGCGTAACACAACAGGGACGGGAAGGGAACAGACTCTGCTCTGGTTCTGCGGTGTGACAAGTAGCTGTCCCCACCATGGGCTGAGATAAAACACCAAGCTCCTTACACGGGAGTGAGGCCTGCCGGAAATCTGCTCCCTCAGCCTCGGGGGCTGAGACCGGAGCTGCCGAGACTCTCGGTCTCTTTTTAAGAACCCCCAAAAGGGGAAAATCCGGGGGCATAGTTCATCCCTCGTTATTCCGGCCGACAATTAGGCCTAATATCCCACGCCCCGATTTTGGTGCAGTAATTTCCAGCTCCACGTGGTCTGTTTTTAGCAGGTGATGGTGCTGTTAACCCAGGCCATGAGTCACTCGTGCTGGTGGCGGTTTGCACTGGCTCAGTCTGTCGGGTTTTCTTGCCCTTGTTCATAACATTTGTTATTCCAGTGTTCATTCTCCAGCAGGCCAAAAGTTCCAGGTATTGGGACCTCTTGTGAACTTTCACATGCTCCTTACAGAGAGCTCCCCAGGAATGCGTGGGCCCAGTTATCACCAGAGGTCAGGGCCTCTGTTGTGCCGGGCACTGCCCAGAGCCCATGAACAGTCCCTGCCTCACAGAGCGGGAGGAGAACAGAGCCCATAGAGGCAGCCCCCAAGGCAGGTCATGGGCCGAGATAGGAGTAGAGACTAGGTGTCCTGTCTGCCTGGCCCACCCCGCTCCTTCCCAGAGTCAGACACCCAGAACCTACGGGATGCAGCCGGACTCAGCAGCTGTTTTGGCTGGCAGGAACGCTGCCCCCGAGGGACTGGAGCTGTTCGAGTTCTCCATGTGCCCGTCACTAACAGGGAGTTAGGACTGGATTGGTTCCCCCTTGGATGGGGCTGTTTTGTGGCAGATGGTTTACCCCTCGCTGAATCCTTTGCTCATGGCTTGCTTCTCTTGGGGAGGCGCTGGGCTGGCCCTGGGCATGCCCAGGTGGTTTGGGGACCAGGTGGAGGTGCCAAGCGCTGCCTTGTGAGCAGTGGGCCCCTTTGAGGGGTCTCAGACTGGCCAGTCAGCCCTGGGTCATGGTATGCCTCAATCTCTCCGGGGCACATTTTCCAAGCGCCTAGGGGACTTAGGCTCCTCCCTGCATGTTTTGGAAATGCGACTTAGGCCTGCCGTGCTCTTGATTTAGGAAAATGTTCCCCTCTCTGTGTCCCCGCTCTTCCCCGCCCTCAGGTGGTGAGGCAAGGAGCAGGTTAACGTGAGTGAGGCCGGGGGGTTGCAGGAATGGGGCCATAGCCCCACTCAGCGGGAAGGGGAGACAGCGACAAGCCCTTAGCGCAGACACCGGGGAGCAGCCGCACACGGCTGGTCTGTGTCAGCAACGGGCGATTTCCTTCGGTGGGATTATGAACAACGCCAAATCCCTCTGACCAGCCACCATCTGGCTAGGGCAGCGCAGCTGTGAGCGCACCAGCTCGGAGCGCCCACCAGCAGGCTCTGCTGCGGCCCTGGCGTGCTCGCTCCTTGGGAGGGTCCCCTCCAGCGGTATGGCTTAAGGTGCGGCTGGGAAGTAGCGTCGGTGTTGAGCGGGAGGTGCTCTTCCTTCTGGGAGAGCCCAGCGCTGCGTCAATGGGGGCTGGCCTGGGCAAGGGAGGAGCAGTGCCCTGTCCCCTAGTGGCTGCGATTGCAGGAGCCGACGTTCTAGCCATGGCTAATTACCAGCTCCCTAAAGCTGCGCTGTGCTGCCGTGCGGTGGCACTGCGCTCCTTTCACCGCGGGGCGGGGCGGGGATCCACGGGGCCTGCTGTGCGTGTCGTTCCTGATGTGGCGTGGTGGTGGATTGTTGCAGAGCCCCTGTGGCACGTGCCGGTGCAGTCCAGGCTCCCTGCTGCGACGGGGAGCAGCATGAGCAAGCGGCCCAGCAGACAGGAGCTGGCAGGAAAGGATTCTCCCAACCGGCCTTCCAAAGTGAGTGGAGCTTCTCCCCGCACCTGGCCCCGGGCTGTGCGCCGTATGGGCGCTGTTACAGCACGCAAGCCCCTCCGCCCCAGCCCTTGTGAGCCGTGGGGCCGTCCTGGCTCTCCCCTGGTGAGAAGCAGGCGGCTCGGTTCGTAGGGTTTGTCTCGTGCAGAGGCCTTGCCCGTGGGGAGGCGACCGCGCGGGGGCAGATACCCCAGGGAAGCGGAGCCCCTGTGTCAGCGTCTGCCCCCAGTTGAAGGGGAGCTGTTGTTCTGGGGGTGGTGGCCAGGCAGTAAGCGCTGCCCCAGGTTGTGTGCTCAGCATGGTTCCCAGGCCTCTGTGCTTTAGGAAGGGCCGTGCTATGTCCTGAGAGCAATACCCACCTGAGCGCGTCTCCGGGAGCATTTGGCGCCGGGGCAGAGCCAGTCACTGGTCCAGTTAGACCCATTTGTCAGCAGGAGAGGTGCTGCAAGCCCCATGGCTGAGCAATGGAGCCACTCGGCGGCTGTCCTGGCTTGGCAGCGTTGTACAAGAGCTCTGCTCCGTCACATCCCCAAAGCAGGCTGGCCTCCACTGCAGCATAGTCAGGGCACGGCTGTTGTCTAACCCGCTGGGCACAGCCGTCCTGCTGCGGGTGATGCTTTCAAATGCCCCGGTGACAGCGCGCCGTCCCCATGATCTCCCCAGCGAGTACACCGCTGCTGGTCTGTGTGCCAGTGACCTCAGGCGTGGCCCCAACCGACCCGCTGGGCTGCACCCGCCTTCCCCAGACCCAGCAATTGGAAAGGGCCCCGGCCCTGCCGAGTTACCTGGAGCCCCACGGCTCTCCCGGGAGGCTCCCCGGCTGGAGAAGGCTGGGCTGGGCGGGGCTCAGCCCCCCAGTGGTGGGCGCGCAGCGGGAGTCCGGGGCGCCGTTCTCCGGTGACCCGCGGAGGGGCTGTCTTTGCAGGGTGAGGCTCAGTACTCCAGCCACTCCAGCAGCAACACGCTGTCCAGCAACGCCTCCAGCAGCCACAGTGACGAGCGCTGGTTTGACACGCCCGAGCCTGCCGAGGGTGAGCCAGACCCCGTCTCCAAGGGGGGCTCCAGCGACAGCGGCATTGACACCACGCTCTACGCCAAGCCCTCCCGCCTGGGGCCGCAGCGAGACCAGCTGCCCAAAGCCCCGCCGGGCTCTGCCCACTACGCCAGCCTGCATGAGAGTGGGGCCAGGCCCGGGAGCAAGAGGAGGGAGCCTTCGCCCGCCGTCAGCGCAGGCAGCCACAGCCGAGGCTACCGGCCCAAGCTGTATGGCACAGGGGCCGGCGCGGCCGGGCCTGCCGCAGCCCCCAACCATGGCAGTGAGCTCTTCAAGCAGCCAAGGTAACCCGGCCTGCGCAGCCCGGAGCGCTGGGTGGGGATGGGAGGGAAGCAGGGGAACCCCCCCACCACCAGTGATAGGAAGGCTCCAGGGCTCTGCTTGAGTTCTTGCTGGGAGGCTGACAGAGGCGGGAACTGGGGAAAAGCCAGTTCCCTGGCCAGCCACTTCCTTCCTCCGCCGGTGCTTGGAGCTGGTCGTGCTGTGCCAGGCTGGGTGAGAGACGCTGGCCGGGGAGGTCTGAGCACGCAGCAAAATACCCAGGAACTGCCGAGAGGTAGGTGGGGGAAGGGCTGAGGCCTGGCGTAAACGTAGCTCAGATCGGATGGGTGATGTCCCGGTACCACTGCAAAGACACTGCTTTCGTGCTGGGGACAGAGTCTGCAGCCCTCTCTGTGGCCCAGCTTGGGGGAGGGGTTACATCTGGCTCCCCCCCGCTGTGGGGCTGTTGGTTGGGGGAGCTCCTGGGGTGTCACTTTCAGGCCTTTCTCTTGTAACCACCAAGGCACAGAACCCCCTAATCACATGACTCCAGCAGCTGGGCCCTAAAGGAAAAACGCCCCAAATCTCATGAGTTGGCAACACCCTGCTTGTCCGCTAGTGCTCATCTCCCCCTCGCCAGGTTTGCTATCTCAGCCGTGTTTAAGGGACACCGGATCTGTTCCACTGAAACAGTGAAATGCAGCTACAGCTCCTGCCCCAGCCACGACTCCCCTGCCAGGTTCTGGGATTTTACAGCCCCTGTGTTTGCTTGATTTCCTCACCCCAACTAGAGGGGCAGCCGGGAAAGTGATTCTCTTCAAAGCACCGTTCCCTTCTCAGAGTCACAAACTGGAAACTCCGAGCCAAATAGACTTTACACACGAACTTCTGGGGGTCACAATTCCGGGAGTGATTTGGGGGTGCCTGTCCCGGGTCCCCGTTCACAGGTCGGGCTTTCCACCCCAGCCAAATCCCGGCCCTTTACAGGGTCTCCAGTCCCTGCTCACAGCTGCATATCTTGCCCCGTTGTAAAACCAGCAGGTCAGATGTTCTCAGACAGGGCTGGTTTGTAAAGTGCCAGTGTCCCTTTAAATGCTCAGACCCGCTGAAGCCCAGAGACTGGGCCACGTGCTAGTCTCTGGCCCAAACCCAGCGCTGCCGCGGAGCAGCAGATTTTTAATCCCAACCCAGAAACCTCCCGGGTTTTGTACCGGTTGTGGTGTTTTAAAAGGGGGGAGGAAAGGGGGTCACCCCAGAGTGGCGTGTTCCCAGCCAGGGGGGACTGGTGCTGGGGGTGAAATCGGATTTCCGCCTGACCTGGAATTGATTTGATTTAGTTTTTTGTTTGTTTGTTTTACTTTGTAGTAATTTCAGTTTGCGACAAGGCCGCCCTGCTCAGGGTTACAAAACGCCCGTGGCTGAGAATCCCAGGCCCCCACACATGTCCCAGTCCAGCTCCTTCCAGCTGTCTGCCTCTGTCCCCAAATCCTTCTTTTCCAAACAGACCAGCAGGAACAAGCCCGCGTTGGGGTGGAAGAGAGCCGAGGAGACCCCCACGAGACCTGTGGCCTTCACAGACCCAAAGAAGTAAGCGCTTCTCATTGGGCCGCCGGCTGGTGGGTTGGGCTGAGCAGAGCGCCAGGCGTGCGAGATCTCTGCCATGGGGATTGGCCAAGTCAGTGGTCCTCGAGCGATAGCCTTCAGTAGCTTCTTGTCCGCTGCCTCGGTGCACGTCGGGCCGTGAGTTCTGAGCCGAGCTCACTCCTACCGGTGCCCCAGTCCCCAGCCCGGGCAGCTCTTGCTTGGTACCTGAGGAGGTGGGCATAGGCAGCCCCCCGTGGGCACCAGTGCAGGTCTGCAGCTGCCGCCAGCACGTGGGCCTGAGTGCAGGGTGGGAGGAGCTGGAACGAGGGGTCTGAATCCGCCCCCCCGCCGCCCCCCCACGCAGGAAGGCAGGAGGGCCCCTGCTCTGGGCCACCTCTCACAGGGCACGGAGAAAGGCTCTGGCATCTCGGCATGGGTAGCTGTGCCCACAAGGATGCACGCAAACCCCTCCAGCACAACAGGGGTTAAAGTCAGAGGTCAGAGAGGATGGCGGCCATGTCTCGGACCACTCCTGCCCAGCGTGGCGCTCCCACCAGAGAGGGCCACAGCTCTTTGCTGCGTGGCCAGACGCGCTGTGGGCCTGCCATTGCCGCAATGCATCTCTGCAAGAGGCAGCCGGGAGCCGTGCCTCCCGGCCTTTCGCCTAGCAAGGCTGGTGGATGAAAAGGAGACCAAAGCCGTGGCCCCGTTCCTGGGGTTTAGGGCCTGCCCTTCTCACTCGCAGGCTCCGTCGTTCCCCTGCCTCCTAAAAAGGCTAATAAACGGCGCAGCCCCTGGTCTTACCTGCCCCACTGGATCCATTGCTGCTCCCGCGCCGGCCAGGGCATGAGAACCACTTCAGAAAAGCCAGGATTGGGCCAGTCACTGCCTGGGCAGAGCTTTTCCTGCCCATCTCTGCCGGGCCCCAGCTCGGGCTGTCGAATCGCACCACCCGTGAATCTCCTAATCAGACATGCCCAGTGGGGAGGACTCCTGGGTTGTAACCCCACATCTCACCTGCTGTACCTTTAGCAAGTCACAGCTCTGTTCCTCAGTTTCCCTGCCTATCTCTGTGTTTGTCCAGACCATGTGCTCTTTGGACTGTCTTACTGGTCCTGTGCACGGGGCCCCGATCTCGGCCGGGGTCTGGGCATCGCCCGGCCCAACAGGGCCCGGATCTCGGTCGGGGTTTGGGTGGCGCCCAGCACAACGGACCCTGATCTCGGTCAGCGCCCGGCGCGACGGGGCCCCAATCTCAGCCGGGGTCAGTGGGCACAGCTGTCCTACAAATAACTCGCACTGGGCAGAAGTTTGTGAGGAAAATGGTTTCCATCGCTCCTGCGTTGGCTCGATGCTTTACAAATGGAGTCTCTGTTCCTGCCCCAGAAAGCTGACGAGTGAAGCCCGAATCCAGCCGGAGCACCGGGGCAGACAGAATTTTCCATAGGATTCAAAGGAGCAGGGGGTGGGGGCTCGCCTGCCCGATACAAGGGCTGTAAACACCCAGGGGCTTTGGGAGGCAGACACCCCTCTTGCCTACGGGCATTGACCATCGGGCCTGCCGTGCTCTTGGCTAACGGGGGCTGCTCCGGGAGCCGGTCTCTGAGCACGTCCCCTCCCACGCTGCTCTAGGCAAATCGACATGAACACCAAGAACGTCTTTGGGCAGCCCAGGCTGCGGGCGTCACTCCGGGACCTGCGCTCCCCCCGCAAGAACTACAAGTCCACCATTGAGGACGACCTAAAGAAGCTCATCATTATGGACGGCTTGGGCCCGGAGCCAGAGAGAGCCATGGTGGGTGCAGGCCGACAGGGTGGGCCCCACTAACAAGGGGAACTCTGCTCCCTGCCCATCCATCTAACAGCAGTGTTGAGGCTCCAGTGGGCCGGACTCTTGGGTTCTGTTCCCAGCTCTGGGCAGGGAGTGGGGGCTGGGGAGCCAGGACTCCTGGGTTCCATCCCCAGCTCTGTCACTTACCTAGTGTGTGACCTTGGGCGAATCCCTTCCCCTCTCTGTGCCTCAGTTTCCCCTCCCACACTGAGCTCTTTGGGGCAGGAACAGTCGCTCACTGTGCCGTCCCCGATGAGGCTGCTCGGTGCTGATGTGACACCCCCAGTAGTGACCCCGGGTTATCGTGGGAAGTAACTGTTTCTGCGACAGTCTCCGCAGAAGACTCTCCAGCGGACGTTATCAGACGAGAGCCTGTGCAGCGGGAGGAGAGACGCCAGCTTCGCCAACGCCACCTGCTTTGAACAGTCCCTGGCCAGCGACGTCCTCTTCACCAGCACCTATCCGTCCAACACGCTGCCCACCCGGCGGCAGCATCCGCAGCCGGGCAGCGGCGGCCTCCCCGAGAAGAAATGTGAGTATGGCACGGGTCTCGGTAAGAGCGGGGGGCTGGCAGCCAGGACTCCTGGGTTCTCTCCTGGCTCTGGGAGGGGAATGGGGGCTGGTGGTTAGAGCAGGGGGCTGGGTGCCAGGACTCCTGGGTTCTCTCCCCGGCTCTGCCGTGTGACTCCGGCTGCGTCACTTCCCCTTGCTGTGAAAGGGGCGGTGATGTACCGTGGTTGGGGGTCCCTAGGTGACGAATGTGAGAGAGAGGCAGGGTAGCGTGTGACGTTGGTGCTGCCGTGATCCCGGTCCGTCAGGAGTGCACACAGGGGCCTGCCTGGCAGAGAGATGTCAGGCGCTGCACGTGTGCTTGTTAGCTGATGAGAGCTGGTTCTCCCCGCGGGCGGGTGCAGGTCCCCCTCTGGGAAGAGCCAGGGCATCTCCATCCAGCCCCAGGCGGGTCTCCTTGAACCGTCACGGGACCGGCCCCTTCCTTCCCTCTCTCCTACATGCCTCTGCCTGGACGTGTCATTGCACGTCGTCCCTCCTCCCACGGCTGGCCCGATTCTTGCCAGCGGCCGTGAGGCAGGGCCCCACTGGCAGATCGCCCCGGGCTCCAGTTAGGTGCTGGAGAAGGGCCCCACGCGGGGTGGGGTCTGCGGGCGTGTGCGGGGCCCCAGCGTCGGTTCCAGGAGCTGGGGTGGGGCTGGATCCAAGGGCTGGAGCATGTGGATTCTGCAAACCAGCCCCAATGTGCTAATGGGGATGATTGGTTGACCCACGAGCTGGGGTGCTCACCCCCAGGCTACACTTGGCCCCGGCATAACCACAGGGCAGTGGGGGGGAGCTGGCAGCAGGGCAGCGTGCTGCTCTGGGGGGTGCTGGGCCTGCTTCCCGGCGCTCCGAGCGTCCTCTGACCCCTCTGCTCTCCCCAAAGCCACCATCTCTGCCTCGGAGCTGTCACTGAGCGACGCACGGGACAAGCCTCCCAGACGCCTCGACCCGGGGCTGATGCCCCTGCCCGACACGGCAGCTGGCCTGGAATGGTCCAGCCTGGTCAACGCTGCGAAGGCCTATGAAGGTAGGAGCCTCGGCGTCTGCAGAACACTGGCTCCCCGCGGCCAGGGAGCCGAGCCGTGGCCTGCCAGTGTGGGAGTGCTGCTGGCTGCCAGTTTGCGAGCCGTGCTGTGCCGCACCCAGACAGCGTGGGGGGTGCTGCTGGCTGCCAGTTCGCCGAGCCGCGCCCAGACATCTGCAGCATGGGGAAAGTATTGCCCAGTTAATGGCAGCGAGAGGGAAACTGAGGCACGACCTCCTTTTGCAGGAGGTGACGGTGATTGATACTGACTGTGGCCTCATTGGCCGTAGAGGTCTGAGAACGGAGCCAGGGGGACTGGGGGAGGTGCTGGAACTAGGAGTGTGGGGGGGCTGCAGCACCCCCTGGCTTGAAGTGGTTTCCATCCTATCTAGGGTTTACAGTTGGGTTCAATGGCTCCCAGCCCCACACGGTACACACTGGTCCAGCGCCCCGGGGCTGGGGGCAGCAGGGCGGGACGTGCCATGGGGGTTGCTGGGACAGTGACGGGAAGTGGGTATGAATTGGGGGTTTCAAAGCCACGTGGCTAACATGAGTCATTTGTGCACCGTTCGTGAGTCTCCTCCCCGTGAGAGCTGTTGTCCCTCCGCTCCATCTCTGCCACCCCGCCTAGCTCCGACTCGGAGCCAGGGAGCCCCAGGCCAGCGGGACCGGGCAGAGTCCCTCACGTTGTCCCCTGCTAGCTCAGCACTTGGTCAGTGTCCTCCAGAGGGAGGGGTGGGCCCCCAGAGCGGGAGCGGATTCCAAGGGGTGTCCCCGTCGGGTCTCTTCGCAGCTGCCCAGGCGGGTGATGGGCTCTTGGCCATGGGGTGTCTGTAGGGTGGCACTAGGCGTGCGAGGAGGAGACGGGTCTGGGCGCGGTGCTGCAGGAGCTTGGAGCAGCTGGTCACAACGGTCCCTGTGAGCAGGGCCCCCGCTCGCTGCTCGGATTCCCTCGTTTCTGCCCCAGACCTGTCCTGCCACAGGTGGGGTGAGCAAGGGGCTGGTGGCTTTGCTATTGCCCGTTCCACTGGGATCCAGTAGAACCCGTCCCCCTTCCCAGCCGGCGTAACCCCAGCAGCGCTACGGCTGCCCTGGGAGCCAGTGCCTGGCGAAAGGCTCCGTCTGGGCCGGCTCCGCCCAGCGCCCTCGAGCCACAATGGGTCCGGACCTGTCGAATCTCCTGTCTGTGCGTCACGCTCACGTGGCTGGGAGCCCCACCCCAGGAGACGCACGGGAGCCCTTGTCGTGCGGCTCAGGGAGAAATACGGGCGCCCAGCACCCTGCTGTGACCGAGACCCCTCCTCAGGTAGGGGGTCTACCTGGCGTGTTCCCCTGGCGCTGCGCCAGCCCCGAGGCCTGCTGGCGTGGGGCAGCGCCGTTAGTGGTTAGAGCACAGAGCTGGGCCCCAGGAAGCAATGGGGCCTGGTCGTGGGAGAGCGGGGGGGGGGGCCCGCGGTAGGTGGGGAGCAGGGCCAGCGCTGTGTGCAGGGCCCAGCGTATCCATCAGCTCACACTGCTGCCCCTCCCCACGTCCAGCGTCTTGGGGGCGGGGGGGCTTTGCTGGTGAGGTGCCCCCTGTGACGGAGCAGGGAGCAGGGCAGATTTGACCTGGGAATGTTGCAGGGGGGATGTGGGACTTCCCTTGAAGGAAGCTACCTGAGCTGTAACCTGAGCCAGGAACGGGGGTGGGGAGAATTAACACCTTCTGCCTGGGAGACTGGACAAAGGAGAGGAGCAGCGGGAGGGGCTGGGAGTTTAGTTTCGGTTTGGGCTGGGTGGTGCAACGCAGGGAACCCCAAGCTGGGGTCTAAGCTCCCTGAACCTCCCCGAGGGACCTAATTGAGGGGGTCTGGTCGTACCTACACGCTCTGCTTGAGACTGTGTCCCTGTCCTTAAATAAACCTTCTGCTTTACTGGCTGGTTGAGAGTCGCAGTGAATCTCGGGAAGAGGGGTGCAGGGCCCTAACTCCCCCACAATCCGCAACACCCCCCTGCGCCAGCTCTCGCGGGCTGTGCAGACGGCAGTCTCCAAAGTAGGTTGAAAAGCCCCCAGGTCCCCGGGCGCTGTGGGGCGAGCCGCACCTCTGCTCCTCACCGTACCTGGCTGCCGACTCTGGACAACGCTGGGTCCGGCCCGTCACCTCGCCTGGGATTTCCCCAGGGAGCCTCCCAGCCAACGTGGCAAAATAAACAGCCCCTGTTTGGGCAAGGCTGCTAGCCTGTGGAGAGGAGCTGAGTGCCGCGGGAGGCCAGCGCTTGGAGATCTGAGCCCCCGCGGATTCTCACCGCCCTGTCTCTTCCCATCCCCCTCCCCCCCTTCCTGCATTGACATGTCCCGATCTGTGGGGGTGGGTCCCTGCTTCAGCCCCACACAAATACCCGCCCCGCGCCCCTCCCGTTTCTAACCGTGCCCGTTCAACCCCCGGATTTCCGCTTGGAAGAGAAAGGCGTGGAGCCAGAGAGCCGCGGGGCAGCAGGGTTAACTCTGTAAGGAGCTGCAGGTGTGTGAGGAGGGGCCATGGCAGCGGGTCCATGGGCTCGGCGGGGGTGTCCTGCAAGGGCCCCGGTGGAGACTGGCGCCCCTAGCCGGGGGGGGAGGGGCGGGGCTTGTGCCATGGGCGTTTCCCCCTACCTGCATTTGACGTGGTTCAGACTTTCCCGTGGCCTTTTGGCCATGGCACGTCACCCTGCCTGGGAAACAGCCATGGCCGCGCAGCAGGAGTCCCGCTGGCCCGGTCTCTGCCCGCGGACCCGCCAGCCGGCAATGCTGCAGGACGGGCAGTCAGTGTGCGACTCCTCTGGGGCTGAGATGCTGGGCTGGCAGCCCCTGACGCCCACGGAGGGCTGCGCGGGCCAGGCGTGAGTCAGGCCGGGGGCGCTGCCTGGTAACGGGGCTCCGGGAGGAGCTTCTCTCCGGCACGCAGCAGTGACTCAGGGGCTGCCACAGCTCCGCAAACAGCTTCGTGCTCCGGCGAGGGCTGAGGCGGGCAGGGCCCAGGCGGCGCGGGTCCCTCCAGGCAGCATGGGCACAGCAAAACACAGCCATCCCTTTGCCTTGCAGTGCAGAGAGCCGTCTCCCTCTTCTCCCTCAACGACTCCACGCTGAGCCCTGACGCCCCCCCGGCGCCCAGCCTGGAGAGACAGCCCACGCCCCGCACCACGCCCACCATGAGGTAAGCGGGGAGCCCGCGGGAGCCTGGCTCCTGCCCCTCTCTGTAATGGGGGGGCCGGGCAGAGGCTGGCGGGCAGTTGTGTCTAGCAGCAGGCCTGGGCTGCGGGCGGGGGCTCAGGCAAGCCAGCACCTCTTCCTGGTGACAGTAACCCAGCCAACCTTTCAGCGTGTCTCCTGGCATGGCTATCCATGGAGCTGGCGCTGCAGCCAGAGCGCCACGGGGCAGGGCGCCGTGGGAGCCGTCTGCCAGTGAGCGGAGAGCCTGGGGAGCCCCCATCACAGCTGCGTGTGTCTGTAGGGCAGCGCTAGCCTTTCATCCTTCCCCATTTGACACCCACAGCCTGGCCAGGGAGACTGTTCCCCTGCCCCGGTGCTGCCCTGGCTTGCGCTCCCCAGGGGCTGCATCAGGTCTCTGCAGCCCTGCCAGCTCCCCTCCCCCGGCAGGCCGGCGAGACGCACTGACCCATGTTTTTCCCCCCCCCGCCAGCGAGGAGCTGCCCGTGGACCTGACGGGAAAGGTGTGTCAGCTGGAGGCCATGCTGAAGCAGCTACACAGCGACCTACAGAAAGTAAGGGGCTCGCATCGGGGCTGCCCCCTTCCCCTCCTGTTGGCCCCACCGGGCACCCCCTTCTCTCTGCCACTGGGCAGCCTCTCAGAAAGTGCCATCGGGCAGGAGTGTCTGTGCCCGGGGGCTGGGGTGCCTAGCGGGGTTGAGCCAGGTGGGCTGGGAGCCAGGACTCCTGGGTTCACTCCTTGCTCCCGTTTGCTGTGGAGCTGTGAGAAGGCTGGTGGCCCGGCTGGGGATGGGGCTGGCTGCAGCCGGGAGCTCTCCAAACACCCCCCCTCTCTCGCTCAGGAGAAGCAGGACAAGGTGGTGCTGCAGGCGGAGGTGGCCAATCTGCGCCAGAACAACCAGCAGCTGCAGGAGGAATCGCAGACGGCCCACGAGCAGCTGCGCAGGTTCGCCGAGATCTTCTCCAGCCCCGTGGATAAGGAGCTGTGAGCACTCGGGCGCCGGGTGCCACGCTCACCCAGCGCTGTGCCGAGATCTTCTCCAGCCCCGTGGATAAGGAGCTGTGAGCACTCGGGCGCCGGGTGCCACGCTCACCCAGCGCTGTGCTGAGATCTTCTCCAGCCCCGTGGATAAGGAGCTGTGAGCACTCGGGCGCCAGGTGCCACGCTCACCCAGCGCTGTGCCGAGATCTTCTCCAGCCCCGTGGATAAGGAGCTGTGAGCACTCGGGCGCCAGGTGCCACGCTCACCCAGCGCTGTGCCGAGATCTTCTCCAGCCCCGTGGATAAGGAGCTGTGAGCACTCGGGCGCCGGGTGCCACGCTCACCCAGCGCTGTGCCGAGATCTTCTCCAGCCCCGTGGATAAGGAGCTGTGAGCACGCGGGCGCCGGGTGCCACGCTCACCCAGCGCTGTGCCGAGATCTTCTCCAGCCCCGTGGATAAGGAGCTGTGAGCACGCGGGCGCCGGGTGCCACGCTCACTCAGCGCTGTGCCGAGATCTTCTCCTGCCCCGTGGATAAGGAGCTGTGAGCACTCGGGCGCCGGGTGCCACGCTCACTCACCGCTGTGCCGAGATCTTCTCCAGCCCCGTGGATAAGGAGCTGTGAGCACTCGGGCGCCAGGTGCCACGCTCACCCAGCGCTGTGCCGAGATCTTCTCCAGCCCCGTGGATAAGGAGCTGTGAGCACTCGGGCGCCAGGTGCCACGCTCACTCAGCGCTGTGCCGAGATCTTCTCCTGCCCCGTGGATAAGGAGCTGTGAGCACTCGGGCGCCGGGTGCCACGCTCACTCAGCGCTGTGCCGAGATCTTCTCCAGCCCCGTGGATAAGGAGCTGTGAGCACTCGGGCACCAGGTGCCACACTCACCCAGCGCTGTGCCGAGATCTTCTCCAGCCCCGTGGATAAGGAGCTGTGAGCACTCGGGCGCCGGGTGCCACGCTCACCCAGCGCTGTGCCGAGATCTTCTCCAGCCCCGTGGATAAGGAGCTGTGAGCACGCGGGCGCCAGGTGCCACGCTCACCCAGCGCTGTTCCCCCCGGCTGCTGGCTGGGTGGGGGCAGCCGCAGAGACCTGGGACGTGCAGTTGGCTGGAGCAACTCGCAGGGCGCTGGGGAAGCTGCTGATGTGCCGGGAGGGGCCTGTCCTTGGAAGGTGCATTGCTGGCCCTTCCACGCCTGCACCATGTCCCCAGCAATATGGGGCTAAACACAGGGATTTACAGCTCCGTATCCCTCCCTGCGCTGGCAGGGATCCGTGTCTGTTCTCTGCCCTGCCACCAGGATGTTCTTGGGGTGCCAGTGCGAGCCGTGGCATCCCGTTAAACCTCATGCAAAGGGCGCTGCTGGACACCCGGGCCAGGACAGCGCCTTCTTACCCTGCATCTCCCAGCTCCTGGGCGCGAACCTCGACGAATTCAGGAACAATCCCTGTGAAATGACTTCTGCACTACGACACACAGCCTGCATCTTACGGCCAGTTCCCAGGAGAGCAATACGGAGCTGGGCAGGCTCGGCTGCTGTCACCAACCATGGCTCTGTTCAGAACTTGCGGTGGTTTTTCTGGTGTAAAATAATTATAATGGGACTGTATCCGTACTGGAGAGAATTTAAAAATTGCCCCCGACTCTGGAGAGCACTTCCTCAAAGCTAAATTATTTTCTAGCGAATGCAATGCTGAGAGCGGCTCAGGAAGTGCAAATTGATTGCACTGGAAATGTTCTTTATAAAACACTATATTTGTATAAATGAGACTGTTTGTAAGGCTTTTCTCTGAGATTTCTGTGCCTAGCGCCAGGCCGCGAGGGGCAGCGCTCGCACCAGCCGAGAGGTCAAAGGGGGGAGGCGCGTGCAGCGGCAGGAGGGAATGAACCTGCTCTTACGGCAGGGGATGCACTGAGACCCCCGGCTGGGGAGCGCTGCTTTGCCGGGGGCTGGGAGAGTCGTAGGACTGGGGTCAGTCTTTCACCCCAGGCAGGGCTGTGTGAGCGCCGCCTCTGGGGTTTGGTTTGCTAAACTGCTGGATTGACACAGGGCGACCTTTGAATTTCCTTTTCTAGCTGCCTCCAGAATCCAACCGGCAGCCGCTTCCCCTGCCTTTTACAGCTCGGCCCTGGGAGCCAAGCCCAGCGCTAACCACAGGGCTCCAGGAGGCTTTCCCGGCGGCTCGCACGGATACGGTGCTTGGCTGCTTTACTTCCTTCACGCCCGAGCGGTCACCAGGCGCATGGAGCAGGAAGGTGCTAATTTCATATCGGTGCATGAAACCTCTTGTACCTCAGCCAGCCGGCGCGGCGCGTCCCCGCTCTGCGGGCTGAGCACAGGCCAGGTCACCGGCCGGCGCGGCGCATCCTGGCTCCGCGGCGCTTCAAATCAGCTTGACCGTGCAGCCTCCTGCTTGCCCCCTGCTGGCTGAGGGGGTAGCGGGCGAAGCTGGGCAGAGCAGAGCAGAGCCCCTCCCCAAGTGCCTGGGCCCTGGGCCCCATCTGCAGGATCCAGCAACCCCTCCTCGTTTGGGCAGGAAAGCAAAGTAGCGCCCGGGGCTGGTGTCAGATCTCACGGGGTAGTTCCCCCTCCCTGTGGGTCGCGCAGGCCTGCGCCCCCCTTCGGCTGAGCCGGCGGGGTCACGGGCCTGGCCTTGCACGGGGCGGGGGCGGGGGGGTGTAACTTGTCTGCGTTGTTGGATAAGCTCCTTGCAGATTAAAACCTCACAATTTGCTGATAGAAAAAGCCGCCTTTTAAATGCCTTTGTTCCCCCTTCGGCCCCTGCTTGATTCTCCCCCCCAGCAGGTCGGAGGCTTACAAGGAGCTCAGCCTTCCCTACGAAGGGGGCTCTGGCTTGCAGCCGGCAGGAGCAGCAGTAGGGGGTGTAGGACGGGAGCTCCTCGCAGGGCCCGGGGCCACTCGCCCCCCGAGAGCTGGGGTTGGATCTGACCTCCCCACCATGGGCTGGCAGCAGCTACCAGGCTCCAGCCACCTGGGGCAGAGGAGGGGTGAGTCCCCTCGGGGAGGGGGGATGCGCCCTGGGCTGGAACCAAGCCCTCAGCCCTGTCCCCCCCGCCTCCCCAGGCTCCAGCCAGCCCCTCGCCTGCAGGGCCGGAATCTGCCATGGGACGGGTGCCCCTAGCAGCAGGGACCTGCCCTCTGCGGGGAGGCCTTAGACGACCCCCCCCCCCCCCCCCGGGGTGAAATGACGGGCGCAAAGGGGGCCTGCATTCGGCCCTGCTGCAGAGCGACAAAAATCCCCTTTAAATCCCCCCCGCACACACACTGTGACCTCAGCAGGGCCTGCTCCCCTAACACATGTAACCTGTAACCCTGGGGGGGGGGGGGGTAGGGGCCTCATCACACTCCCCTCTGGGACCGACCCACAGCCTGGCTCTAGCCGCTCGACCCCCACCGGAGCCCTGGGTGGGGGCAGGCCCAGCCAAGGGATTGCTTGGTCCTCTTTGGGATGGGGGGGGGGTTGTGTGCTTGGTCCCCCCCCCAGGGGAGGGCAGAGATTAATCTGGCAGCTGGGGGTATAATCAGGGTAAAAAGTAGGTCACAGCTGAAGGCTGCCACCAGCCTCCCCCCAGGGCTGGGGGGGCAAATCCGGCAGCTGACTCCCAGGTTGCTGTGATGCCTGGGGCGGGCCTCACCCCAAATGCCCTTTATGCACCCCCCACCCCCGTCCCTGCAGCCAGGACGCCTGGGTTCTCGTGCCAGCTCTGGGAGGGGAAAGGTGGGGGGGCTGGGAGCCAGGACGCCTGGGTTCTTGTGCCAGCTCTGGGAGAAAAGACGCTGAGGCCGGGCCACTGACCATGTTTTAATGCACAGAACAATCCAAGCACATTGCAGACGGCAGCACCAGAACGACACCATGAACACAAAGGGGGAGGGAAAGCCGGGGGGGGGGCAGTGCTGGGGGCTGGAAGTGCCCATCTCCTGCCCCCAGCAGCTTTGGGGGTTTTACACTTCCCCTCCCCCCTTTTTTGAACCAGGAACAACAGAAAATAAACACCCACATCAAACAGCTTCTGGGCGGGGCACTGCCCCCCCACAGTTCCTCTTGCACTAAAATAAATACCCCCCTGGTGGGGGGGGGCTGGAATGGGGGAGCAGCAGTGGATGTGCTAATTCCCCCCCCCCCCAGCACTAAGGGCCTGTGCTGGAACAGCTGGGGGGGGCAGTGCTCTTCCCCCCCCCTTCCCCCCCCCCTGTGACTGTCCCCTCCCCCAGCCCTGGGAGAAGGAAAAAAAACAATTCTATTTTCACATCATGCAAATACCCCTTCCCCTAGACCCCCCTCCAGCCAGTCGGGGGGGGGGGTCTCTGGGGAGCAGCCCCCCCCCGGAGCACCCAGGCCTAGCACTGGCCCCACCCCCCACCTGCGGTTATGGCTTTGAGGAGGATTTTGGCTGAGGGGTTGCACAGGAGGCCCCCCCCCGGGGGTGCTGGAGTCGGGGGGGGGGGGTCTCTCGCTCTGGTCACGGTGCCCCCCCCAGCAGGCGGCTCTAGGTAAGCGTGATGTAAGCCGAGGCCTTGTCCTTCAGCTGCCGCAGACAGAGATAGCAGCTCCAGCTCCCTGGGGGGCGGAGAGAGCGTCAGCCTAGCCCCCCAGCCTCCCCCACCGGCCCCGCCCCCGCCCCCTGCCCAGCTCACCTTCGGGGGGCTCTGCCATGGGGGGGCTCAGGCAGTACATGTGGTAGCCCCGGTCGCAGTCGTCACAGAACAGCAGCTGGTCCTGCCGGGGGGGGCAGGAAAGGCAGGTCAGTGGGGAGCAGCGACACCAGCCCGGGGCGGGGGGCTGGGCAGAGGGGGATGGATGGGAGCAGTGGGAGGGGGGAATCGGGGCCTGGTGGATGCGGGGCTGAAAGGGGTGCAGGGAGTGAGGGGACATGGGGGTGGGGGCTCAGGGCTGGCGGGTGCAGGGAGTGGGGAGCCGGGGGGCTCACGTCGTTCTCCGAGGTACCACAGAGGCTGCAGGATTTGCACTCGATGCACTGCCAGCGGTAGGTGCGCACGGCCGCTGTCATGTTCACTGTGAACTGTAGACACGAGGGGTGACCTGCAGGGGCGACAGAGCAGGGAGAGTCGGGGGGGGTGGGGGTGATGGCCCAGAGCGAGAGATTCTCCCCGCCCCCCCGCCGGGGCGGGGCCAGGCCAGGCTGAGACTCAACAAACTCAGGGCACCAGCCACGGGCGTCCCCGAGCAGCTCCCGTCACCCCCCTGCAGAGCAGGGCCCAGCCCCTCCTGCAGGGACAGCGCGACCGGACGCCCCGGCTCTGCCCCCCGGCCCCGGTGGCGTTACCCGAGCGCCCGCAGTCGGCGCAGGAGATGAGGTCCTCGGGGCAGCCGGTTTTCTTGGCCCCGCCCAGGCAGAAATCACAGTAGCCGTTGGGAATGACGGAGCCGTCCGGAGCTTTCTTAGCTGGAAAACAGCAAGGGGACTTGGAGATGAAGGGGGTGCAGCAGCCCCCCCCCCCCCGGCCCTGGGGCGCCCGACACGGCCTGGTTCCAACGGGGAAGCCCCAGGTTACGCAACAAGCTTCCCACTGCTGCGAGCTTCCTCAGCACAGTGCCCTGGCAGCCTGACGCCGCCCCAGCCGCTGCGGGGATCCGGCTTTGTGCGTTTTGCTCCCCTCTCCGGCTGGGAAGGGGCAGCCCAGCCTTGGCCCAGGGCCAGCCCCGGAAGGGTCCCAGCCGCACACGACATGGGCAGCTCCAGGGGGGCGTCGGGGCGGGGGGCCAGGAGAGCCACTCTGGCCAGGCCCCCAATCTGAGTTCTCCAAACCACCCCCAGCAAATGGGATTTGGCTCCTTCGTGTCTCAGATCACAGCCCCCCCCCCCCCCCCCCCCAGCCCCAGGGGGCGCTGGGCTGCAGGGAGCAGGGCGGAGGGTTCAGCAGGAGGTGGGGGGCACTGCGTGCCGGGGGGTTGGTGGGAGGCGCTGGGGGCGTTCTGCCCGGGCTGGCCCCGATGCCCCAGTCACTTTCGTCCTCTCCAGGTCATGTTCAAGGCCCTGCCCTGGGGGGGGGGGCTCTGCCCCCGCCGGGGTTTGGGGGGGTTACCTGTGTGTCTGCGCTGGTTCTCGGGGACCCAGTTCAGTTCTTTGTAAAACTCTGACAGGAACAGCACAAACCAGACAGAGAAGGAGGTTAAACCCAGCCCCGCTCCCAGGGGCAGGCCAGGACCACCCCCCACCAACAGCCGATGATTGGGGGGAGCCCCCCACCCCACCTAGGCACCCCTGACAAGAGCGTGGGCCCTGGAGGGAGGGGCACTGTCTTACGAGCCCCCAGGGACCTCCGAGGGGGGGCTGGGCATGGAGCACGGGATAGACTGGGGCCAGGCTGGTTCCCCATCCTGCTGCCCCCCAGGGGGCTGGTCACCCCCAAAGTGCCCCCCACTGAATTATTGGAAACCAGTCCCCCCCCCCCCCCCACTGACAGTGACCCGGCCGTGGGGCCCTGCTCCCCCCGCCAACAGTGACCCGGCCGTGGGGTCCTGCTCCCCCCCCAACAGTGACCCGGCCGTGGGGCCCTGCAGGCCTCTCCCCTGACCCCCCGACAGTGACCCGGCTGTGGGGCCCCCAGGGCTCACGCTTGTGGTTGTTCTTGCGATGCAGGGGCAGGGGGTGTCGCTCCGCGTTCTCCTCGCCCTCCTCCTCCGCCAGGTGGGTGTGGGTGTAGTGATAGCTGAGCCCCGGGCGGTTCTTGTAGCGCTTCCCGCAGACTGGGGAGGGGGGGACAGGGTCAGAGCCCCCAGAACCAGCCCCCCCACGGCCAATCCCCCTGGGCTGGGAGCTGAGGGTGTGCGCCCTGCCTTGCGTCCCGGACGCCTGGGTCCCATCCGCCCCCTCCCTTCCCCCCCACGCAGCTGTGGGGCCCCCTAGTGCCCAGCGCCCTGCCTTGTGTCCCGGACGCCTGGGTCCCATCCGCCCCTCCCTCCCCCCCACACAGCTGTGGGGCCCCCTAGTGCCCAGCGCCCTGCCTTGCGTCCCGGACGCCTGGGTCCCATCCACCCCTTCCCTCCCCCACACGTAGGTGTGGGGCCCCCTAGTGCCCTGCGCCCTGGTCCCATCCGCCCCCTCCCTCCCCCACACACAGCTGTGGGGCCCCCTAGTGGTGAGTGCCCTGCATTGCCGTCCCGGACGCCTGGGTCCCATCCCCACACACTCACTGTCGCAGACGTAAGGCTTGTCACGGTCCTCCAGTGAGGTGGCGTCCTGCCTCTTCCGCATGCCCCCGATCCCGTAGGCCTGGGGGGCCGGGAATGGGGTGAGATGCAGCCGAACAGGCTCCCCAGCTCCCACCCCAGGGCCAGCACAGAGCCAACGGGGGTGGGAGCGCCCAAGGGGGGCCTGGGCTCCCACCATCTCCTCCTCTCCCATACACCCCGCACCCCTGCCCCCTTCTCTGCAACTCCCCCATAGACCCCCAGCTCCCCCTCCCCCATAGACCCCCTGCCCCACCTTGCCCTTGGCCTTGTTCTTGCGTCGGGGGATGTCGTCCTCCAGGTCGTCGCCCTCCAGGTCGTGGGGGAACTCGCCCGCCTGCTGCTTCTGCCACACACGGGGGGGTCAGAGCTGGGGGGGGGGATGAGAGCCTTGGCTCCCCCATCCCACGGCACCGCCCCGCCAGGGAGCCCCCCAGGGATAGGATGGGGGCAGGGACCAAACCTGAGGAGGGCTCGCCCCTGGGAGGGATTGTGGGGGCTGCGGGGGTCCTCACCTGACAGTCCAGCACCAGCTCCTCCTCCTTCAGCTCCGTTTTCTTGTCCCCGGTCTCGGCGCAGAGAAGAGCCTCCAGCACTGGCCCCTCCGGGAGCCCCCCCTCCTTCTTCAGGGGGGCCTCGCAGTCTGGGGGGGCCGGTACGTTAGAGCGGCTGGGCCGGACCCCCAAATACAGGCTCCCCGGCGCGCCAACACCTTGGGAGAGACCCCGATAGCGCCCCCCCACCCCCCGGCTCCGATCTCCCTCAGCGTTACCATGGAAACCAACGGAGCCCCCAACCCCAGCCGCCCCTGCCCCCCCAAAGCCCCTGGTGGGGGAGGGGGTGATCTGGGGGCCACAACAGGGAGGGGCTGAGAGCACCAGGATGAAACTCTTCCCCCCCCCGTCCCTCATGTCCCCATCCCCTGTTCCCCTCCTCCCGCTCCCCCTCCCCCAACCCCCGTCCCCCCCCCCCCCCAGTTCTTACCAATCTTGAACTCACAAGGCCTCAGACGTGGATCCTCCAGGATGTTCAGTCGCCGTTTCTTGCGCCAGCAGCGGGCCGGGTACGTGTAGATCTGCCCCGGGGCCAGGCCTAGGAGGGGGGAGGGGGATGTGACATGAGCCCCAAGATTCCCCCCCCAGCCCCCAGTGTTCACAGCCCCACGGCTCGGCTGCAGGGGCTGCTGGCCAAGAAGGGGGGGCTGCGGGTCGGGAGTGAGGGGCACCGGCAGAGCTGGGGGGGGCAGGGCTGGGCTGGCAGGGGCTGTGGGTCAGGAGTGAGGGGCACCGGCAGAGCTGGGGGGGGCAGGGCTGGGCTGGCAGGGGCTGTGGGTCGGGAGTGAGGGGCACCGGCAGAGCTGGGGGGGCAGGGCCGGGCTGGCAGGGGCTGCGGGTCGGGAGTGAGGGGCGCTGGCAGGGCTGGGGGGCGGGAGCCCAGGGCTGGCAGAGCGGGGTGGCGGGCACCGGCAGGGCTGGGCTGGCAGGGGCTGCGGGTCGGGAGTGAGGGGCACCGGCAGAGCTCACCTGGCCCCCGGTGGGTCTTTTCCATCCAGATGTAGCAGTTGCTCTGGGCCACGCCGGTCTGCGAGTCGAGGAAGGGCAGACGCATGCTGCGCTCGGCGCAGAGCCGCGCATTGTAGCTGCGACAGTGCTCGATGGCCTCGCGGTAGAACTCCTCCCCCAGGCTGGCGAGACAGGGGGGGTCGGAGGGGTCAGGGGGGCTGAGGCCGGCCCGACCCCCCCTCCCGACCGCCAGAGCCTCCCCCAATCCCCCGATGCTGCCCCCCACACCTGAGCATCTGCACCCCCCAAATCCCAGCATCTCCCCCCCGCCCCAGGGCCACACAAGCCCCTAATGAGACCAGATCATCCCCCCCCCCCCGCCCCCGCCCACGGGGACCCAGACATCCGGGGCAGCGAGTCCCAGGCAGGGTGGGGGGCACGGACACCGGGACGAGGGTCACCCACACTCAGCCCCCCACCACCCCTACTATGGCTAATGGGGAGGGAAGGACCCAGTGGGTCAGAACTGAGGGACCCCGAGCACAGGTCACCCCACCACCAGCCTTTCCCCTCCACCAGTTCAGGTGCAGCACCAGACACCAGCGCCGAGCAGGGGCTGCGGGTCGGGAGTGAGGGGCACCGGCAGAGCTGGGGGGGGCAGGGCTGGGCTAGCAGGGGCTGTGGGTCGGGAGTGAGGGACACCGGCAGAGCTGGGGGGAGCCCAGGGCTGGGCTGGCAGGGGCTGCGGGTCGGGAGTGAGGGGCACCGGCAGAGCTGGGGGGGGGGGGGGGGACAGGGCTGGGCTGGCAGGGGCTGCGGGTCGGGAGTGAGGGGCACCGGCAGAGCTGGGGGGGCCAGGGCTGGGCTGGCAGGGGCTGCGGGTCGGGAGTGAGGGGCACCGGCTGGGCTGGGCGGGGTTTGCGGGGGGTTACTGGGTGGTACTTAATCTTGCTGCTCACATGCTCGAAGAATCCCTAAATAATTCCCCTCCCAGTCCCTCCCCTGTTCCAGCCCCCCCATCTCCCAGCCGCACGCGGCCCATCGGCGTCACCAGCCCGACCCGGGCGCTGCCCAGACACACGCGGCCCATCGGCGCCACCAGCCCGACCCGGGCGCTGCCCACCCGCACGCGGCCCATCGGCGCCACCAGCCCGACCCGGGCACTTCCCAGCCGCACGCGGCCCATCGGCGCCACCAGCCCGACCCGGGCGCTGCCCACCCGCACGCGGCCCATCGGCGCCACCAGCCCGACCCGGGCGCTGCCCACCCGCACGCGGCCCATCGGCGCCACCAGCCCGACCCGGGCGCTGCCCACCCGCACGCGACCCATCGGCGCCGGCAGCCCGTCCCGGGCGCTGCCCACCCGCACGCGGCCCACCGGCGCCGGCAGCCCGACCCGGGCGCTGCCCACCCGCACGCGGCCCATCGGCGTCGCCAGCCAGTTCCGGGCGCTGCCCACCCGCACGCGGCCCATCGGCGCCACCAGCCCGACCCGGGCGCTGCCCATCCGCACACGGCCCATCGGCGCCGCCAGCCCGACCCGGGCGCTGCCCAGACGCACGCGGCCCATCGGCGCCACCAGCCAGTCCCGGGCGCTGCCCAGACGCACGCGGCCCATCGGCGCCACCAGCCAGTCCCGGGCGCTGCCCACCCGCACGCGGCCCATCGGTGCCGCCAGCCCCACCCGGGCGCTGCCCAAACGCACGAGGCCCAACGGCGCCGCCAGCCCCACCCGGGCGCTGCCCATCCGCACGCAGCCCATCGGCGTCACCAGCCAGTCCCGGGCGCTGCCCAGACGCACGCGGCCCATCGGCGCCACCAGCCAGTCCCGGGCGCTGCCCAGACGCACGCGGCCCATCGGCGTCGCTAGCCAGTCCCGGGCGCTGCCCAAACGCACGCGGCCCAACGGCGCCGCCAGCCCCACCCGGGCGCTGCCCACCCGCACGCGGCCCATCGGCGTCACCAGCCAGTCCCGGGCGCTGCCCAGACGCACGCGGCCCATCGGCGCCGCCAGCCCGACCCGGGCGCTGCCCACCCGCACGCGGCCCATCGGCGCCACCAGCCCGACCCGGGCGCTGCCCATCTGCACGCGGCTCATCGGCGCCACCAGCCCGACCCGGGCGCTGCCCATCCACCTACATAGGAGCATCAGTGCCCTGCCCAGCTCCCCCCTCACCCCCCGTCGCAGCCCGAACCGTCGCCCGCTCCCCGGCGATGCCCCCGGACACAGCCCAGGACGGCGGCAGGCGAAGGGTCCAAACCCCGGGCACCGACGCTCCAGGCAGGGTAGTGATCGCTGGGGTGGCCAGGCTGTGGGGTGGGGGGTCCGGCTGCGGGGGGGGCGCCAGGCCGGGGGTCCGGCTGCGGAGGGGCCCCGGGCCCGGCTGCGGGGGGGGCGCGGGGGGGGAGGGGGAGCCAGGCTGCGGGGGGGGCCAGGCCGGGGGTCCGACTGCGTGGGGGGGGGTCCGGATGCGGGGGGGCCGGGCCCGGCTGCGGGGGGGCGCGGGGGGGAGGGGGAGCCAGGCTGCGGGGGGGCCAGGCCGGGGGTCCGGCTGCGGGGGGGCCCCGGGCCGGCTCGGACTCACCCCCGCAGCGGCTCCTGCAGGGCCGATCCCATCCCGCGCTGGCCCCGGACTCCGGCCGGTTTCATTCATTCCCCAGCCGGGGGGAGCCCATCGCGCCCCCCCAACGCGCCCCGGTGCACGCTGGGAGATGCAGCCCCCCCCCCCACCCCCCGCGCCCCCCTGGCTGCGGCCCTGCCCCGGGGCCCCTCCCGGGCTGCGCGAGGCGGCGCTGGGCCGGGGGGGGGGCGCAGGGGGGGCGTACGGGGGGGTCACAGCTGGAAGGGGGCAGGGACTACAGCTCCCAGCATGCCGCGCGTTTGACAGCTGGCAGGCCCGCCTCCCGAGGGGCCGGATTGGCTGGGCCTGGGGAAGGGGGGGGTCAGTCAGTGAGGGAGGGGCCTGGGGGGCTCAGGGAAGGGGGCGGAGCCGGAGGCACAGCCCCCCTCTGCCCCCCTCTGCATCCCGGCCCAGCCCCCACTCAGGGCCAGGAGGTTGGAGGGTACCAGGGGAGATGGGGGTTGTGAGCGGAGCCCCCTCCCTGCCCCCCCCTGCAACTGCAGCCCCCCAGGCTCAGGGCGGGGGGCTGCTGGGGGGATGGTGCCGGGGGGTGGGGGGCCCAGGTTACACTGGGGGGCCAGGCTGATCCAGGCAAGACGCTTTCCCCACTGACCACCCCCCAGCTCAGAGGAGGGGGCGGGGTCCCCAAGGTCCAGGACAGACCCCACCTCTGACCTCCCCACCCGCTTGTAGCATCTGGAGTCTCCAGCAGTCGGAGAAGCCTCCTTCACTGGATGGCATGAGGTTGGGGGGACAGCAGTCCTGGCTCCCAGCCCCCTCCCCCCCCCCCACTCTAACCACCAGCCCCCACTCCCCTCCCAGAGCTGGGGAGAGAACCCAGGAGTCCTGGCTCCCAGCCCCCCCGCTCTAACCACTAGACCCCACTCCCCTCCCAGAGCCAGGGAGAGAACCCAGAAATCTGCTCCCTGTGTGACATTGGGCACTTTGTCTTTGGGCCTCTGTTTTCCATCTGTAACATGGGGATAATGATCCTGTCCTTTTCTGTTCAAGCTGCGAGCTCTGGGCACAGGGACCGTCTCACTGTCAGGCCAGCGCCCGGCCCGACGGGGCCTCGCTCTCGGCTGGGGTCTGGGCGGCGCTCGGTGCAACGGGGCCCTGATCTCGGTCGGGATCTGGGCAGCTCCCAGCATGACAGGGCTCTGATCACGGCCGGGGTCTGGGCGGCGCCCGACGGGGCCTGATCTCGGCCGGGGTCTGGGCGGCGCCCGGCGCGACGGGGCCCTGGTCTCGGCCGGGGTCTGGGCGGCGCCCGGCGCGACGGGGCCCTGGTCTCGGCCGGGGTCTGGGCGGCGCCCGGCGCGACGGGGCCCTGGTCTCGGCCGGGGTCTGGGCGGTGCCCGGCGCGACGGGGCCCTGGTCTCGGCTGGGGTCTGGGTGGTGCCCGGCGCGACGGGGCCCTGGTCTCAGTCGAGGTGTGGGTGGCGCCCGGCGTGACGGGTCTGGGCAGCGCCTGGGACAGGGGACCCCCAGAGCAGGATAATCTCCCCTCTCCTTGGAGCCTGGGGCCGCTGGGAAGGCGGGGCCGGGGCGGGCACCTCCCTGCCTGGTGCAGATCCCCCAGGTCCAGGGGCCCGGGGGGCGGGGCTGGGGAAGATGGAGGCGGCTGCGCGGGGATAATGAGATGCTAATGAGGGCCCTGCTGTCTGCCTGATGAGGCACCTGAGCATCTCCATTCGCTCGCTCGCGAGGGGTTAACCCTTCGGCCGCCGGCGGGGCCCCGGCTCCCGGCTCCCCCGCGCGGGGCGTGGTTACATCAGGGGCTGGAACCCAGGAGTCCTGGCCCCCAGCCCCCTGCTCTAATCACTAGGACCCCCCCCAGCTGGGGATAGAACCCAGGAGTCCTGGCCCCCAGCCCCCTGCTCTAACCACTAGGACCCCCCCCAGCTGGGGATAGAACCCAGGAGTCCTGGCCCCCAGCCCCCTGCTCTAACCACTAGACCACCACCACCCAGGAGTCCTGGCTAAGCAGTTTTACCCTGGCACTGGGATGGGGGTCCAATGTTCGAGGATGGGGAGACGGGCAGTCCGGACTCCTGGGTTCTAGCCCCACCTCTGCTACAGACCTTTAGCAAGTCCCTGCCTCACTGTGCCTCAGTTTCCCCCGACCCAGGAGCCGAGTACCCTTAAACACGTCACTGGGGGGTGCTTAGGACAGAGCCATCTCCGGCCAAGCGGGGAGGGGCTGGGACTGCCCCCCTCAGCCCCCCAAATGCCTCCTCCCGTGAGAGCAGCAGTGACCCCCCCGCATTGCCAATCAGCCAGGCCCGGGCCAAACCCAATGCCCCTCTCCTGAGCGGGCGGAAGGACAGTGGCGGCGGTGATGGGTGTGTCTGGGGATGGACAGACGGGGGGGGGGCGGTTGTGCAGGGCAGGAGGGATGGAGATACGTGGGGGGGGGCTGGCGATGGACCCAGGGAGCCGGAGGGGGGACGGGACTGGCTGGAGACGGACACACAGAAAGATGTGGGGATGGATGGGGGGTCGGGGGGAGTGGGGCACGCCGGGGGGGGCGGGAAATGGGGCTGGCTCTGCCCCAGGCCCCTGACCCCAAAGGAACTTTGTCTCCCTGGCACCGCGAGAGCCGCCCCCCCCTCACCGCTGTCTGGGCCGGGGGCTCGGCCCCGCCCCCCGGCCTGAATCCGGCGCCAGCGGTGACACCCCCGCCCCCCGCCGCACAATGGAATTTGCAGCCCCCCCCCGGCACAAGCGAGCCCCGAGGCCCCGCGCGCCCCCCGGGACGGGATTCAAACGGGGGGTGGGGGGCAGCAGGAGGGGCTGGGCTGGGGGTGGGGTTATTGGGGGGGCATCCGCTGCACAATAGAGGCGCCTCCCGCCCCACTCCGCTCCCCCTGGCCCGGCCCGGCCCGGCTCGGCTCGGCTCGGCCCGGTACTCACGACTTGAGCGGGTTGTGCACCGCCGCGGCCATCCCCGCAGCCCGGCTCGCCGCTCGGCTCGGCGGAGCTCGGTACAATTTCATTCATTCTCCGGGGCTGATGTGGGGCAGGGGCAGCCAATCAGGGGCCCTCCCAAAACTCCAGGTGCATCCTGGGAAATGTAGTCCCGCCTGCAGCCCCTCCCCCCCAGGTGAGGCAGGCAGGGCCCGTGCGCCCTCCCCCGCCCCGGGAGGAGGCAATTACCCCCCCCGGGGGCTTCACTGCGGGGGGGGGTCCCCAGAGCACCGGCTGGGGGTGACTCGTGACAGGGCAGGGGGCACAGGTGCGGGGGTCATGGCAGATTGGGGGGGGTGAGCTCAGGGGGGGACACATGCCAGACGGGCAGCATCTAGACGGATGCTCCAGCCCAAAGCACGGCTGTCGCGCCGGGCACTGCCCAGACCAGGGCCCCGTCACCTGGGTCCCAGCCAATGTCCAGCCCCCAGGCCAGCCCCACCCCGACACCAAACCCCCTTCCCTCGCTGGATGGAAGGGACTTATCCCAAGACGTCCCCTGCTGCAAGCTCGGCCTGGGCCGGAAGGCCCCGGTCACAGCTGGACGGGACCCCGGCACCGGCACATGCCCGGCACGCTGGGGTCCCGTGAGGGAATTGTTACCTGCTGGCCCTTTCCGTGTGCCCAAAGACACAGCTTGAAACAGAACCCAGGAGTCCTGGCACCCAGCCGCCCCCGCCCCCTGCTCTAACCACCAGTCCCCACTCCCCTCCCAGCACCGGGGAGAAAACCCAGGAGTCCTGGCACCCAGCCCCCCCCACTGTAACCACCAGCCCCCACTCCCCTCCCAGAGCCGGGGAGAGAACCCAGGAGTCCTGGCACCCAGCCCCGTGCCCCGGCTTCTAGCTGACAGGTGCTATACGAGTGCCAGGTGTTGTGACTGGAGCAATGTCCCGGGCTGGTCTTAGGCCCGGTGGGGCCCAGGCTGGTGCGTGGGGGTTTCTCCTGCCAGCCCTGGCCCTGCTGGGGGGTTCGCTTGGGGCATCCCAGGAGTTGGAAATTCTCCAACCTTCCTCTGCTGCAGCTCCTTTCCCCATCCGAGCGCCCCCAGCTCCACCTAGCGAGAGCAACCCCCATGGCCCTGGCCTTCCTCAAGCCCCCGCTGCCCTTCAGGGGCATTCGGAGACGAGCTGCCAGACCCCCACGCCCGGCGTGACACAGGAGCCCAGCCAGCCAATGGGAGCCCTGCCTCTGCCATTGGGATTACAGCAGTGCCCAGCCGGGGTTAGGGGCCCCGTCAGGCCGGGCGCTGCCCAGACCCCGCCCGAGATCAGGCCCCGTCGGGCCGGGCGCTGCCCAGACCCCGGCCAAGATCAGGGCCCCGTCGGGCCGGGCGCTGCCCAGACCAAGGCCGAGATCAGGGCCCCGTCGCGCCGGGCGCTGCCCAGACCCCAGCCAAGATCAGGCCCCGTCGGGCCGGGCGCTGCCCAGACCCTGGCCGAGATTGGGGCCCAGACCCAAAGGGAGACACACCCTGCCCCCAAGGGCTCCCAGGTGGGATTTTTATCACCATTTCCCCCTGGGGAAGCTGAGACAGGATAGATGCGCGGACTTGGCCGCGGTCACTTGGGGAGTCGGTGGGAACTGAACGTTGATCTCCTGAGTCCCAGTCCAGGGCCTCCCCTGTGATACATGGTGGGGCTGCACATGGCGGTTAAACAGCTGCCTTGCCCCCCCTCCCCCCAAGAGGCACGTCTCCTTTAAGAGCCGGTGAGCATCTCCGGCTGCTGGTTACCTTAGCAACCACAAGTGATCTATTTCCTTATTTGAGATAAGGCAAATATATATATATCTATCTGTCTCCCCTCCCCCGCTGCAGCCGGCGCAGCTCCGGGGGCTGATGGGAAATCGGCGAGGGGAGGGGGCCGTGCACTGGTTTGCACCCACCGGCGAGCTGGCCCATGACCCTGCAGTGGGAGGAGGGGCTGGGTGATGGAGCCCTCATGGGGCACTGCCCATATCCCACTGCTGACACCAATGTCACCCCCTACTGAGCAGGAGCGGGCGGATCCTGGCGGGAGGGGAGTCAGCGAGGCAGAGGCTGGGCGAGCGCAGGGTGTTAACATGTTTGTTTCCTCTCTGTAGCCCAGTCCAGTCCAGGAAGCCCCCAGGGATCCCAGCCAGCAGCGGTCTCCCCAAGAGTCAAAACTTGCTCGTACGCTGAGAAAAATCCCTTGGATGGCAGGGACAGATCGTGCCCCCAGGGGGCGCCGGTCGCACCCAACCGCTGGCTTCTGTGCAATGAGTTCAGTCCGGCCTCAGCCCAGCCGGCAGGAATCGCCCCACACGCTCCCCGTGTCTGGCGGGGGAGGAGCTGGAACTGGAACCGGGGGGGGGGGGAGCGCTGAGCTTTCTGGGGGCAGATCCAAGACTCCCTGGCACTGGTTGGGGGGGGGTTGCTCCGTAGCTGCCAGGACTGTACCCCCACGGGGGACGGATTTGACACCAGTTGGACTCCTTCTATCACCCAGTGACCCTCTGGATTTCAGGGCCAGGGTAGCAGGGGCTGCGGGTCGGGAGTGAGGGGCACCAGCGGAGCTGGGGGGGGGCAGGGCTGGGCTGGCAGGGGCTGCGGGTCGGGAGTGAGGGGCACTGGCAGAGCTGGGGGGGGGGCTGGGCTAGCAGGGGCTGCGGGTCGGGAGTGAGGGGCACTGGCAGAGCTGGGGGGGGGGGCTGGGCTAGCAGGGGCTGCGGGTTGGGAGTGAGGGGCACCGGCAGGGCTGGGCTAGCAGGGGCTGCGGGTCGGGAGTGAGGGGCACCGGCAGAGCTGGGGGGACAGGGCTGGGCTGGCAGGGGCTGTGGGTCGGGAGTGAGGGGCACCGGCAGGGCTGGGGGGGGGCAGGGCCAGGCTAGCAGGGGCTGCGGGTCGGGAGTGAGGGGCACTGGCAGAGCTGGGGGGGGGCAGGGCTGGGCTAGCAGGGGCTGCGGGTCGGGAGTGAGGGGCACCGGCAGAGCTGGGGGGACAGGGCTGGGCTGGCAGGGGCTGCGGGTCGGGAGTGAGGGGCACCGGCAGAGCTGGGGGGAGCCCAGGGCCGGGTAGCAGGGGCTGCGGGTCGGGAGTGAGGGGCACTGGCAGAGCTGGGGGGGGGACAGGGCCGGGCTGGCAGGGGCTGCGGGACGGGAGTGAGGGGCACCGGCAGAGCAGGGGTGGGGGCAGGGCTGGGTTAGCAGGGGCTGCGGGTCGGGAGTGAGGGGCACCTGCAGTCTGGGGAGCCCAGGCCTGCGGGGAGGGGGGTGCATTGTGGAGGCGGTGGTGGAAGTGGAGCCGTGTCCAGGTCGGGGCCAGGTGGGGGCGGGGGGAGGGCAAGTGGGGCGTTTCCTCTTGCTGGAGAGGAACGACCCCCCCAGCTCCCCCCACCAGCACCCCAGGGACCCGACCCCAGCTTCCGGGAGTCCCCCTTCTCCCAGTACAGACCCCCCCTCCTCTCCCTTCCCCCCCATCTGTCTCTGCCCCCCATCTCCGCCCCCTGACCCCCACCCACCTTTCCCCTCTAGGGGGTGCCAGGGGCCCCAAAGCAGGGCTGGCTGGGTCGGGAGGCAGGGAATGGGGCACAGGGCCCTGCCCCCTAGGGACTGCTGGGGGGGGGCAGGGCAGGGGCTGGTTCAGGGGTGCAGGGTGTTGGGGGACACCCCCCCTGCAGAGCTGCCCCAAAGCCACCCGCAAGGTGCCCACCTCTGGGCCGCGGCTTCCACCGTGGGGTCCCAAGCACTCGCTGGGGGGCATTTACCATAGCAACAGTCCCACCCCCCCAGCACCTCGGGGGGGCCGTGTGCTGCGCCGAGGCAGCTCGGCCTGTGCCCGCCTGGCACCATCCGTGTCCCACGAGCTACACGGTGCCCTGTGCGGCACGTGGCTGCAGGCTGCCCGGGGGTGGCACCTCCGTCCCCAGCCCCTGCCACGTGCCGCGTAGCGGAACCCCGTGGGGGCGCCCAGAGCCCCATGGGACCCTCGGCCCAGCTCCCACCCCCGCAGCACCACGTGGGCACTGCCCTGTGGCACCCCAGCCCCACTGCTGCTGCCGGGCATCAGACGCTACCACAGCCACTGGTTCAGGAGCCAGGACCCCCAGGGCTCCGTGGGGCAGCCGGAGATTCGGCACGTGTGACCAGGGGTGAGGGGGTCAGGGGGTGGGAGGAGGGGGGGTGTCTGGGGGGTCCCAGGAGAGGGGGACATGGGGGATGCAGAGGGGGGGTCCCAGGAGAGGGGGCAGGGAGTGAGAGGAGGGGGGTGGCTGGGGGGTCCCAGGAGAGGGGATAGGGAGTGGGAAGAGGGGGTAGCTGGGGCTCCCAGGAGAAGGGGGAGCTGGGGGATGCAGAGGGGGGAGGGGCCAGGGAGTGGGAAGAGGGGGATGGCTGGGGGATGGAGAGGGGGGAGGGGCCAGGGAGTGGGAGGAGGGGGGTGGCTGGGGGTCCCAGGAGAGGAGGAGCTGGGGTATGCAGAGGGGCAAGGGGGCAGGGAGTGAGAGGAGAGGGGTGGCTGGGGGGGGTCCCAGGAGAGGGGGCAGGGAGTGAGAGGAGGGGGGTGGCTGGGGGTCCCAGGAGAGGGAGGTGCTGGGGGGGCAGTGCAAATGAGCTGTCCCATCTCTCCCGAGTGTCCCCCCCCCCAAAGGAGCAGCCCAGTGTGGGCTCGCCCCTGCCTGTGGTCTCGTGGGGTATCCGCAGGGTGGGGGGGGGGGGAGAGGCTGTGGATTGGGGTGGGGCTGGTTATAGGGGTCCCCTGTGCCTGGCGCTGAGATGCAGCCACCTCTGGGACGGGGTGGGGGCTGGTTATACGGCGCCCGCTTGCCCAGTGCTGAGATGCAGCCACCTCTGGGGTGGGGCGCGGGGGTGTTTAACAATCCCCAGGCAATGCCCCACTACCGCAGTTTAGGACAAGAGGTGACGGAGCCCCCTCCCAGCCCCCCACCCCTGGGAGGGGGATGTTGGAGGGGAGCAGCCTTGGAATTGGGCCAGGCCGGGGGGGGGGTCCTGCACCTGGACCCAGGGCAATTCCAGCTGCAGCGCCCCCCCGGGCTGTGACACCTGACACGGCCCCGATCCGCTGCAGGGCCCCCCGGCGCAGGGCACAGCCGGTAGGCGAGGATGGTTTATTGGCAGTTATTTGTAGCATACAAACCGGGGGAAGGGGAGGGGGGGGGGCGTATTTTAGATACAAAATTTTTTTGGAAATAGATAGAAAATCTCCTCCTCCCCCACTGGGGCCAGCGTCGCAGGGCACGGACCAGCCCCTCCCCGCCCCCCAGCACCTGCCCCAGGGCTCTGTGCACCTACAACGGGGCACGGCCCCCCTGCCCCCAGGCGCCCCCCTCCTGCCCTGCACCCACCGGGTGGCATCCACCAGGCCCTGTGGCATCGCCCCCGGAGGCCCGCACGCAGCCCCTGCCCCCCTGCGGCCTCCGGGCGGTGCCCACGTGGGGGGGCGAATCCAGGCCACGCTGCTCTGGCCCCGTGGGGCAGATCAGAGGGCTCAGGTGTCCCCCCCCCCCAGGGGGGGTCAGGCCCTGCCCCTGGCCCCACACAGGCCGGGGGAGGGGTTTCTGGTCCCCCCACTCCAGGCCCCCCCCCAGTTTCCACAGCATCCCCCCTACATCAGCCCAGTGGGGGCAAGCTTTGATTTGTGCCAGGATCAGATGGGGAAGGGGGGTAAACTGAGGCAAGGCGAGCTCGTCCATCCTCTCCCCTCTTCACCGGGACCCTTCCCGGCCATCCCCGTCCCCAAACCAAAAATTAGAGACAATAAATTAGAGCCAGGGACAACCCCCCCCCCGCCCCGCTTGGCCAAGGGCCCCTGAGACCCCCCAAGCCAGGAGAAGCTCCAGCGCGGGGTGTTTTTTCCCATGGGTTGGCACCGCCCCTTCCCCCAGACTCCCCATCTGGGCTACACTGTGGGACCCAGGGGGGGGGCACAGCACCCCCCAGCAGGAGGCGCTGGTGCCCCATGACACCCCCACTCCCGCTACAGGGTGAAAAGGCCAGAACCAATCCGCCCCCCCCCCACAGCAGCTCCGTGCAGGAGAGCAATCCAGGTCGAGACCCCCCCATTTTCCCTCTGCTCAGCCCCCCAGAACCTGCCCCCAACCCTCCCCCCAGGGACACAGGCCTGACCATTAGACTGGGGGGGGTTAGTCCTGATCACTCCTGGATCTGGGGGGTGCCCCCATCCAGCCCCCCCACACGTCCAGCCTAGGGTCCCTCCCCGTTTGCAGCCAGCCAGGGGCCTGTTAACCATTTCATCACTGGGGGGGGAGGTTCCTCACCCCCACATTCCCCAGCCCCACCTCCAGTGACCGGGACCCATGCTCAGCCCCCCATCGGCCCCCAGGCAAAGCCCTCAAAGCTGATGCTGGGGGGGGGGGCAGCAGCCCTGGGGGCCCCTCCCCAGCCTGTCCCCCCGTTTGACAAGGAGGTGGTGACCCACATCCCGCTGGGGTTGGGGGGTCTCCATACATCCCCCACCTCTACCTGGCCCCACAGTCCGTTCCGTAGTGGGGGGCTCAGGGACCCCCAATCGCTCCCCCCCAGCTCACAGCTCGATCTCAAAGGTTTTCTGCAGGTCTCCAGCGAAGGGGTTCACCGGGTCAGCCCCCCCGGGGGGCTTGGCCCCCAGCGCTGCCCATTGAGCCTCAAAGGGGTCCGGCTTGGGCCCGGGGCGGGCGGTGGCGAGCGGCGGGGCCATGGCCCCCGGCTGACCCGACTCCGGGGGCCAGGGGGCAGCGCTGCTGGACTTGGGTCGGGCCTGGGGGGGAGGGGGCAGCGCGGGGCCCAGCAGAGCAGGGGGGAAGGGGCTGGCCTTGCCCCCCAAGTTCGAGGGCGGCAGCTGGGCGGCGGAGCAGAAGACGTTGGCCACCATCTGGGAGGGGGTGATGCCCACCACGGGGACGCTGGGGGCTGCGAAGGGCCCGGCCGGCGGGTAGGCCCCCACGGGCACGTAGGCCGGCTGCATGTGGGGCGGCAGGAACATGCCCACGGGGGCGGGCGCGGCGTCGTAGCTCATGGGGTAGGGGGGCAGCGTGGCAGGCAGGGCTGCGGGCACGGCCATCTGCTGCGCCTTGGCCGTCTGGGCCACCTCCTCCAGCCAGCGCTCGGCCTCCGATGGGGTCCTCTTGTGTCCGGGCTGGAACGGGGGGGCCTGCGAATGGGCCCCCGCCCCAGGCTCTCCCCAGGCGTCCGGCCCTGCGGGCAAGGAGAAAAACAATGTCAGGAGCGAGACACCCCAGTGGCAATGCCAGGACGGGGCGCGGAGGGCTGGCTACCTACGAAGCCCTTGCCTGGCACGAAGATGCAGCTGCCTCTGGGGTGGAGCACGTGGGCTGGCTACCCAGGGACCTCTTGCCCAGAGCAGAGATTGGCTTTCTCTGGGGTCGGGGGCAGGGCTGGTTATACAGAGATTTTCCCTCTGGGCGACAGCTTGTCCGTGTGCCCTTGGCACCGTGTGGGTACGGGGTGTGCCCGGGGGTGATCCCCAGGAGAGGGGCCTGGCACCCCCAGCACAGCCCCCAGGGGGCCTGGCCTAGTTGGGGGTGACACCCCTGGGGGTGCACATGGCGTACCTCGGGGGCGTGGCACAGGGGACGTGGCGCAGTACATGGGGGGGTGCGTGGGGATGTGGTACAGGGCACGGGGGGGAGGGGTTCCCGGGGGCCTGGCACAGGGGACGCGGCACAGGGCACGGGAGGGGGTTTGCGGGGCCCGTACCTTGGGGGAGCCCTGCTGGGGGGGAGGCGGTGCCGTCGGCGGCCGTGGGGCTGAAGGGGTCGGCGGGTGGGCGAGCGAAGGAGGCGTCGATCTGGCTACAGAGGGCGCTGATCCCGTCGCTGTCACCGGTCGGGGTCGACTCCAGCTCCGGCACTGGGGGGGGGGGGCGAACTCGGAGTGAACAACCCCCTTCCAGTGTGGCCCCCGGTTAATACGCCCCCCCATCTCTTAAAGGGCTGGAAGCCAAGATACCCCCCTAGGGTCCAGCTGCCCCCCCAGCTCCCGTGGCCCCTGCTGCCCCCCACACCCAGTTCCCCCATGCCCCTACCCCCCCCAGCTGCCACGTGTGCCCAGCTCACCCACACCCCTGCCCCCCCAGTCCCTGCTTCCCTGCCCCGGCGCCCCCTTACCCGGCTCCCTGCCCCCCGGTCCCGACTCCCCCTTGCCCGACTCCCTGCCCGGCTCACCGGCGCCCCCGGGCGGGCAGTCCCCCTTGCGCTGCAGGGTGGAGGGCAGGTCGCTGAGTCGCAGCGAGAGCTGGCGTTTGAAGGGCGAGTTCCTCTGGCTGAGGGCGGGGAAGCCGCGGAAGGAGCCCTGCCGGACCAGCTGCTCCAGGGGCGCGTGGCGGCGTGGGATGGCGCGTTGGGGGCCCCCCTCCCCCTTCTCCGCCGGCGACGTAGCCCCCTGCGGCGGGGAGACACTGCCCGGCTGGGCAGGGCCGGGGGGCGCCGAGGGGGCGGCGGCTGGGGCGGCCTCCGCTGGGAGAGAGAGTCGGGGTGAGACCCCCCCCGTAGTTCCCCTCGCCACCCCCCCAGCGCCCTCTGCCCCTCCCCCCAGGACAGCCCCCTTTCCTGGCACCTGCCCTCCAAGCGCCCTCTTCCCCCGCCCCCAGGAACCTCCATCCCTCCCTCAACACATTCAAGCTCCCCCACCTCAGACCAAGTGTGTCCCCTCCCAGCATGCACGAGTGGGCTGGGCAGGGCATGAGAGTACGGGGCGTGGGGGACACACGGGGGCGGGTACCCGAAGCGGTGGGGGGTGGAGTTGAGCAGGCGAGGGGGTATGGGGGAGATGGTCAGGAGCTGAGGGTAATGGCGGGGGGACACAGGGGGGCGGGTACCTGGAGGGGTGGGGGGTGGAGCTGGGCAGGCGAGGGGGGGCGGAGATGGTCAGGAGTTGAGGGTAATGGCGGGGGGGGGTGACACGGGAGGGCGGGTGCCTGGAGGGGTGGAGCTGGGCAGGTGAGAGGGGGGGCAGAGATGGTCAGGAGTTGAGGGAAATGGCGGGGGGGACACGGGGGGGCGGGTGCCTGGAGGGGTGGAGCTGGGCAGGTGAGGGGGGGCGGAGATGGTCAGGAGTTGAGGGTAATGGCGGGGGAGGGTGACACGGGGGGGCGGGTGCCTGGAGGGGTGGGGGGTGGAGCTGGGCAGGCGAGGGGGGGCGGAGATGGTCAGGAGTTGAGGGTAATGGCGGGGGGGGTGGCACGGGGGGGCGGGTGCCTGGAGGGGTGGAGCTGGGCAGGCGAGGGGGGGATGGGGGAGATGGTCAGGAGTTGAGAGTATGGGGGCGACACGGGGGGGGGAAGATGCTCAGGGGCTGAGGGCATTGGGGGGCGGGAGGAGGACACGGGGGGGCGGCTGGAGCTGGGCGGTGGCTCCGGGCGCGTCCCGCTCACCTTTCTTCCTGTCCTGCAGCTGGCGCAGCACGAGCTGGCGCTGGGCGGGCTGGCTGGCGGCCGGGGCGCGGAAGGAGCCCTCGCGGGCGAAGCTGGTGCGGTTGGCGTCGAAAGAGGCCGTCACCCCACACTCCTTCTCCCGCTTCTGCTTGCGCTCCAGGCAGGCGGCGAAGGCGCAGCCCACGGCGTGACTCAGGCGCTCGCCCTGCGGGCAGGGGGCAGAGCCGGGTCAGGACACGAGCAGCCTTCGCACGGGCCATGGGGGGCGTGCACGGGAAGCCAACTGGGCGAGCCCCTTCGCACAGGGACCTGCACGAGTGGCTGCGGTGGCACAGCAGAGTGCACGGGGGCACGTGCAAGAACCAGCGAGCGTGGCGGTGCAGAGAGGCTGCGTGTGCAAGGCGTGTGCGCATGAGCACCGGTGTGCAAGTGAGGTGCGTGCGGGCAAGGCAGGCGTGCCAGGTGCAGTGTGCAGGCGAGGTGAGCGTGCAAGGTTCAGCACATGGGCGAGGGTACGAGGTGTGCAATGTTCAGCACACGGGTGAGGCGGGCATACCAGGGGCAGTGCACAGCGAGGCGGGCGGGGTGTGGCAGGTTCAGCATGCGGGTGAGGCAGGTGGGTCGAGGCGTGCCATGTATAGCATGTGTGTGAGGTGTGCGAGGCATGCCAGGTTCAGCATGTGGGCGAGGCGTGCGAGGTGCAGCATGCGGGCGAGGTGTGGTGCATGGGCAAAGCAGGTTCAGCATGCGGGAGAGGTGGGCGTGCCAGGTTCAGCACACAGGCGAAGGTGCGAAGCGTGTGAGGTGCAGCAGGCGTGCGAAGCGGGCATGCCAGGTTCAGCACACGTGCCAGGGTGCGAGGTGCAGCGGGCGTGCAAGGCATGCCAGGTTCAGCATGCGTGCAAGCCATGCGAGGTGCAGCGGGCGTGCGAGGTTCAGCACATGGGTGAGGGTCCAAGGCGTGTGAGGGGCAGTGTGCGAGGTGCAGTGTGCGTGCGAGGTGTGCCAGGTTCAGCACGCGTGCAAGGGTGCAAGGCATGTGAGGTGCAGCGGGTATGCGGCAAGGTGGGCATGCCAGGTTCAGCACACGGGCGAGGGTGCTAGGCGTGTGAGGTGCAGCGTGCGAGGGTGCGAGGTGCAGCGGGCAGGCGGGAGGGCGAGGCAGGTGTGCCAGGTTCAGCATGCAGGCAAGGGTGCAAGGCATGCAAGGTGCAGCGGGCGTGCGAGGCATGCCAGGTTCAGCACACGGGCGAGGGGCAGCGTGTGAGGTGCAGGGTGCGAGGTGTGCAGGCGAGAGTGCGAGGTGTGCAAGGGGCAGCATGCGAGGCGCAGGGTGCGTGCAAGGTGTGCCAGGTTCAGCACGTGGGTGAAGGTGCGAGGCGTGCAAGGGGCAGCGTGCGAGGTGCAGGGTGCGTGCAAGGTATGCCAGGTTCAGCACGTGGGCGAGGGTGTGAGGCATGCGGGGGGAGCGTGTGAGGCACAGGGTGCGTGCAAGGTATGCCAGGTTCAGCATGTGGGTGAGGGTGCGAAGCGTGCGAGGGGCAGCGTGCGAGGCGCAGGGTGCGTGCAAGGAGTGCCAGGTTCAGCACATGGGCGAGGGTGCGAGGCATGCGAGGGGCAGCGTGCGAGGCGCAGGGTGCGTGCAAGGTATGCCAGGTTCAGCACGTGGGCGCGGGGGTGAAGCGTGCGAGGGGCAGCGTGCGAGGCGCAGGGTGCGTGCAAGGAGTGCCAGGTTCAGCACATGGGCGAGGGTGCGAGGCATGCGAGGGGCAGCGTGCGAGGCGCAGGGTGCGTGCAAGGTATGCCAGGTTCAGCACGTGGGCGCGGGGGTGAAGCGTGCGAGGGGCAGCGTGCGAGGCGCAGGGTGTGTGGAAGGTGTGCCAGGTTCAGCACATGGGCGAGGGTGCGAGGCATGCGAGGCGCAGGGTGCGAGGCGTGCAGGCGAGGGTGCGAGGCGTGCGAGGGGCAGCGTGCGAGGCGCAGCGTGCGTGCGAGGTGTGCCAGGTTCAGCACGTGGGCGAGGGGGCGAGGCGTGCGGGCAAGGGTGCAAGGCGTGCGAGGGGCAGCGTGCAGGGCGCAGCGTGCGAGGTGCAGCGGGCGTGTGAGGTTCAGCACACGGGCAAGGGTGCGAGGTGTGCAGGCGAGGCGTGCGAGGGGCAGCGTGCGAGGCGCAGCGTGCGTGCGAGGTGTGCCAGGTTCAGCACGTGGGTGAGGGGGCGAGGCGTGCGGGCGAGGCGGGCACACACCCGGGGGCCACGCACCGAGTCCTTGAGGGCCAGGAAGCAGTGGCAGATCCAGCGGCGCGTGGTGCCGTCGCGGCAGATGTAGGAAAAGGCCTTGTCGAAGTTGCGGTCGGGGGCGCAGAACGAAACCTTCTCAATGGTCTGGTCGACGATGAGATCCTGAGGGGAGGGGGGGGGCATGAGACGGGGGCAGCGCATCCCCCCCCGCCTCAGCCCAGGGGGACACTCTGCACGTCCGCGGGGCTCCCACGGAGTCCATGGGGGGTGGGGGGATGGCAGGACCCCCCTGTGACGAACTGGGACTGTTCTCACAGTGGTCTGTGAATGCTGACAGGGGAGTGTTCTGGGATAGTCTGCATTGCAGGATGGGATCTGCCCGAGGGCGCATACCTGAGTGTGTAACATGAGAACCCAGGAAGGGGTTGAAGGCGAGGCGACTCCTTAGCCGGGAAACTGAAAAAGGCTGTGGGAGGGGTGGCTGAAGGCAGAGGGCTGGAAGGAGGCTGGAGAGATGGCTGGGAGGCAGAGATGGCTCTGACCCCCCAAAGGGGGGTGGGCTGGCATGCCCTGGGACCCCAAGCTGGACCTAACTGAGGGGGGGGCCCTGTTGTCTGTGCCTGCAAGACCTGTCTTGGACTGTATTCCTGTCATCCAAATAAACCTTCTGCTTTACTGGCTGGCTGAGAGTCATGGTGAATCGCAGGAAGTCGGGGGTGCAGGGCCCTGAGTCCCCCAATACTCCGTGACAACTGGTGGCAGCGGTGGGATCTACTGCACCCCGTGGACGGCGCTTCCTGCAGTAAGTGACTGGGGAGCAGTAAAACGAAGGGGGATTGACGGGGACCAGGCCGGCTGAAGAGTGGGAGAGAGACGGTTATTACCCGTGGGAGTGTGTGACCAGCGAGAAGGACTTTTGCAGTAACAGGATCCCCCGGGGGGATCGCAGCGAGTGGTCCCAGGGGCGGAGGAGTCTGCAGCTCGACCCTGGCAGAGAGGTGGTGACCTCGAGAAGAGCTGGCACACTAGGGGTCCCCCTGGGAACTGTGGGGAGCTGTGAGCACACAGGCCGGTGAGTGGCCAGCAGGAAGATGTATGCCAAGCGGCTTAAGAGCGACCTGGTGGAGCTGTGCAAGCAGAGGCGGCTGCGCATTGGGAGGCTCACCAAAGAACAGCTCATTGCCCAGCTGGAGGCGGAAGATCGCGCGAATGAACTGATCCCTGTGTCTCAGGGAAGCAGCCTGGCAAATGCAGCGCAGGCACCAGTGTCTGTCCCAGCTGGGAGTGGTCAGCCGGCTGCTGAGGGCTTCCCGAGACCCCTCCTTCCTATGCCTAGGGGAAGGGTGGGGAGGAGCCCAGCAAATACCGAAGGCACCGTGACCCCCCCGGCCAGCAGGGGGTCCTCCCGGCGAAGCTCGCCGGCCAGCAGAGGATCCTCCCGGCGACGTTCGGCATCAGGGGAGCGGAATTGGCTGGAATGGGAGAAAGAGCTAAAACTGAGGGAGCTGGAGGATCGTGAACAACAGAGACAGCATGAAGAGAGACAGCGTCAGCATGAACGGGAGGAGAAAGAGAGACGGCATCAGCGTGAAGAGAGACAGCGTCAGCAGGAACGGGAGGAGAATGAGAGACAGCGTCAGCATGACCTGGAACTGGCGAGATTGAAGGGCAGCGAACCCCCGGCTGCGGTGAGTGAGGGGGGACCCGGGACTGCACGGAGCTTTGATAAGTGCATCATGGCCCCATACAAGGAGGGGGAGGACATGGATGACTTCCTGGAGGCCTTTGAGACGGCCTGCGAGCTGCACCGGGTGGAGCCCGCGGACAGACTCCGGGTCCTTACCCCCTTACTGGACCCCAAATCCGTGGCATTGTACCGCCAACTGGGAGAGGCAGAGAAAGGGGACTACGAACTATTCAAAAAGGCCCTGCTACGAGAGTTTGGGCTGACTCCTGAGATGTACCAGGAAAGGTTCCGGAGTCAGGATAAAACCCCTGAGATCTCATATCTGCAACTAGCCGCCCGCATGGAAAGATACGCCAGCAAGTGGGCTGGTGGGGCCCAGACGAAGGAGGACCTGATTAAACTGCTGGTACTGGAGCAACTGTATGAGCGGTGCCCATCCGACCTGAGGCTGTGGTTGGTGGACAGAAAGCCAGAGAACCCGCGACACGCCGGGCAGCTGGCTGATGAGTTTGTAAAGAGCCGGTCAGGGGGTGGCAGGGAGGAGTCCCAAAGGAGCAATCCCACCACAACGCAGAGAGAGAGTCACCATGGGACCTCCCCGTGGGAAAATACAGAAAAACCCCATCAGAGGGGAACATCCGGCATCAGGACCATCCGACCCACTCAAGGGGACCCATGGGACATGGGCTGCTACCACTGTGGCCAAAAGGGCCACATACGGGCCCAGTGCCCCAGGCTCAGGGACAGACTGAGCAGGCCGAACCCACAGAGGGTTGACTGGGTAGAGACCCAGCCCGGCGAGAGGCAGCATTCCCAGGGAAGGGGGGCTGGCAGAGTACCACCTGCTAAGGAGGGAGGAGAGCCCCAGGCCAGCTTCTCTGGGGGGCCAGATGCTCTGGATTCAAAGTTCTCCGTTTACAGGGTTGGCGCGGGGCTGTCCCTGCGGAGCGAGTGCCTTGTTCCCCTGGAGGTGGATGGGAAGGAAGTTTATGGTTACTGGGACACGGGCGCAGAGGTGACACTGGCCCAGCCCGAGGTGGTGGCCCCAGATCGGGTGGTGCCCAACACCTTCCTGACCCTGACCGGGGTGGGCGGGACCCCATTCAAGGTTCCCGTAGCGAGGGTACACCTGAAATGGGGGGCCAAGGATGGCCCCAAGGACGTGGGAGTGCACCACCATTTGCCCACTGAGGTGTTGATGGGGGGGGACCTAGAGGACTGGCCCAGCAGCCCCCAGACCGCCTTAGTTGTGACCCGCGGTCAGAGCCGGCGAGGGGCACTGCGCCCTGGCCTTGGGGGGGGTGCCTTGCCTGAGGCGCGGGACCCTAACCTGGTGGGGAGGGAACGCCCAGGGACGCGGCTCAGGGAGGCTGCAGCTTCGGACCCAGCGGGCGAGAAAGAGCAGGTGGCCATCCCCGTCCCAGCTGCTGAGTTCCAGGCCGAGTTGCAGAGAGATCCCTCCTTGCGGAAGATAAGGGACCTGGCCGACCTCAATGCGGTACAGACCATGGGACGAGGTGGCCGGAAAGGATTCCTGTGGGAGAAGGGGTTCCTGTACCGAGAATGGGCTCCCCCAGGGAAAATGGAGTCAGGGGGGATCAGGAGGCAGCTGGTGGTACCCCAGAAGTATCGCCGCCAGCTGCTGTGCCGGGCCCATGACATTCCCCTCTCAGGGCACCAGGGAACCTGGCGTACCCAGCAGAGGCTGCTACGGAGCTTTTACTGGCCTGGGGTCTTTGCTACTGTCCGACAGTACTGCGGATCCTGTGACCCCTGTCAGAGGGGGAGGAAGGCCTGGGACAAGGGGAAAACAGCTTTAGGACCCTTGCCCAGCATAGAGGAGCCTTTTCGGAGGGTGGCCAAGGTAAAAAGGGCGGCTCTGAACCAAGAGAGCCCAACGCACAGACCTCCAGACTGGAGCGCTGGGAGAAGACCACAGCCCAGTTGGAGCCCCAGAGGTATGGGGATGGGAAAAGGGCACAGGACGCATAAACCTTCCCACATGCGAACTGCGAGTGCCATCAAGCACCCCCAACCTAAGGGGGAGCGTGAAACTGGAGGGGCCTGGTGTAATTCTCACCAAGGAATGGGAGGGATGCGGGGGCATCCATGGGAACGGGGGTAGGTTCGAACTTCCCCAGGTCACTGGCTAAAGTGACCCTGCTCAGTTCGGTCTCGAAGGGGGGAGAGATGTGACGAACTGGGACTGTTCTCACTGTGGTCTGTGAATGCTGACAGGGGAGTGTGCTGGGATAGTCTGCATTGCAGGATGGGATCTGCCCGAGGGCGCATACCTGAGTGTGTAACATGAGAACCCAGGAAGGGGTTGAAGGCGAGGCGACTCCTTAGCCGGGAAACTGAAAAAGGCTGTGGGAGGGGTGGCTGAAGGCAGAGGGCTGGAAGGAGGCTGGAGAGATGGCTGGGAGGCAGAGATGGCTCTGACCCCCCAAAGGGGGGTGGGCTGGCATGCCCTGGGACCCCAAGCTGGACCTAACTGAGGGGGGGGCCCTGTTGTCTGTGCCTGCAAGACCTGTCTTGGACTGTATTCCTGTCATCCAAATAAATCTTCTGCTTTACTGGCTGGCTGAGAGTCATGGTGAATCGCAGGAAGTCGGGGGTGCAGGGCCCTGAGTCCCCCAATACTCCGTGACACCCCCCACGGCTCCCCACTGCCCCATAACCCCCCCACAATCCCCAGTCCCTCCCCCCACACCCTCCTCCCGTACCTTTGTTTTGTCGTCCACGACCCGCAGCCCGTCGGCCGACACCCACAGAACCGACTTCACCGACTTGCGCCCGCTCTGCAATGGGGGGGGGGGGGAGTGTGTCAGTGGGGGATGCTAGAACGCCCCCCCCCCCAGCCCATCCCTCACTCCTGAGCCCTCTCCCCCACGGCTGGGGGGAACCAGTTCAGAGACTGGAAAAATCTATCAGCCCCCCGGGAAGATAACGGGGGATGATGGGTGGCTGGGGTGGGGGGGTGCTGGGGAACTCGGGGTGGAGAAGGGGGTTGAAGGAGGAGGTGCTGGGGGTTCCCAGTGGGGGGCACCAGGAGCATCAGGCCTAGACCTGCCCTCCCCCCCTTGTGCCAGCTGCACTCACTGTTTTCAGCTTCTTCACAGCCTCTTCGCACACGTGCATCCCCCGGGACTCCTCCACCTCCACGTGGCCCAGGTACTGCAGGGAGCAGAGGTCAGAGCCAGGCCACCTCCCCCCGGCAAGATCCCAGCGCCCCATTACCCACCCCTGGGTGCAGGACGCCTGGGTTCCCTGCAGGGAGGGGTAGGAGCTGAGCAGGCCCATGTGTGTGGGATGGGGGTGTGCGAATCCCGTGCACACGTGTGTGCATCGCAGGGGAGCTACTGCAAACATGGGTGTGCAAGCCAAGCGTGCAACCCCCCAGCCTAAGGATGCCCACTGACCCATGTGTGCAAGGCAAGCGTGCACACCCCGGCCTGTGAGAGCAGAATGGGGAACCCCCTGACCCACGTGTGCCGAGTGTGCAACCCTGCAGGCTGTGCGACCCGAGTGAGTAAAGCCCTGCCCATGGACCTGCGTGCACCCTGCTGAGCCGAGCCCGTGCGTGACACATGTGTGAAAGATACTAGTGTACAGGTGTGCAAGCGGAGGGCGTGCCAGACGTGCCAGCCCGTGGGACTCACCCGCTCTCGTGCCAACGTGCGTGAGCCCCCCCCCCCCCCGTCTGACTCACCCGCACGGGGAAGCTGCACTTGCCCCGGCGCACAGCCTCCTCGTCGGCCTGCCACTGGTGGGGCCGGCTGGCCTCGGGCACGTAGGCCGGCTTCTTCCGCCGCAGGCTCTGCCGTAGCTTGTTCATGGCGCCGCCGCCGGGGCCTGGGGGGACACGGGGGTGAGCCAGGACGCCCGGGGCCAGGACGCCTGGGTTCTTGCGCAGCTCGGGGAGGAGAGGAGAGGGGAGTGGGGGCTGGTGGGTTAGAGCGGGGGGGGGGGGGGGGGCTGGGAGCTAGGACTCCTGGGTTCTCTCCCCAGCTCTGGGAGGGGAGTGGGGGCTAGTGGTTAGAGCCAGGGGAGCTGAGAGCCAGGACTCCTGGGGTCTCTCCCCAGCTCTGGGAGGGGAGTGGGGGCTAGTGGTTAGAGCCAGGGGAGCTGAGAGCCAGGACTCCTGGGGTCTCTCCCCAGCTCTGGGAGGGGAGTGGGGGCTGGTGGTTAGAGCCAGGGGGCTGGGAGCCAGGACTCCTGGGTTCTTTCCCCAGTTCTGGGACGGGAGGCTAGTGGTTAGAGCCGGGGGGCTGGGAGCCCAACTGCCCCCAGGAGCTCCCCATGTGGACAGACACAAGAATCGTTCACGGGGGGCAGGGAGGTCTCTGCCCAGCCAGCCCTAGTCCATGGCGGCTCTGGGGAAGGGGCACCCCTTCTCCGCCCCCCACCCCCAGTTCACCCCCCCTCCCTGCCCAAGATGGGTTCTCCCCACTCATCAGACAGCCCCCGGTGCCCCGAAATGGAGCGAGGTTCAGTGTGAGCCCGAGGCACCAACTGCGGGGCCCTGGCACACAGGGGGCATCTGCTGTGGGCCCCCCTTCGCCGAGCTGGCCTGTGCCCCACACAATGCCCCCCAGCTCCTAACAAGGGGCACAAAAGGGGCCCAGATGGAAACCCCCCCCCCCAACCCAGCATCAAACGGACTGTGCCCTGGGGCAGGGGCCTGAACCCCCCAGCAGATTGTTGGGGCTGGAGATTGGGGGGCCGTGGCTGGTAGTGGGAGGTGGGCGGGTCAGGGGGAAGATGGGGAGGAAGGGGCCAGGCCCGCGTCGGGGCCTTGATTTAAAATCGGCCCCAGACAACCGAGTGGCAGCCAGAACAAAAGGCCGCGGTGGGGGGCCAGCCCCATGGTAACCCCCCTCCCCCTGAGGGAGGCAGCTGCCCCCAATCAGCACAGAGCTCCCGACAGCTGGTCCCCCCCCCACCAGCTGGAGCCGAGCGGGGAGGTCGGGGCCAGGCAAACATTTGGCCAAGGGGGTTTGTTTCCTCAGCTGCTCCCCCCCCCCCCTGCCCAGCCCCCAACCCCCCTGCACGCCAGATCTCCTCCCCCTAAATGCCCCCTGCCCCAAGCGTGGGGCCGGATTTCCCAGGGGTGTCCGGCACTGGGAGCTGGGGTGTTGAGCCTTTGGGAGGGGGAGAGACCCCCCCAAGCAGGCTAAGGGAATGTGGGGGGTCTCTCCCCACACCCAACAGTCTGGGCGAAATCACGCGCAGGGAGAATTCGCCTGGGGGGGCGGGGGTCCTGGCTCAGACAAACCAGAGCAGGCTGGACAGTGTCTGGGCGGGGGGGTGGGGGACGGACGCACGGACTGGAATAGTTTCAAAGTGAAACTAACAAGAATCAAATCAATAACAGACCAACCGCAGCTCCCAGAGACCCTACAATAACAGATCAGCCCCCAGAGACCCTACAATAACAGACCAGCCCCCGGAGCCGCAGGGCCCAGAGACCCTACAATAACAGATCAGCCCCCAGAGACCCTACATTAACAGACCAGCCCCCGGAGCCACAGGGCCCAGAGACCCTACAATAACAGACCAGCCCCCGGAGCCGCAGGGCCCAGAGACCCTACAATAACAGACCAGCCCCCGGAGCCGCCACGCCCAGAGACCCTACAATAACAGACCAGCCTGTCCACCCCCTGAAGGGCTGAGCTCCCCAGAGCTTAGGCCAGCTCCGGGAGGGGGATATAAATATTCCCCATTCACCTCCCCCCATTGGTGCCCGGCTCCCAGCCCTGCGGGAAGTGGGGGAGGAGCTGGGGGGACCCAGCCCCGACCGCTCCCATGGAGCGGAGCCAAGCGGACGTCTCGCCCGGGGATCCATGCGGCAAAGCCGCTGGTGTCGTCTGCCCTCGCCCACAGGAGACCCCCCGTGCCAGTTGCCGCTGGTGGCACACTGGGATTTCTAGCCACATGTGCCCCCCCCCCTGCCCTGGCACTCACGTATCCCAGTGCTGGGGGCGGCCTGCGGGGACCCCAGAGCAGAGCCGAGCTTGGGGACCTGCTCCGGCCTGGGACGCAGCCCTGCCGGCGGGGGCAGCTCCAGGGGCCGGTTCCCCTCCTTGATCCGCTCCAGATGTGGCCACGCAGGGCGGGCCGGGCGGAGCTGCATTTCTGTGGGCACCTGCCAGGGCCCAAAGCAGCTTCGACCCAAAGCTCCTGACCCACTTTGGGAGGGAGCTATGCCTGTCACAGGGAAACTGAGTCACGGGACGTGGCCTACCCCACAATGACTCATTGACAGCCTGGAACAGAACCCAGGAGTCCTGGCTCTCTCCTCCCACAACCAATAGATCCCGCTCTCCTCCCAGAGCTGGGAGAGAACCCAGGAGTCCTGGCTCTAACCCACCAGAGCCTACTCCCCTCTCAGAGCCAGGGAGAGAACCCAGGAGTCCCGGCTCCCAGCCCCCCCCCCCGCTCTAACCCACCAGCCCCCATTCCCCTCCCAGAGCCGGGGGAGAACCCAGGTGTCCTGCTGTTCCCCTTTGGCTGGAGGCTCCAGCAGCAGCTGGCCTCCGACGTGGCTCTAACGGATGCTCATAATTCCAGATTGTTTCCCAACTTCCTGTCGGCTCCCGGCTGGCGTCTGGGACCCCTTGAGCTCGGCTGGGTCGGCCCTGGGGAACTCGGCGGTTGTCTCTGCCAGGGGCAGGGGAATGGGAGTGCTTCTTGCACACGCCCCCGCGGCGAGCGCTTCCCAGCCTGCCCCATCAGCCCCGCTGCCAATTGTCTGCTCCAGGTCCCCAGAACCCCAAAGCCCATCCCCCCTCCTCCTCGGTTGGGCTCCACGGCAGAGAGCCAGGGATTCGCACCCCATTTGCGTAGGGAAACTAAGGCACTGAGCAATCGCAGTAGCCCGAGTTCAGCACTGCGGAAGCAACAGGGGATTCTGCTAGTTCACCTGGGGCCCCCGCGAGATCCCAGCCTCCGCACAGACTAGAGACAGGATGAATCGCAGCCGTCTCTGGGGTGGGGCGCGGGGACCCGGCGCCAAGATGCAGCCGCCTCTGGGGCGGGGCAGTTGTTTATGCAGGGAGCTCTCCCCTGCTGGTCCTGGCGTGGCAAGGACCAAGCGCCACAATGTGACCCCTCGAACGTTCCCTCAAAGCACTTCCCAGACGCCAGCCCTGCTCCGCGGCCGGAGAGCTGGGAGCCACTCATCCCCAAGCCCTTCCTGTGGAGCACCAGGGAGCGAACCCAGGAGTCCGGAGGCCTGGGTCCCCCACCCACCCGCCTGCCCAGAGCTGAAGTCGAGCCGCAGAGCCCCAGTCCCCACTGCTCCCCCTCGTGCTGGGCCCTGCACCCAGCCCCTCCCCAGAGCCAGACGCAGACACCCGGGTCCCAGGCAGCCAGGCCTTTCCCCGCGGCGGGGGAATAATTCGTATCGCAGCAGCCAACCCGTCAGTGACGCTGGGCGCAGGCCTCCCAGGAGCAGTCTGCCAGACACTAGGCTGCAAAATACAGACCCATCGGCTCCCCTGCCCCCCTCCCCGGGCTCCTGAGTCACTGAGCTTCCAGGGGCCGCATGATTAAGGCAAGCGGGGGGGGGGGGGGGGTTCAGTCTTTTGATCATTGCCTGGGATACGCCACATCCTCCTTCCCCAGCAAAATCTGTCACATCCCCAGGCCGGCTGCAGCCGCCACCTGTTCCCAGAGCAAACATGCCCCAGCCTGGGAATTACGGGGCAAGAAGCCAGAGATCAGAGGGGTCAGGGAAGGGGGAGGGGGGATTGCACTGGGACGAGCCCCCTTGCTTTGGGTGTGACAAATATCCGCTCCTCCCCTGCCGGGGCTGGCACACCCCGCAAGAGATCGGTCACCCCCAGATGTGGTGGCCGCCCCCAAGAAGTAGCTGTTTTCAGGGGTGGGCATTTCGGCCCCTTCCCCAGCCACGCGCTCCACAGACAGGCCCATGCAAGCAGCTCCCCTGGGTGCCAGGCTCCCCCGGCCGTTCTGGGGTGGCCTGGGATCCCCCCGTTTGTCCACACTCCCTGGTCTCCTGTGTCTGAAAGAAACCGCCCCGGGCGGGTAACCGGCGCCGATCTCGGGTGGTTTCTTTGCAGCCGAAGGGGGCACGGCCGTGGGGAGACCCTAAATCCGTTCTCCCGGACGCCGGCTCCTCTTCCGTCCGCACCCCAAGAGTTTACACGCCCCCCAGTGGATAGCATCACAGATCAGCGGGCCCAGCCCGCACGACCCGCCAGCGTCAAGCGGGCCAGACGGGCGCTGTGCAAAGGGGCGCCCCGGGGCGATCAATCGCGCCAGCGTGGTTTGGATCGATCGCCCAGCCCGCGCCATCTGCCAGCGCTCAGCCCCCCCTCCGCGGCTGCCTTTGGTTTCCAAGACCCCGAACCACAGTCCTGCCAGATCTGCAAAACGCTAGAAAAATAAATGACACATTTCTCCCCCGTGCGGCTCCCACCTTTTTTTTTTTTGGGGGGGGGGGGGAATTTCCCTTTTCCCAGCACTGACTCCCCCCTCACTTCAGCTCTGCAAAATCAGTCAAATCCCCCATCCCGACCCAAGGCCCAGACCCCCCGTTTCCACAGGCCTAGGGAAGGGAGCGACCCAAAGGCCCTGGGGGGCGGGGGGGGCACAGACCCCACTCTCATTTCTGTGGCTTTGGAGAAAATAATCGGGGCGGGGGGGGGGGGGAAGCGAGGCCCACAGCCCAGGCTTGGCAGCAGTTCCCCTCCCTCCCGGACCCGGCACCAGGGCTGGGGGGGGGACCCCCAGAACTCTCCCCCCCCCCAGCATGCTGCAGACCGCAGCTAATAAACCCATCCGGTGCCCCCCGAGAGCAGCCATGCCCCCCCCCCGAGATGGGATCTGTACTAAATGCAAGAAGGGGAGAGGATAGGGGGGTCCCGCTTTGTAGAGCCCCCCCAGCCCCTGTGCAGCCGCCACTCGGGGGGGGCGGCCCCGGGGGGGGCTGGGTTTCGGAGCTGAGCCCCCCCTTTCCGAGACATTTTTGCAGGGGGGGGCTGCACCCTGGGGGGGGGCATTTGCAACGTGCACAAGGCGCGGGGGGGGGGATCGGAGCCCTGCACCCCCCGCCCAGGGCCCCGGGCCGGGCCGGGCCGGGCCCCCCTTACCCGGGCGCTGGCTGGCTCCGCAGGCACCGAGCGGCCCCCCCGGCCGCCCCCGGCTCCGGCTCCGGCCCCGGCCCCGGCCCCTGGTTGCAGTGACGCGCACGCGCCGCCTTCGCCTCCCCGGGAGCATTCCAGCCGCTGGCCACGCCCCCGCCTCACCACTATGCAAAGAGAGCCACGCCCCCTCCATTGCCACCCCTTGCTCAGCGCCTCTCAGCTCCCCTCCCATTGGCTGTGGTGTCATGAATATGCAGATAGGCCTTCGCTGACCTTACCCCCTTTTTTTTGGTGCAAGAGTCCCTCTGCCTGCTCCCATTGGCCCCCAGGCTCATGCATATGCAAATACACCTACCCATCCGTTGATAGGCACAAGGGTTGACCCCCCAGACTGGGCCCGGTGCTCAGAGGCGGGGGGGGCATGTGACCCCTTTACCCCTTGGCCACCTTCCTCCGAATAGACCCCCCCAGACCGCATCCATCCCCGCCCCCCATCTCACCCCAACCAATTGAGACCCCTGCCCAGAGCAAGTGAGAGATGGACCTCCCCACCTGACCCCTTAGCCCCCCAGAGCCCCTCCAGAGTTGGGCGGGGTTGTCGCCCGCAAAGAGAAAAGCCCCACCTCGGGGTGCTGCCAGCGCAGATCAGAACCGGGCCCCTCGCCCGGCCAGGACCCCCGGTGTTGCTAGTGGCGCTGTTCGATACGGAGGGGGGTGGCTTTGTGTGTGTGGACGCCCTTAAACCGGTTCAGACCTGCCGGAGGGTAGCTGAGCTAGACGGAGCCACCCGCGGCCACCAGCTCGGTCCATCCGCTGCCACTTCTCTGGCTGGCCCCCCCAGTGCCAGGGTTTGACTCCGGGGCACCCGTGTCCAGCCTGGGCCTGCAGCTGGGCCACGCCAACGGGCTGAGGTCGAGCTGTCCCCCGCGCTCCTTGGAAGCCACGCTGGCGGCAGCTGCTTCCGCGCCCCGCCTGGGCTTTGACCCCACAGGTCGGCCCTCGGCGGCTCCCGGCTTCCTCTGCTCAGCCGGCTCGCTCGCCTGTGATGCCGTAACCAGCACAGGGTGACCGGATGTCCCGATTTTATAGGGACAGTCCCGATTTTGGGGTCTTTTTCTTATATAGGCTCCTATTACCCCCCCAGCCCATCCTGATTTTTCACATTTGCTGTCTGGTCTCCCTAAACCAGCGTGGCACTGCCAGCTCTGATGTCATGGGGGGGGACGACTTCATGCGGGGAGCGGGGGGCACAGCTGTGAGCCGGGATGGGGCTGTTTGCTCGCACAGGAATGAAAACACTGCCTGGCCAGAGCATTGTTCCAACCCCCCGGGCAGCACCGTGATAGCCTACACGGGGCAGGACACCTGGGTTCTCTCCCCACCTCTGGCAGAGGGGCTGGGAGCCAGGACTGCTGGGTTCTGTCCCTGGCTCTGAGAGGGGAGGGGGGTTTAGTGGTTAGAAAAGGGGGGGCTGGGAGCCAGGACTCCTGGGTTCTCTCCCTGGCTCTGGGAGTGGGGTCTGGTGGGTAGAGCGGGGGGACCAGGAATCTGGATTGCGGGGGCCATCCGTCAGACAGGCGATAACCAGTTGTGAGCTGCACTAAATGAAGTTGGCCCAGGGGGGTTGGGCTACGAACCCTCCACCGCGCGGCATGGGAGGTCGCTGTGGCCCTGGGATGAACGTGCCAGAGCTGGGGATAGGATCCGAGAGTCCTGGCTCCACCCCCTCCCCCCATGCTGGGACCCTCTGCACCCCACTAACAATAAAGAGCAATGAACGACCCCGTGGCCAGAAAGCAGCTGCCAGCTCCCAGCTCGCCCCCAGCCCCACAGGCTCGGTGGGGGAGGGAACGGTTAGGGGGTGACGCCCCATCCTGCTGGCCCAGTCAAGAGACGCGAGCCGGGCACTGGGGGGCTGAGTTTCCTGCCCAGCTCTGCCAGGGCCTCAGTTTTCCCATCTGAAAAACTGAGATGCTTCTTTGGTTAGACGGTGAGCTCTTTGGGGCAGGGCTCATCCCACCCCGTGTCTGGGCAGCACCCGGCGCGACGGGACCTGATCTCACCCGGGGTCTGGGCAGCACCTGGTGCCATGTGGCCCAGATCTCGCCCGGGGTCTGGGCAGCGCCCCGTGCCGTGTGGCCCAGATCTTGGCTGGGGTCTGGGCAGCGCCTGGCGCGACGGGGCCCTGATCTTGACCGGGGTTTGGGCAGCGCCTGGCGCGACAGGGCCCTGATCTCGGCTGGGGTTTGGGCAGCGCCCGGGCCACGGGGCCCTGATCTCGGCTGGGGTCTGGGCAGCGCCCGGTGCCATGTGGCCCAGATCTTGGTTGGGGTTTGGGCAGCGCCTGGTGTGACGGGACCTGATCTCGGCTGGGGTCTGGGCAGCGCCCGGGCGACGGGGCCCTGATCTCGGCTGGGGTCTGGGCAGCGCCCGGCCCGACGGGACCCGATCTCGACCGGGGTCTGGGCAGCGCCCGGCCCGACGGGACCCAATCTCGCCCGGGGGCGACAATTGGAACTGTGACCTAAGGGATTATTTCAGCACGAGACACTCAGGTCTGGCCATGGCCGCCCGGGTGGAGCTGCGGAGAGCGAACCATCTGGAGCTGGGTTCTGCACGTCCTTGCGGTGGGAAAATCTGCCGTGTTCTTGGGAGCTGCCGTGACGTTAGCCGGAAACAAACGCTCAGATTAAAACCAGCTGCCTGCTCCCTGCGTGACTCTTGGGGAAGGGGCCACGGGGCCTGTCCCCTCTGGGGGGCGCTGGCTCCGACCCGGCCCCAGGGCGGGGACTGGCTGGCTCAGGGGGGCAGGGAAGGGCCCGGGGCTGCCCCCTCTAGCATAGGAGTCTGCCTGGGGCCCGGCGGGGCAAAGTGCCAGCTCCCGCAGTCAGCAGACGGCAGCAGGAGCTGGTTTCCCGGGGGGGCCCACGGCCGGGAACTCCTCTCCGGCAGGCTGGGCTCCCTGGGGATCCGCGGCGGTTCCCGGAATCGGCTCCTCGCGGCGCTGGGAGGTGCTGGCTGGGGCACTGGGCAGCTCCCTGCTCTGGGGCTGGATTGGCCCAGCGGGTGAAGCTGCAGCGGGGTGGGGGGGGGCTGAAGACGGGAGATCAAAGCCTTGGAGAGACCAAAAGCGCCTGCCGCTGTCACGGGGCCGGAATCTGGGACACTGGGATGGTGCAGAACCGGGGGGGAGGGGCTGCAAAGACAGGGGGCCCAACGGGGGGGGGACCCTAACATGGGAATTGTGTCTATGTCTTTGCCTGGCTCTGCAGGAACCAGCTGGGGGCTGCAAGACTCTGCCCCCCAAGTGCCTCGCACCCAGCTGGGCCACCCCGTCTCCCTCCAGCTGGGCCAGCCCCTGCCCCCCGCAGCCCTCTCTGTGGGGACAGCAGTAGCGGGGGCGAAGGGGGAGCACGTGGAATCGGGACCTCCGACTTGGGGAGGGGGGAGCGTCGGGAGAAGAAATCGACAAGGCCCACGCAGGTGTAGGATTTAATGCACATGGCCCGGCGACAGGACAGCGACGCTGGCGGGCACGGCCTGGCAGGGCCGCGGGCACAGACGGCCCCCGGAGCTCGGCCGAGTTCCCAGCCCACGGCAGCGAGGGCTGCGGTCGCTTCGGCGCTTCAGATCCCCCAGGTCGGGGTGCAGGGAGGTCCTGTTTGGGGTGCCAGGCCCCTGCCCGGTGCTAGGCTCCCCGCTCCCGGGCCCAGTACTGCCCGTAGAGCTCCTGGAAGAGGCCGTGGCAGGGGATGCGGGCGCGCAGCCGGGCGCAGAGCAGGAAGCAGCCGGCCAACTTGCGGTGCAGGGCGTAGCTCTCCTCGGGGGGCGGCGTCAGCCGGTGGTGCAGCATGACGGGGATCAGGGCCTGCACGCGCCGCGTGGTGCTCTGGGCGCCGAAGTCAAAGAGCCCCGGGGCGGAGAAAGCCTCCCCCAGGATCATCACCGTGTCCACGTGTGCCTCCTCGAACTCCTGGGCACGGGCGGGGGGGGGGAGTTAGCGCCACGGGCGGGGGTCAGCGACTGGAACAGCCAAGCCCCTGCACAGAACCCCCCAGCTCTGCCGGTGTCCCTCACTCCCGACCCGCAGCCCCTGCTAGCTCAGCCCTGCCCCCCCCAGCTCTGCCGGTGCCCCTCACTCCCGACCCGCAGCCCCTGCTAGCTCAGCCCTGCCCCCCCAGCTCTGCCGGTGTCCCTCACTCCCGACCCGCAGCCCCTGCCAGCCCAGTGCTGGCCCCCCCAGCTCTGCCGGTGCCCCTCACTCCCGACCCGCAGCCCCCTGCTAGCCCAGCCCTGCCCCCCCCCCAGCTCTGCCGGTGCCCCTCACTCCCGACCCGCAGCCCCTGCTAGCCCAGCCCTGCCTCCCCCAGCTCTGCCGGTGCCCCTCACTCCCGACCTGCAGCCCCTGCTAGCCCAGCCCTGCCCCCCCCAGCTCTGCCGGTGCCCCTCACTCCTGACCCGCAGCCCCTGCTAGCCCAGCCCTGGGCTCCCCCCAGCTCTGCCGGTGTCCCTCACTCCCGACCCGCAGCCCCTGCCAGCCCAGTGCTGGCCCCCCCCAGCTCTGCCGGTGCCCCTCACTCCCGACCCACAGCCCCTGCCAGCCCAGCCCTGCCCCCCCCCAGCTCTGCCGGTGCCCCTCACTCCCGACCCGCAGCCCCTGCCAGCCCAGTGCTGGCCCCCCCCAGCTCTGCCGGTGCCCCTCACTCCCGACCCGCAGCCCCTGCTAGCTCAGCCCTGCCCCCCCCAGCTCTGCCGGTGCCCCTCACTCCCGACCCACAGCCCCTGCCAGCCCAGCCCTGCCCCCCCCCAGCTCTGCCGGTGCCCCTCACTCCTGACCCGCAGCCCCTGCTAGCCCAGCCCTGGGCTCCCCCCAGCTCTGCCGGTGCCCCTCACTCCCGACCCGCAGCCCCTGCCAGCCCAGCCCCCCCCCCCCCCAGCCCTGTCGGTGCCCCTCACTCCCGACCCGCAGCCAATGCTAGCCCAGCCCTGGCCCCCCCAGCTCTGCCAGTGCCCCTCACTCCCGACCCGCAGCCCCCACCCTCCCAGCCTGGGGTCTCTGCTCGGCCCCCAGCACATCCCCAGCCCAGCCGCTCACCTTGGTCTCGAAGCCAGTCACAAACTTCAAGTCTTTCGATTTTTGGAGCACCTTGGCTCTGTCCCCCTCGGCTGCAGCTTTCACCACCTGCGGCAGGGAGGGGCCAGGTGAGAACAAGCTACAGGGCAACCCCTAGTGCCAGCCCTGCCTGCCAGGGGAGAGCGCCCCCTGCTGGCCCCCACCCCCTGTGACGCAGCGCCCCCAGGGCCTCAGGCCAGCACCGACTGAGAGCGCCCCCTGCTGGCCCCCACCCCCTGTGACACAGCGCCCCCAGGGCCTCAGGCCAGCACCGACTGAGAGCGCCCCCTGCTGGCCCCCACCCCCTGTGACGCAGCGCCCCCAGGGCCTCAGGCCAGCACCGACAGAGCGCCCCCTGCTGGCCCCCACCCCCTGTGACGCAGCGCCCACAGGGCCTCAGGCCAGCACCGACTGAGAGCGCCCCCTGCTGGCCCCCACCCCCTGTGACGCAGCGCCCACAGGGCCTCAGGCCAGCACCGACAGAGCGCCCCCTGCTGGCCCCCACCCCCTGTGACGCAGCGCCCCCAGGCCAGCACCGACTGAGAGCGCCCCCTGCTGGCCCCCACCCCCTGTGACGCAGCGCCCCCAGGCCAGCACCGACTGAGAGCGCCCCCTGCTGGCCCCCACCCCCTGTGACACAGTGCCCCCAGGGCCTCAGGCCAGCACCGACTGAGAGCGCCCCCTGCTGGCCCCCACCCCCTGTGACGCAGCGCCCCCGAGGGCCTCAGGCCAGCACCGACTGAGAGCGCCCCCTGCTGGCCCCCACCCCCTGTGACGCAGCGCCCCCAAGGGCCTCAGGGCAGCACCGACAGAGCGCCCCCTGCTGGCCCCCACCCCCTGTGACGCAGCGCCCCCTAGGGCCTCAGGCCAGCACCGACAGAGCGCCCCCTGCTGGCCCCCACCCCCTGTGACGCAGCACCCCCTAGGGCCTCAGGCCAGCACCGACAGAGCGCCCCCTGCTGGCCCCCACCCCCTGTGATGCAGCGCCCCCTAGGGCCTCAGGCCAGTCCTGTCTGCCAGGGGAGAGCGCCCCCTGCTGGCCCCCACCCCCTGTGACGCAGCGCCCCCGAGGGCCTCAGGCCAGCACCGACAGAGCGCCCCCTGCTGGCCCCCACCCCCTGTGACGCAGCGCCCCCAGGGCCTTAGGCCAGCACCGACTGAGAGCGCCCCCTGCTGGCCCCCACCCCCTGTGACGCAGCGCCCCCAGGGCCTCAGGCCAGCACCGACAGAGCGCCCCCTGCTGGCCCCCACCCCCTGTGACGCAGCGCCCCCGAGGGCCTCAGGCCAGCACCGACTGAGAGCGCCCCCTGCTGGCCCCCACCCCCTGTGACGCAGCGCCCCCGAGGGCCTCAGGCCAGCACCGACAGAGCGCCCCCTGCTGGCCCCCACCCCCTGTGATGCAGCGCCCCCAGGGCCTCAGGCCAGCACCGACTGAGAGCGCCCCCTGCTGGCCCCCACCCCCTGTGACGCAGCGCCCCCAGGGCCTCAGGGCAGCACCGACTGAGAGCGCCCCCTGCTGGCCCCCACCCCCTGTGATGCAGCGCCCCGAGGGCCTCAGGCCAGCACCGACTGAGAGCGCCCCCTGCTGGCCCCCACCCCCTGTGACGCAGCGCCCCCGAGGGCCTCAGGGCAGCACCAACAGAGCGCCCCCTTCTGGCCCCCACCCCCTGTGATGCAGCGCCCCCGAGGGCCTCAGGCCAGCACCGACAGAGCGCCCCCTGCTGGCCCCCACCCCCTGTGACGCAGCGCCCCCAGGGCCTCAGGCCAGCACCGACAGAGCGCCCCCTGCTGGCCCCCACCCCCTGTGACGCAGCGCCCACAGGGCCTCAGGCCAGCACCGACTGAGAGCGCCCCCTGCTGGCCCCCACCCCCTGTGACGCAGCGCCCACAGGGCCTCAGGCCAGCACCGACTGAGAGCGCCCCCTGCTGGCCCCCACCCCCTGTGACGCAGCGCCCACAGGGCCTCAGGCCAGCACCGACAGAGCGCCCCCTGCTGGCCCCCACCCCCTGTGACGCAGCGCCCCCAGGCCAGCACCGACTGAGAGCGCCCCCTGCTGGCCCCCACCCCCTGTGACGCAGCGCCCCCGAGGGCCTCAGGGCAGCACCGACAGAGCGCCCCCTGCTGGCCCCCACCCCCTGTGATGCAGCGCCCCCGAGGGCCTCAGGCCAGCACCGACTGAGAGCGCCCCCTGCTGGCCCCCACCCCCTGTGACGCAGCGCCCCCAGGGCCTCAGGCCAGCACCGACTGAGAGCGCCCCCTGCTGGCCCCCACCCCCTGTGACGCAGTGCCCCCTAGGGCCTCAGGCCAGCACCGACAGAGCGCCCCCTGCTGGCCCCCACCCCCTGTGACGCAGCGCCCCCTAGGGCCTCAGGCCAGCACCGACAGAGCGCCCCCTGCTGGCCCCCAGCCCCTGTGACGCAGCGCCCCCTAGGGCCTCAGGCCAGTCCTGTCTGCCAGGGGAGAGCGCCCCCTGCTGCATCCCTGCCCCAAATCACAGCGCCCCCTACGGCCTCAGGCCAGCACTGTCTGCCAGGGGAGAGCGCCCCCTGCTGGCCCCCACCCCCTGTGGCACAGTGCCCCCTACGGCCTCAGGCCAGCACTGCCTGCCAGGGGAGAGCGCCCCCTGCTGAGTCCCTGCCCCGAATCACAGCGCCCCCTAGTGCCACACTTGTTCCCCCTGCCGGCTGGATTTCCCATGTGGGTCTGCCCCCCGGCCCCGACCTGGGCCAGCCCTGCGGAGGCTGTGAGGGGGACACAGGATCCAGGCCAGGTGGCACCAGGCCGCTCAGGTGCCAGTTTCCACAAATACCCACACAAAGGAAGGTCTAAGGGTCACATGCCCCAAGGGTGCCCAATTCCTAGCTGCCCATAAACCCCAATTCCCTGAGGCACCCAGCACCGCCCCAGACGACATCCTGGACCAGTGGGCTGGGCACCGGCCGGGGACTCAGGCGTCCTGGGTTCTATTCCCAGCTGTGCCATTCGCCTCAGGCAAGTCCCCGCCCCATGACTCAGTTTCCCACCTGTAAAAGGCGGACGATGATCCTGAGTAAAGAACCATTAGCTCCATGGATGAAAAGACAGAACGATGCAATTGTGTAACATCAGGACCCAGCTGCTGGTATCTGGGCGCCGCCCAGACCCTGACTGAGATCGGGGCCCCGTCGCGCCGGGCGCCGCCCAGACCCCATCTGAGATCGGGGCCCCGTTGCGCTGGGCGCCGCCCAGACCCTGACTGAGATTGGGGCCCTGTTGCGCTGGGCGCCGCCCAGACCCCATCCGAGATCGGGGCCCCTTAGCACCAGGCACCGCAGAGAGAGTAAGAGACGGCCCCTGCCCCAAAGAGCTCCAGTCTGAACAGACAGAGTGGGAGGAGAAACTGAGGCCTGGGGAGGGGCGCTGACTTGCCCAGAGCTGGGAAGGGAATCCAGGTGTTCCATCAACGCAGCGCCCTAGCCCCCAGCCCCCGCTGCCTCTAACCCCGCGGGCTCCGAGGCAGCAGCCGGGTTGTCTCCGATACAGACAGGCAGGCTCCTGCGTGGTGGGCGGGCGGGCGAACGCGCCCATACCTCGATGTAGTGATGGGTGAACTCCCTGCTGAAGGGCCGGCTTGCTCCGAAATCCAGCAAGGTGACCTGGAACAAACGACAGAGCGGCTCACAGCCTGCATTGGGCTGCGGCTCAGGCCGGCTCCGGGAAATGCCAGGAGCGCCTGATTTCGAGCAGGGCCCCACCCTGCACACCTGTGGAACTCACTGCTGCTGGGCCCTGAGAACGCTCCATACTCAGCTGGCCTTTGCCAGCGGCTGGCGCTCGGCCAGAAGGGTTTTTAGCTGATGTGTTTTTTATTGCCCAGGCCACGGAGCGGATCTGCGAGCTCCTCGCTAGAGAGCGGACCCGATGAATAATTCAGCCGCAGAGCACGGGTTAGATTGGGATCGATACGCCCCGTGGGACGGAGGGGGAAATGGAGAGGCAGAGAGGCGAGGGAATCACCCGAGGGTAAAGGAGGAGGCTGGGACAGTGCCAGAGGAGAAGCTGAGGTGCTCCTGGCCCCCGTGCCCGAGTGCAGACAGCTCCGATGGACGTGTAGTGGGAAGCTCTGGCCCCGGGCTCCCCACGGCAAGATCGCAGTGTGGGGGAGTTTGTATTTCAGCCGGCAGGGCCAACGGGCGGGGCAGCTTCCCACGGGCCCCTCGCGATCAGCCCGTCTGACCTGCACACGCCGGAGAACGGCGCCTGGCCGTCCCCGCGCCGCTGGATGGGCTCCAGGCTGTCATGCCCCTAGAGGCAAGGGAGGGGTCGGGGTGACTACTACGTGTATTCTGGTAGCCTCTAAAGGCCAGGGTCCAGCGGGGCGATTACTATGTATATTACAGTAGCCCCTAAAAGCCAGGGTTGGGGGGGCAACTATTACATATATTAGGGTAGCTCCTAGAGGCCAGGGTCCTGGGGGGCAATTACACTGTGTATTATGGTAGTCCCTGGGTTGGGGGCGATTACTATGTGTATTATGGTGGTGACTCAGGCCCCCCCCCCCCCAAGCCAGCAGAACTGTGGAAAGGGGGCTCCCCCCAGGCATGGACTCGCCCGCTCTCCTGCAGCCCCCTGGCTCCGGTGCCGCCCTGCAGAGCGTGCCCTCCCCACAGCCGCCCCCCACCCCCAGCAGGGGCCCAAGCCCCACCTGGTGCTTGCCAGCATCGTAGAAGAAGTTGGCCCAGTTGGGGTCCGTCTGCATGAAGCGGAATTGGAAGAGCTCCCGCAGGCAGAGGTGCAGGACGTTGAGACAGATCTGGGGGGGCAGCGGGGGAGAGGAGGGGAATTACTGGTATTCGGGCGGTGCCTGGGGACCCCCATTCTCAGCAGCAGTATGGGACCTTTGATCGGGGGCCCTGCCGTGCCAGGCCCTGCCCACCGGATCATAATCCCTGCACAGCAGACCCAGAGACGCAGGGACTGGCTCCAGGTCACGCAGCAGCTTAGGGACAGAGCCAGAACCCAGAACCCAGGAGTCCTGGCTCCCAGCCTCCCGCTCTAACCACTAGCCCCCACTCCCCTCCCAGAGCCAGAACCCAGGAGTCCTGACTCCCAGTCCCTGCTCTAACCACTAGCCCCCACCGCCCCAGGGGGGCAGCCCGGCTGCCATGCTCGTCAGACCGAGCCCCCGCGTGTGCCCGCCCCTCACCTCGTTCCGGAGGTCCTGGGGTAGCTCCTGGCACTGATCCAGGGGGACGCCGCTCCCCAGCTCCATGGTCAGCACCCGCCGCGTCGTCAGCTCGCCCACCACCCTGGGCACCTCGAAGAAAGGGTCGCCGGCCAGGAGCTGCCTGGGGGGGTCAGCAGGACACCGCTGGCTACCCCCGCTCTGCCAGCCACGAGCCCCCAGCCCCCCACCCCCAGGGGTGGGAAGCCACCAGGTCCCCAGCTCTGAGCTGGCGGGACGCTGCTTCTAGGGGGCTGGGCAGCCTGCTAGAGTGGGGCCAAGGAGTAACCCATAGGTGGCTTAGCTCAGTTGGAGCAGTGCATGCTGGGACATGCAGTCCCCAGGGCCCGCACCGCTAACACAGGAGCAGTGCATGCTGGGACACGGAGTCCCCCCCCCACTAACACAGGAGCAGTGCATGCTGGGACACAAAGTCCCCAGGGGCCCCCCCGCTAACACAGGAGCAGTGCTTGTTGCACTGAATGGGGACTGGGGGGCCAGGACCCTGCTGCCAGCCCACAGCCCCTCCCCGGAGGCCCAGCACACGGGGGGCCCGGCCCGGTTGGTACCTGAAGCTCCGGGCGCAGTCGGCCTCGCGCCGGTAGTCACACTCCCACTCCAGCTCTCTCTGCAGCACCTGCAGCGTGTTGTCAGCGAAGAGGCCTGGGGAGGGCACAGGGGGGTGAGGCTGCGGGGGGGGGGGGGTAGAGAATCTCCCCTGCAACCCCCGAGAGAAGGGGGCCCCAGAAGAGCGAGCCACGCCCAGGGGAGGGGGCAGGCGAGACGCTGGGTAACACAGCCCCTCTCTCCCCCCAGGCACGGCGCAGGCCCTTACCCGCCGGGAGCACCGCGCTGACCCTCAGCAGCGCCAGCAGGTTCTCCACGTCACTCCGGATACTCTGGGCTATGCCCGGGTACTGTGGGAGGGAGAGAGAGGCGCTGGCTTGGAGAACTGAGGGGGGAGCGCCAAGCACCCCCCAGCTCAGAGCCCTTCCTAAGCCCCGCCCGCGAGAACAGCCAGGGCCACTGCCCCACTCAGGAGAAACTGAGGTACCCAGAAGGGAAAGGAGCTGATTAAGGTCACAAAGCAAGGCAGTAACAGAACTAGGAATAGAACCCAGGAGTCCTGGCTCCCGGCCTCCCCTGCTCTAACCACTACACCCCACTCTCCTCCCAGACCCAGGGACAGAACCCAGGAGTCCTGGCTCCCAGCCCCCCCTGCTCTAACCACTAGACCCCACTCCCCTCCCAGAGCCAGGGACAGAACCCAGGAATCCTGGCTCCCAGCACCCTGTTCTAACCCCTCCCTCATGCTCCCTCTGTAATTGGCCCCAGCTACCCTGAAGCTGCCACCCATGGGTGCTGGGGGGCAAGTGCCGCTCACCTGGATCTTCATGGCCACCTCCATCCCGTCGCGGAGCACCCCAAGGTGCACCTGGCCAATGGACGCCGCTGCGAAGGGCGTCTCCTCGAAGGAGGCCACCTTCTCCCGCCAGTCCTGCCCCAGTTCCTCTGCCAGCACTCTCTGAAACGCCAGGGCAGGGGAAAGACACGCTCAGCCAGTGCCCTGCCCTGGGGACACGCCGGAGCGTCTCGTCTCTAGGGCACCGGCTCCACAGGCCTGGGGGCTCTCAGTCCCATCGCCAGCAGGACGCCTCAGGGCTCTCCCTGACCCCCCGGGATACACGCTGTGGGGCGGCCGTCACTCACCCTGGTCTGCCAGGCTGGCATGAAGTCCGCGCTCTGCCGCACTCGCGCGAAGATCCGCTGCAGCTGCGGGTTGAGGAAGCTGTTATCTGCGGGGAGAGGCGGACTGATCAGCGGGGTGCTCCTGGGCTCGACGCGCCCCCACACCTGCCAGACTCAGCCCCCGGGAGAGGCAGCCCAGCCCCTATCATTCATGTGCCCGGCGTGCGGGGCTCTCTCTGCATACCCGGCCCCTCCAGGGACGGGCCCTTCCCCAAGGCTGAGGGGCCAGGGCTGAGGGGGTGTCGGTGAGGGCCGGGCACTTACCTTGGATACTCAGCATCTGCCCGATCTTGAGGGCGGCGCCCCGCACCTTGCACAGCGTGTCCACGATCCGCGCCGCGTTGGCCTCCGACAGGAAGGGGCTGGAGCCCAGGATGGAGCCGCTGCCGTCTGCGCAAAGGGGGCAGGGAGTGAGGGGGGGGGATGTCCTAGGGCTAGTTCCTCGGGGGGCTGACACCCACATCTCAACAGCCCCCATGGGAGACCAATGGGCCAGCAACCCAGCCCCCTCCACCCCCCTCTAACCCCTGCCCCAGTGGCGTATGGGCCACGGGGATCCAGTCTCCAGCGCTGCCCCTTCGACAGCCAGGCAGGAGCCAGCCCCCCACTTACCCCTTGGCTTCGTCTTCCCATTGAGCGAGTTCTTGGCCACCTCTGCCAGGGCCCCGATGCCCAGCCCCACCGCCAGACCTGGGGAGAGAGGCACGGGTCAGAGGGCTGCTGCTCGGGGGGCTGGACAGAGTGGGCGAGGCCAGGGATCCCGCATAGGGCGAGCCATCGGCCAGGCCGAGACGTGGGGCGCGCTAGCCCCTTGCTGGCTACTCAAGTGATACACCACGCACAGACAGAGCAGGGGCAGTAGGGAAGCAGACAGACAGACACCTCCCCCTCCCCCCCCAGAGCAGGGACACGGACACCCCAGTCTCAGCCCTGGGCTCTTGCGGACTCTACCTCCGAAGCTGGCGAGCCGACCCACGCGCGACGCAGGCACCGTCCGTTCCCGGGCTCTCTCGCTGAGCTGGTGGGAAGAGAAGAGGGGCAGGGCTGGGGGGGGGGCATCGTGTCCAGTGGGGGAGAGTGCAGGTCTGTGACGTGGGGGCTCTGTTCCCAGCTCCACCACTGCCCCTGCCCAGTGACCCTGGGGACGTCCCTGCCCCGCCTCGTGCCTCAGTTTCCCCTCTCCCCCCACCCCGTGTCAATCTGCGCACTCCTTGGGGCAAGGGCTGGTTCTCGCTCTGTGTCTGGGGGGGCCCTGATCTTGGTGAGGGTCTACACGGGCTACCGTAATGCACCTAATAACAGGCTTCGAGATCTGCAGTCAGAGCTTTGTACACAGCAAATATTTAGAAACAATGCCCAGGATTTTAGTACGTGCTGAGGCCCCTTTAAGGTGTCCCAAGCACACACCACCCCCCCAGTCCCTTTTGGCTGTCCTGCACCAAGAGTCTAATTAAAAGACACCCCACCCCTCCCGACAGCACTCCCTCCCTGTGCCTGCGTCCCCCCGGCATCTCCCACTGACCCCTCCTCACCTTCTGCCTAGGTGCCCGAGCCGACTCCTCCGGGCCCATCTTCCGCCTGGCCTCCCGGGCTCTGCGGATGTCGTCGGCTGCAAGGGCTCCCAGCGCCGCGTCTCGGTGGAAGAGCCGGCCAGGGCCGAGACCAGGGCACCCGGAGCCCCTGGTGCCGGTGTGTGCTGTGGGCAGGGGGGGAGGAGCCGAGTGGCCAGAAGCCCTCGCAGCTGTGGGGGGGGCCCCTAACAGAGACATGTCTGGGGGCTGCTTGGGGGCCCCGTTTGGACCTGATGTGCCACCTCTCTCTCTTGGGACGAGCTCCTGGGGCCCCCGGACTCCTGCCTGAAACAGGAGAATCAAGGAATGTGTCTGCGTGTCTGTGCACAAGCGTGCGTCTGTGCACAAGTGTGTGCGAGTGTGCGTTCGTGCGAGTGTGAGAGGAGCTTGCCCTGAATTCCCTTCACACGACCCCATGGCACCCGGCAGGTCATGGGCACTGTCTGGACCAACCCACCCACCCTTTCCCTTGCGGAAACCCGGAGGGTGACGGGAAAGAGCCAGTGTCCCACCGCACCCTCTGTGAGGGCGTCCGGGGTGGAAACACTGGTGGACTGTCACCCCCCAGGGCGAGGAGGAGGACCGGCTACTGGGCCAGCCCTCACAGGGTCTGGACGGGTATAAGGAGATACAGCACCAAGCGCGGGACCGGAGAGCCAGAGACGTACGAGTAGAGAGAGACACGGATGGATGGATGGATGGGAGGATGGATGGCTGGAGATGGGGTGGACAGGTGGATACACACCGGGAAGGGAGGGACGGATGGACGGATGGATGGATGGAGACGGGATGGCTGGACACGGGCCGGAGATGAAAGCGAGAGAGCTGGGTGGACATGCTGTAACTGGATGGAGACGTATGGCGAAGGGAGAGACGGAGGGTACGGGCGGCTGAATGGGGATGGGATGGCGGGGGGACGGATGGAGCCGGGAAGGCCAGGAGCAGATGTAGGGAGAGGGGACGGACGGGCGGGGGCCGGATAGATGGACGGGGGGGGGACGGAAGGAGACGGACAGGGGGCCGGACAGATGGACGGGGGGGGAGACGGAAGGAGACGGACAGGGGGCCGGTCAGATGGACGGGCGGGGGCCGGACAGATGGACGGGGGGGACGGGACGGAAGGAGACGGACAGGGGGCCGGACAGATGGACGGGGGGGACGGAAGGAGACGGACAGGGGGCCGGACAGATGGACGGGGGGGACGGAAGGAGACGGACAGGGGGCCGGACAGATGGACGGGGGGGACGGACAGATGGACGGGGGGGACGGAAGGAGACAGACAGGGGGCCGGACAGATGGACGGGGGGGGGGACGGAAGGAGACGGACAGGGGGCCGGACAGATGGACGGGCGGGGGCCGGACAGATGGACGGGGGGGGGACGGAAGGAGACGGACAGGGGGCCGCACAGACGGGGGGCCGGGGGCTGCATGGGGGGGACAGGCCGGCGGGCCCCGCAGCCCCCGGGTCACTCACCCTGCGTCGGGCCGGGGCCCCCCCCAGCACCTCGCCCACGGCGCCCCGCAGCGCCCCCCGCAGCTCCGGCCACATGCTGCACCTGCGGGGGGGCAAAGGTCACTGGCCCTGCCTCGCACCCTCCCCCACGGCCCCTCCCCCCAGGGGCAGCCCCTCCCCCACCCTGGACCGGCCCCTCCCCCCAGGGGCAGCCCCTCCCCCACCCCGGACCGGCCCCTCCCCCACCCTGGATCGGCCCCTCCCCCCAGGGGCAGCCCCTCCCCCACCCTGGACCGGCCCCTCCCCCCAGGGGCAGCCCCTCCCCCACCCTGGACCGGCCCCTCCCCCCAGGGGCAGCCCCTCCCCCACCCTGGACCGGCCCCTCCCACCAGGGGCAGCCCCTCCCCCACGGCCCCTCCCCCACCCCGGACCGGCCCCTCCCCCACGACCCCCCCGGACCGGCCCCTCCCCCTCCCGCGGGGTCGCTCCCGGTTCTCACCCGGGTCCGCCGCCCCGCGCCGGCTCCTGCTGCCGCGTCCGCTTCCAGGTTCAGCGGGGCCCCGCCCCCTCCGGCCAAGAGGAGCCAATCAGGGCCCTGCTCCGCGTGACTGCCGCCACGGACAGCCAATGGGAGGAGCGAGAAGGGGGCGAGGCCCCGCCTCCTGCCCGGGTCTGGGAGCGCTCACGTGTGTTGGGGGCGGTGCAATGCACGCGCGTTTGCACACTCGCCGGCCCCTTGCACTCTCATTGCACACTCGTCACACACTTGATGGCCCCTTCCACACCCACTGCAACAGGGCATGGTCATTGCACACTCGCTGGCCTGTTGCACACTAATTGCACACTCCCCAGTTCCTTGCACACTCGCTGGCCGGTTGCACACTAATCACACACTCCCCCATTCATTGCACACTCGCTGGCCGGTTGCACACTAATTGCACACTCCCCCGTTCATTGCACACTCATTCCATTGCACACTAATCACACACTGCTCAGTTCATTGCACACTCACTGGCCTATTGCACACTTGTACAGCTCCTTGTTCACTCCATGATGCTGCCCATGGGTTCTTGGTCAGCCCCGGGGCCAGTGGCTGGATTCAGGCCTGTGCAGAGCTGGGATGTGCCCGCCCCCCACTCCCGCCAGCACGGTTTGGGCTGAAAGGTTAAAAACTACACACCCCGGCGGGTGGGGGGGGAACACAGACAGCGCCCCGTGTCTCATCTGAGGACCTCAAAGCAAGACAAGGACCCAAGAAGAGACAAAACACTCTCCAATCACCCTTGTGCGAGACACTGTGAGGCCGGGTGAACCCCTGGGGTGGGAATGGAGACCCTGGCTTGGAGTTGAATTCAGTTTGGTTGAAAGAAGCAACTTAGTAGAGTGTGTGTGTGTGTGTGTGTGTGTGTGTGTGTGTCCCTGCTGAAGGGGCTGAGCCCTACTCTCTGTGTGTGTGAGAGAGATGACACCAGAGTTATTGGACCTGCGTAGGGAGGAACAGCTGGACTTTCATTCCAGATGTGTGGAATTAGGCCATAATTACCCCTCCCCCAACCTTTCCTCCTAATGAAAACAAGGCCTAAGGCTGTTGGACAGACCCAGGAACACTCCCCCCGCCACACACACACACTCTAACCACTAGACATCACTCCCCTCCCAGAGACAGAACCCAGGAGTCCTGGCTCTCAGCCCCCCTGCTCTAACCACCAGCCCCCACTCTCCTCCCAGAGCCAGGAGAGAACCCAGGAGTCCTGGCTCCCAGCCCCCCCCCCCCGCCCTCCTCCCCACACACTCTAACCACTAGACCCCACTCCCCTCCCAGAGCCGCGGACAGAACCCAGGAGACATCCCAAGAAATGCATGACACACAACAATCATGAGATTTTGGTTTTGAATAATATATTTTGGAATCTTCTTATTTGTGGTTCTGGTTTCGGAGCCTGGAGCCTGCAGGCGCTTCATGTTTACAAGCCGTTCTCCACGCCCACCGGGGCTAGCCACTTCCTTTTTATTAAAGCCTAGAGACTCAGGGATTGCCCCGTGACTCCAGGTGCTGGGGCTTTACGAGAGACCCCAATTAGTAGAAGACAAGTGTGAAAATTGCAAGAGTTGGCCGCTCTGTGCCGGAGAAGGCAGACGAATCAAAGACAGTGCGGCCAACTCCCAGGATTTTGTCCCAAGTCTCGTGCGATTTGGGGGTTTCCTTGGATTCCCGGCTCCTGTGGTCAGGGGTTATGTGAGAGTCTCCAGTCAGGAAGGGGTAGAACCTGCCCCTTTGAAAGCAGCGGAGTTTGTCACTGATTTCAGCAGGATCAGGAATCCAGCCTGTTTCTTGCACGAGCGGCTAGAGGAAAGGGCTTTGAAACGGGACTTCAGCGGTACCCAAAGGCTGGGAAACCAGCAGGCAAATCAACAGGACCCCCCCAGAATCACAAATAGTCATTTGAACCATGGTGATTGGAAAGCCCATCTCATGAGACTGGGGAGCCTGACGCGTGGTTACAACGCCTCGGGATTTGGGCGTGTGCTTCGTGAAACGAAATCTCGGGATTTTAAACAGACTCCTGTGATGTTGGGTGCCCCAGCGCACTCGGGGGTGGGGATGCTGGAAAGACCAGGGCGTAAGTGACGTCCGGAAGCGTTGGGAGATTGATGGTGGAGCAATCCCAGCCTGCCATGGTCTGCGGGGTGGGGGGAGCTCTGTTGTAGCTTCAGGGTTGTGGCCTGGTTTGCCATGTCACCCCCCCCCTCCCCTGGGGTTTGTTAGGTCTTGTTTGTTGTGTCTGGTCCCTTGGCTGGGCTAGCCGGGATATCGGATATCTGCCTGTCTTTGTGTACGGGTTGTGTCTGTGTGCGTAGGTCGTCTTTATGTCTCTGGGTGTGCATGATGTCTGTGTGTTGTGTCTGTGTTTGTGCATTGTGTCTGGGTGTCATCTCTGCTGTGTCTGCGTTTGTGTCGTCTCTGTGTCTGGGTTGTGTGTCTGCATGTCGTCCCTGTCTCTGTATTGTCTCTGTATATTGTGTCTGTGTTTGTGTTATCTGTATGTTGTCTTTGTGTCTGTGTTTGTGTGTTGCGTCTGGGGGTCGTCTCTGTCTCTGTGTTTGTGTGATCTCTGTGTGTTGTCTCTGTGTCTGTGTTGTGTGTCTCTATGTTGTGTCTGCCTGTGTTTGTGTTATCTCTGTGTCTGTGTGTATACGCCTGTGTTGTGTCCCTGGCCTGCATCCCCTTTCAATCCCCTCAACCCTGATCATTTTCCCCAAGCAGCCAGGGCCAGGGCCCATCTCTATCCCCACCCTGCGGCCGGGGCACAATGTAGCACTGACCTGGGGGGGCCTGGCTCCATCCGCGTGCCCTTGGGGGGGGGCAGATCCCCTAGCGCCAGCTCTGGGCTGGGCCCGACCCGGCGGACACTGCAGGGAAATGACACATAAGTGAGAAACAAATGAAAGCCGGGCGGGTGGGGAAGGGGGAAAGGAGCCGACAGTCCAGACAGGCCGAGCAGTGCGGGCTGGGCTGGGCGATTCCCGGCTAGATGCCTCCATCCCTTTGCTCTGGGGCGATGGTCAGGGGATATTGGCTGGGCTGGGAGCCAGCGGCCTGCTCTGGCCTGAGGGGAAGCCAGGGGAAGGCGTCAGGTCCCTGCTGCAGCCGAGGAAAATCCCAGCCAAGTCAAGTCCCATTTCTCTGCTCCAGAGTGGACTCAAGGGAATGGGGAGGGTAATAAGGGGTGGGAGCCAGGACTCCTGGGTTCTCTCCCAGCTCTGGGAGGGGAGCAGGGTCCAGAAGTAAGAGCAGGAGGGGGCTGGGCGCCCGGACTCCTGAGTTCCTGGCTTTGCCACTGGCTCCCTGTTTGCCCATGGGCAAGTCCTTGCCCCCGCTCTTTGCGTCAGTTTCCTGCTCTGTCGTGGGGGGCGAGGCCCTGGCCCAGGAGAGAGCGAAGCCAGGGACTTGAGCGACGCCCGGGACCCAGCACTGGCTGCGATGAGGCGAAGGGCCATTGGGACGGCATTTCCTGTGCGTGGGTAAGTTCCGGGCCACAGGACGGCGCGTGCTGAGCAGTGGGGCCGGCAGGACAGCCGGGGGGCAGGACTGGACCCAACCAGGAGGCCGAGAGATTCTCCGCTAGGGACCACCTAGCCCAGCGTCCGGGCTCCCGGTGGTACCGAGCGCTGTTCACCCCCTGGCACCTCTTGGCATTTTTCTTTGTTCTTCCCCCCTTTTCCTGTCGCCAGCTCAGCAAAACAGGCTCCAGGCTTCCCCTGCCCCGATCCTCTCCTGCCTTCTGGCCTTTAAACCGGAGAGCGGGTCAGGGTCAGTCTAAAAAGAACAGACAAACAAGAGTTAAAAATAAACTCCAAGCCCCCGGCCACTTTTTGTGGTTTGCCAATGACACTTGCGGGCTGGTTTTAATGACACGCTGCCGCTTTCCCCCACGAAAGAGCCAGACAAACACGGGCAAGTGACTAACCGTGCCGTCAGCTTCACTCTTTCCCCTGTGTAATGAAAGTGCACAAAATAAAATCACCTGGACCAGAAAAACATCTGGCGGGATTTCCCCTCCTCTCCGGTTCTAGGAAGCTCTGCTCTTACCTGTGACGACAGCAGGTTTTTAAACAATCGGCCGTGAGTTTCTCCAGCGAATGGCGTCCCACGTGAGACGCGAAGGGCTTTTCGACACACACAGGTTGCACGGCTTTAACTGTCCCAGCCGGTTCAGATCGTAAGATCCCGGGTTGTCTGTCTGTCTGTCTGTCTGGGTGTCCCTCGGAAGCCTGGAGGTTGGAGACTGGGGTAGCCCCCTGTTGCAACTGCTTCCTCCCATCCCTGTTGCGAGAAACGGGAGCTGGTTTACGGAAGAAATCGTCCATCGACCTCGCTGGGTCGGCTTAACAGCGGCGCTCACGGGCGTGGATTTCTCCCAGCCCTGGGCGCCGGGCTAACTGCAGACCAGGCTTCGATCGGTTAAAACCCAGCCCAAGCCGCCCCTCCCACTGGCACGGGGCACAAACCGCGTGTGGGGAAGGCCAGGTCGGTGACAGAAGCAGCCAACGCCGGGAACTTCGCATTTCCTGGCTCTTGCGGCCCTGATTTCAGAACCGCGACACCAGGGACTTTGCGGGAGGAAGTCCTGGCCAGCGCCCGGCTCTTCCTGACGAGAGAGATTTAAAACCCAGCATCGGGTGTGCCCAGAGTTTGGGGCATGGAAATTGCATCAGTGCAGAGCCTCTGGCCGCGTTTGCCGAAGCTGGCGAGGGTGGGGACCGGCTCGCTGCCAAGCCCCCACCCACCCGGCCGCTCGGAATGAGGAAGAAGTGATGCCGTCTCGTGCCGGGCCCGTGTGAATCGCTGGGAGGGTCGAGCCCGGGATGGCGTGGAAGTGCTGATGCCGCTGGTGGAAGTGCTGATGCAGGCCGCTGAGCAAGGGGGTTCATCTCGACGTGGCCGTGTCCCGTCTGACGCCCGACCCATTGCTTGGTGACTAACGTGCCCCCGGCAGCTCTCCTTACCCAATGCAGTAACTCCTGGGGAGCACCCGCAGCCTAGCGTGAGCCACCGCCCGTCTCCTTCCCCCGCGGTCCCTCTGCCAGCCATTGCGGGGCGGGCGGTGGGGAGGGCAGCAGTGTCACTGGGCGAGAGGTGACACCTGGTGCCAGTTGCAACTTGGGCCGGGCGATTCAGTCCTCGGCCCGACCGGCGCCTGTCCGGGCATCTCCCTTTCCTCGGCAGCTGTCCGAAAGATTTTTTTCCTGATTTGCCCATGGAAGAGTCAGGAGACGAGACTGACCAGGGCTCATTGCTTGCCGGGAAGTAAACCACGGGCCCGTAGCCATCACTGGCCGGTTGCTGGTGCAGAGATACTTGTGTTGGGATGGATTTTCCTTGGGAAGGGAGGGGCCAGGTTCAGCCTAAAACACCGCTGCTCGCTTGTCCCGTGCGGTGGGGGGGAAACCAGGCAGTGTCCAGAGCCTGGGGCTGGTGTTCATGGGAAATGTGATGGGTTCGGTCACAGAAACCCCCTTGGGACTGTCACCTGACGTGCTGGAATTACCTCTGAGCCCGTTTTCCCTGCCAGCTTGGGACTCCAGAACCCTGCCTGGTGGAGCCAGACACGCCAGCCTGCTCCAACACAGACCCAGGTCTGGTCCACGCTCCCAAAGCTACAGAGTTAACTGAAAACAGCTTAAGACGTGCTCCTGTCTCTAGTGCCCAGACACCCAGCTCCCGACGGGATCCAACCCCCAATGAATCCGTTTTACCTGGTATAACGCTTATACAGGGTAAACTCATATATTGTCCGCCCTCTATAACACTGATAGAGAGATATGCACAGCTGTTTGCTCCCCCAGGTATTAATACTTGTTCTGGGTTAATTAATAAGTAAAAAGTGATTTTATTAAGTATAAAAAGTAGGATTTAAGTGGTTCCAAGTAATAATAGACAGAACAAAGTGAATTACCAAGCAAAATAAAACAAAACACGCAAGTCTAAGCCTAATACAGTAGGAAACTAAATGCAGGTAAATCTCACCCTCAGAGATGTTCCAATAAACTTTCACAGGCTAGACTCCTTCCTAGTCTGGGCCCAATCCTTTCCCCTGGTACAGTCCTTCTTCCAGATCAGGTGGTAGTTAGGGGATTTCTCATGACTGCAGCCCCCTTTGTTCTGTTCAACCCCCTTTTATAGCTTTGGCACAAGGCAGGAATCTTTTGTCTTTCTGGGTCCCCACCCCTCCTTCTCAATGGAAAAGCCCCAGGTTAAAGATGGATTCCAGTCCCAGGTGACATGGTCACATGTCCTGTGAGACACCCCCCCCCCTCCATTCTTCCCAGCCTGACTCACAGGACGGCTTACAAGCAAACAGAGCCATTTACAACCAATTGTCCTAGTCAATGGGAGCCATCAAGCTTCCAAGCCACCATTAATGGCCCACACTTTGCATAATTACAACAGGACTCAGAGTTAACGTCATATTCCTAGTTTCAGAGACAAGAATGATACATACATACAAATAGGATGACCACACTCAGTAGATTATAAGCTTTGTAATGATACCTTACAAGAGACCTTTTGCATGAAGCATATTCCAGTTACATCATATTCACCCTCATTAGCATATTTCCATAAAACGTTATGGTGTGCAACGTCACAGAGAGAACCAGGTGGCGCTAGGCGCTGTACAAAAAGCAGTGCAGGCTCCCTTGGTGTCAGATGAGCTGACAGGTGGAAACAGATAGAAGTAAACAAGCCATAGAAATTGAAGAGGAATCAAGGGGCTATTTCCCGTGAGGGGGGGTTGCGGAGCAGGGGATTCAGTGTATCTGGGTTACAGGCAATAACCCCCCCACCCCCCGCCTGGCTCTGCGTGTCAGGTTAAGGGAGCCGGTGACGTGAGGCCCTGAGCTTAGCCCGAAGGGATCTGAGGGCAGGATCCGGCCTAGGGGAAGGAATCCGGTGGTTCTCTTGGAACCTGGCGGGAGCCGGGAGAGAGGAACGCAGCTCTGTGCCGTTAAAAGGACTTCCCATCTGGTTTGGAAAAGAAGTTAGATGGGGCGGTGTAGTGGTTAGAGCAGGGGGCTGGGAGCCAGGACTCCTGGGTTCTCTCCCCAGCTCTGGGAAGGACTGTGGGGTCGTGGTTAGAGCAGGGGGGTCTGGGAGCCAGGACTCCTGGGTTCTATCCCCGGCTCTGGGAAGGACTGTGGGGTCGTGGTTAGAGCAGGAGGCTGTGGGTCAGGACTCTACTCCCAGCTCTTCGACTGATCTAAAGGCCTCAAGTTCTCCCCCCGTAAAGCAGGGACGTCGCTCACGGTGCTGACGTGGGAGCTTTGACCCCCTCCCGGGAGCGATTTGTCTTTGTATTATGATTGATCAGGTACAGCCCGCTGACCCCTCCCCCAGCCATGGACCAGGGCCCCACTGCGCTCGGCGCTGCACGTAAACCCTGCAGTCATTCCGTTCCCCTGCGCTCCCAGATTTGCCGAGGGCGAAGCCGGCAGCTGGAAATCGAGTCCAGGTAAAGTTCCACATTTCCCTCCTGAGCCTCCCCCCACCCCCGCCAAGTCTGGTGCTTTTACACCTCCGGCTTCCTTGTTCAAATCACTTTTCTTCCCCCCCCTCCACCCCCGTGGATGCCTGAAAGACCCACACAAAACAGCGAGGGCAGCGGTGAAACTGACACACAGCGCTGCCAAAATCCCCCCCGCCAGCTGGAAAAAGAGCTGATCCCCCCCACACACACACCGCCCCCCCACCCCGTGTCTGTCAGTTACAGGAATCCTCCAAGGGGCGCTTGCAGCAGGGGAAAGGAAAAACGCTTCATGCGAAGCTGCACCGATTGCCCCACTCTGCCCTGCCGTCCGCAGACGCTGCCGGGGAAATCAGAACATCCCCGTGGGGCAGAGATCGCAGGGAGGGGGCCCCCAGTCCTCAACCGGCCCTTAGCCACGGGCTGGAGGCTGTTCTCCCCTAGTTACAATGACCTCCCAGCGCTGCTGAGGCCTTGTCGAGGGCTAAGGTGCTGCAGTCGAGTGGTTAGAGCTCTGCCTGTGGCGTCCGGACGCCTGGGTTCTCTTCTCCGCTCAGCGAGGGAGGTGTTGTCCCATGGTGAGTGCAGAGAACTGGCTGTCAGGGCTCCTGGGTTCTATCCCTGACACTGGGAGGGGAGTGGGGTCAGTGGTTAGAGCAGAGGGGATGGGAAACAGGACTCCTGGGTTCTCTCCCCGGCTCGGGGAGGGGAGGGGAGGGGGGGGTCTAGTGGTTAGAGCAGGGGGCTGGGAGCCAGGAGTCCTGGGTTCTCTCCCCAGCTCTGGGAGGGGAGTGGGGTCTAGTGGTTAGAGCAGAGGGGATGGGAACCAGGAGTCCTGGGTTCTCTCGCCGGCTCTGAGAGGGGAGTGGGGTCAGTGGTTAGAGCAGGGGGATGGGAGCCAGGACTCCTGGGTTCTCTCCCCGGCTCTGGTAGGGGAGCGGGGTCAGTGGTTAGAGCAGAGGGGATGGGAGCCAGGACTCCTGGGTTCTCTCCCCGGCTCTGGGAGGGGAGTGGGGTCTAGTGGTTAGAGCAGGGGGGCTGGGAGCCAGGACTCCTGGGTTCTCTCCCCAGCTCTGGGAGGGGAGGGGGGTCTAGTGGTTAGAGCAGAGGGGATGGGAAACAGGAGTCCTGGGTTCTCTCGCCGGCTCTGAGAGGGGAGTGGGGTCAGTGGTTAGAGCAGGGGGATGGGAGCCAGGACTCCTGGGTTCTCTCCCCGGCTCTGGTAGGGGAGCGGGGTCAGTGGTTAGAGCAGAGGGGATGGGAGCCAGGACTCCTGGGTTCTCTCCCGGCTCTGGGAGGGGAGTGGGGTCTAGTGGTTAGAGCAGGGGGGCTGGGAGCCAGGACTCCTGGGTTCTCTCCCCGGCTCTGAGAGGGGAGTGGGGTCAGTGGTTAGAGCAGGGGGATGGGAGCCAGGACTCTTGGGTTCTGTCCCTGGCTCTGGGAGGGGAGGGGGGTCTAGTGGTTAGAGCAGGGGGCTGGGAGCAGGACACCTGGGTTGCAGCCGGCTGTCTCACCCCACCCAAGGAGGACAGGCTGTCCCGTGACTGGTGTTGCTGCTGGTATTTACCGCCCTGGCCTTGGTTTGGGGATAAACAGGGCGTGTTTGTGTTCTTGTCTCCCGGGCTGATGCAGGACAGCGTGTGCCCGCCGGGGAGAGGCTGTGGGCACCGGCTCTTCCTTCCCATAGCCTGGGTGCAGATGAACCCGGCTGGGCTGTGCCAGGAGATGGGGGTAAATGCCCGGCTTTGCTGTTTGCCCCAGGGCAGAGGGGAGCTCACTGGGGGAGGGGGGGGCTGACTTGTGCCTTGGGGGCACAGATGATGTAACCAGCCCCGCCCCCCACGCACACTCCTACGTGAACTCACCCACGTGTGGGCTTTAAAAATACACTGCAGCAAAAATCCCCATGCGGGGGGGAAATGAACCCAGCCCCACCACCGCAGACTCAGCGAGACAGTCCCTGTCCCGAAGGGCCCCCACTCCAACCAGACACTAGATGGGGAAACTGAGTCTGGCCCGAGGTCTCACAGCAAGTCCGGGGCCCAGCCAGGACTTGAACCCCGGTGTCCTGTATCCGAGCCCTGCCCCCCATGGGGTGGGCGGAGCGCCCCCGGGTGGCTGCCCCCTGCCCGCGCCAGGGCCTGTCTCCTGTCGCTGTCATGGAAAATTCTCTGCCAGATGGCCCGGTTGCTTGGCAACCCCCTGGCGTCGTCACCCCCCCGGGCCCCCCCGCCCAGGCTTGGATGCCAGCCAGAGGGGAGGGCTCCGGCTGCCTTGCAAAGAGGGAGCTGGCGCCAAGGGGAAGCGTGGGGCCGTGGGGCTGGCGGGCCATGAAGCCGCGAGACAGGAGCCCCCATCGGGTAAGTACCCGCGGGGCGCACGGGGCAGGTGCAACCGAGCAGGACACGTTGGGGGTTTTGGGGGGGCGGGGGGGGGGGGCGGGAGAGGTGTCTGTAGAAGACAAACCCCGAATAGCAGGATGTGGGGTTACCCGAGGTGGGTCCAGGGCTCGGCCCAGGGACCCGGTCTGCTCTGTGCCTCAGCTTCCCCAGGTGGGCACGAGGGGGCTGACCCAGCTCCCGGGGGCTCCGGGACATTGAGAGGTTACCGGGCACCTCGACCGCCAGCCCGGCCCCACCCCTCCCCCCGGGGATAGAACCCAGGCGTCCGGGCTCCCAGCTCCCCCCGCCCCCAGGCGTCCTGCCCTTTTATCCAGAGGACAATGGCTCCCCTGCGTGTTGCCATAGCGATTCGCCCCAGGCGCTGGGCTTTGTCTGGCCATGGAGGTGGGGGGGACTCCAGAGCCCCCGCCCCCTGTTGGCTGCCTGCCCAGGGGCCAGACCAGGGGGGCTCTTTGCCCCTGGTGGCTCAGCTCTGCCCCCCCGACGGTGCCGCAGCATGAGCAGAGGGGGGGTTACACAGCTGGGGACCCCCCCCCCAGCAGCGACTGCCCCCTGCTCTAACCACCAGGCCCCACTCCCCTCCCAGAGCCGGGGAGAGAACCCAGGAGTCCTGGCCCCCATCCCCCTGCACTAACCACTAGCCCCTCGTCCCCAAGCCGGGGATAGAACCCAGGTGTCCTGGCTCTTGCGATGAGCGAGGTTCTCGAGCGCTGTTACCCTGTGGGGGCCCTTTGCCCGTGTGTGATCCCTGCCCCCGGCTGACACGCCATGGCAAAGCCAGGGACTCACTTGCAGCCCCCAGGGGACGTTTGAGTGGAAAGCTGCCAACTGGTCACCACGAGCCAGGCCCCCGCACCCTGCCCAGAACCCGGCCCGACTCCCAGCCTTTGGGGTGGGGGTGGCGGGACCCCCAGGCCCCTCGTGGAGCGAATGCACCTGGTGCTCATGGGAAAATGTCCCCCACGTCCCAGGCCGCCGGCTGGTTAAACCCTCGGCCTGGTTTCCCTGGGGAGGCTGGGCGCTGCAGGAGGGGGGGTCGCCGGGCCGTGGGGGAGCTGGGAGTGGATCGGGTTGGCCCCTCCAGCCCTCTGTGCTCCGCCAGTGTGGGATAAATCACCCCCCACTGCCCCTGTGTCTGGCCACTGCCCCGGCTGGGTGTGCAGCGTCGGGCTCACCGGGAGCCCCGTGCCCCTGGGGGGCTGCCCCATGGCCGGTGGGTCCCGGCTGTCGGGAATGAGCCGCGGTTTTCCGAGCCTGAAAGGGGTTCTCGGAACCGCCTGAAAACGGGGTGAGAATGGGGGAAGGAGCCTGGGGCCTTCAGAGCCGGACTCCTGGGTTCTGTTCCCACACCCTTTGGGGGCCTCGCAGCCGTCCGGGCGACGCTGGTGCCAGGGCATTGTTTGCAGCTCGCTAGTTAGCAGGTTACCCCTGCCTCGCAGGTGGGGAAACTGAGCCACAGTGACTCCAGGCAGACCCCGATCTCCTGGGTTCCAGCCCGGGGCCTCCACAAGGCCGGCCTCCCTGGACCCCAGGTTCAGTCTACGGCTGCTTGTGGGGGGGTTGGCCCTGCTCTGTGCCTCAGTTTCCCCATTCCCCCCTGTAGCACCCGGCTGATGCTCCCTGGGGCGCGGGTGGCTTCACGGTGCTTTGGAAGGGGAAGAGGAAATGGTCCGGGACGCCGAGCGACGACCGCACCTGCCCCCCCGCCCCCCCCCCCCGGCTGTCACGTGCAGAGCAGACAAACCTGTTGGGATGGAAAACCTGAAGGCCCAGCCTCTGCTTTCCCATGACAAGTCTCTGACTCCTGCCCTGCCCCCCCGATGCCACCCAGACGCGGGGCGGGACGGGGCAGGTCCACGCTGCCGCGGCTGGGTCTGGGCAATTACTGGATGGGGCAGCTTGGGACGGGGATTGGAGATCCAGCGAAAATTGGCTTCCCGAGAGGGGGGATTCCTTAAAAGCTGCTTTCCCGGGTAAGTGAGACCCAGCTGTTAGCAGGGGAGCGCCTTGATGTCCTGACCGAGATCAGGGCCCCGTCGTGCTGGGTGCTGCCCAGACCCCAGCCGAGATCAGGGCCCCGTCGCGCCGGGCGCTGCCCAGACCCCAGCGGAGATCAGGGCCCCGTCGCGCCGGGCGCTGCCCAGACCCCAGCCGAGATCGGGGCCCCGTCGTGCCAGGCGCCACCCAGACCCTGACAGATATCAGGGTCCCGTCGCGCCGGGCGCTGCCCAGACCCCAGCCGAGATGGGGGCCCCGTCGCGCCGGGCACTGCCCAGACCCCAGCGGAGATCAGGGCCCCGTCGCGCCGGGCGCTGCCCAGACCCTGACAGAGATCAGGGCCCCGTCACGCTGGGCGCTGCCCAGACCCCAGCTGAGATCGGGGTCCCGTCGCGCCGGGCGCTGCCCAGACCCTGACAGAAATCAGGGTCCCATCGCGCCAGGCGCTGCCCAGACCCCAGACGAGATGGGGGCCCCGTCATGCCGGGTGCTGCCCAGACCCTGACAGAGATCAGGGCCCCGTTGGTCCCGGCGCTGCCCAGACCCGGGCTGGGCGCTGCGCCCACCCAGAGCAACAGAGGGCAGGCTGTTCTCCCCATGTCACTGCTGGGGGACTGAGGCCTGGGGAGATGCAAGGAGTTGCCCAGGGCCGCCCCATACATCAGTGGCAGAGCCAGGTGTCCTGACTCCAGTCCCAGGCCCTCGCCGCTGGCCGACCAGTTTCCCCCCCCCAGCTTGGTTGTGCCTCGGCCCTGGTCACGCCAGCAGGTTTCTGCTCGGAGCTCACAGCCGCCTCGCACAGAGTCAGCAAGAAACCGCGAGGCGCTTGTGATGGAAAATGTGCGTCAGGCCGGGGCCGGGGCCCGGGGAAGTGCTCTGGGGGAAGTGCTGAGCGGTGCGGGGGGAGGGAGTGTCTGTTGAAAGGGTGAAGCTGGTGCAGCCGTGAACTGGTTTGGTAACAATGGCTGAGGCTCCTGGCTGTGTTGTGTTCTTGAGAAACCCCTAGAACCCAGGCGTCCGGGCTCCCAGCCCCCCCCCCCCGCACTCTAACCACTAGAGCCCACTCCCCTCGCAGAGCTGGGGAGAGAACCCAGGAGTCCTGGCTCCCAGACATGAGGCCCACATGGGCTTGTCCCTCAGGGACCATATGGGGGTGGGGGTGGGGTGGCCTTGGCCTGGCCCTCCCACCTCCTGCCCCTGAGCAGAGGGGACAGCCCGGGGGCCAGTCTCAGCAGCTCCCGGACTAGCTGGTGCCAGCAGGTGGTAGGGACCCCGCCCCCCTGCACCGACCTGTGCCCTGGGTGAAAGTCCAGGCAGGGGGCGGGGATGGGGACTCTGATCTGCGCCGAGCGGCGGTGCCAAGCCAGCGTCTCTCCATGGGGCAGCGCCCGCCTTGACCTGGGCTCCGGCCAACCGGCTCCGGGCCCCCGGCAGTTAGCAGGGCCAGACCCCAGCTGACTGGGCCGATGCAGGAGGGGGCAATGCCGGAGGTCGGAGGGGGCTGGGGGAGGGCGCAGGGGCTGGGTGCCTGCCAGGGGGAGGTGTCGAAGGCCCAGACGGGCGACAGGCTCACCTGGGCGGGAACGCCCCATAACCAATGGTCGGGCCCAGCCGAGCTTCTGAACTAGCCGCATGCATGGGGTCAGGGGGGCTGGGAGCCAGGAGTCCTGGATTCTCTCCCCGGCTCTGGGAGGGGAGTGGGGTCTGGTGGTTAGAGCGGGGCGGGGGGGAGCAGGGAGCCAGGACTCCTGGGTTCTATCCCAGCTCTGGGAGAGGAGCAGGGTCTAGTGGTTAGAGCAGGGGTTGGGGGAGGAGTCCCTCCCTTTTTGTTCTTTTCTGAGCTCTCCCGCAGTTATTCTGGGCCTCAGTTTCCCCACCTGTAACATGGGGAGAACAATCCTTCCTGTGAGCTGTGCGGAGCAGGTAGGGGCTCTCACTTGGGGTCTGTGCAGCACCTGGCACACTGGAACTGGGGGGGGTGTGATCTCAGCTGGGACCCTCCTACAGTACGGGGGGTGGCTTGGGCACTAACTCCCTCCCTGCCTTTCTCTGTAGAACAAGCCGTGGAAGAAACTCAAGAGCATGGTCCACTGGTCGCCTTTCGTGGTGTCCTTCAAGAAGCGCTACCCCTGGGTGCAGCTGGCCGGCCATGCGGGTGAGAGGGGCCGTGGGAACGGGGGGCACGGTAAGCCCGTGCGGGGAGGGGAGCTCTACTGGGGGGTGCAGCCAGCCCTGATGGTGGCTGGCGAAGGCAGCACCGTATGCCCACCGGGCACGGGCCGGGGTGTGTCCTCGCTCCCCTGACCCCAGCCATCCCCTCCCTCCCCCGCAGGGAATTTCAAAGCCGGGGACTACGGGCGGATCATGAAGAAGTTCTGCCCGCGGGAGCAGCAGTGCCTGGAGCACCTCATGCGGGACTCACTGCGCCCCCATGTGCCCACCTACTTCGGGCTGGCGCAGCGGGACGGCGAGCGCTACAACCAGATGGAGGATCTGCTGGCCAGCTTCGAGACGCCCTCCATCATGGACTGCAAGATGGGGGTCAGGTGAGAACCTGGCTGCGGGGCACAGGCAAGCTGCCTCAGCGAGAGAACCCAGGAGTCCTGGCTCCCAGCCCCCCTGCTCTAATCACTAGCCCCCACTCCCCTCCCAGAGCCAGGAGAGAACCCAGGAGTCCTGGCTCCCAGCCCCCTCCTCTAACCACTAGCCCCCACAGCCGGGGTAGAACCCAGGAGCTCTGCTCTGGGAGTGCCAGAGCCAAGGGCTGGCTGAGGCATGGGCCGTGGGGTGAGCGCCCCCAGCTGATCCCCGCTCTGCCCCCCGCAGGACGTACCTGGAGGAAGAGCTGGAGCAAGCTCGCCAGCGGCCCCGGCTGCGCTGTGACATGTACGAGAAGATGGTGGCGGTGGACCCGGGGGCGCCCACGCCCGAGGAGCACGCCCAGCGCGCCGTGCTCAAGCCCCGCTACATGCAGTGGAGGGAGTCGCTCAGCTCCACCGCCACGCTGGGCTTCCGCATCGAGGGCATCAAGGTGGGGGCCACGAGCTGGGGCGGAGCAGGCCTGGCTGGGGGGGTCACATCTGGCTGGGGCAGAGCTAGCCTGGCTGGGGCAGGGGCGTCTGGCTCTGGGGAGGGGAGATCACGTCTGGCTGGGGCAGGGGCGTCTGGCTCTGGGGAGGGGAGATCACGTCTGGCTGGGGCAGGGGCGTCTGGCTCTGGGGAGGGGAGATCACATCTGGCTGGGGCAGGGCTGGCTCTAGGGGCAGCGGGTCTGACTGGGGCACGTGCGTCCCCCTCGCCCCCCCCATGCCCCGGCCTGACAGGTCTCTGTGTCCCCAGAAAGCTGACGGCACCTGCAGCACCAACTTCAAGAAGACGCGGCTGCCCGAGCAGGTGGTGCAGGCACTGGGCGACTTCGTGGACGGCGACAGAACCATTCTGGTGAGGGGCTGGGCTCCCCGGTGGTGCTGCTGGCCCTGGCTGGGGGGGGCATCGCCCAGAGCTTGGGCTTTTCGCTGCCAAGATGCAGCCAGCTCTGGGGTACAGTACAGCAGCTGGCTAGTATGTGTGTGACTTTTGTTTCAACCAGCGTGCGGCAGCACAGCGCCCCCTAGTGCTGTCCTAGCGCCAGCCCTGCCTGCCAGGGGACAGCGCCCCCTGCTGCCCCCGCCCCGCTCCCTACCCCACAGCGCCTCCTAGGGACAGTCCTGCCTGCCAGGGGAGAGCGCCCCCTGCTGAGCCCCCATCCCACAGCCCCCCAACACTGCCGTGGTGCCAGCCCCTGCCGATCGGGCCAGCCGCATTCCCCTCCCTGCCAGGGCCCAGACGGGCTGGGCCTGGCTAATGCTCAGGTGGGTCCCGCAGCGCCATCGCCCCCTGCTGGCCTCCCGCAGCTACCTCGGCCTCACCTGTCCACCTCCCCTCTTCCTCCCCAGACTAACTACCTGGGCCGCTTGAAGGAGCTGCGGGCGGCGCTGGAGCAGTCCGAGTTCTTCAAGACCCACGAGGTAGGTTCTGGCTGGGTGTGGGGCTGAGGGAGGCGGCAGGCCTGCGGGGGGAGGCGCTCCCTGCCGAGCAGGGGGCCCAGCCAGTGGTCCTCGCCCTGGGGATCTGGGCACATGCGCTAGGATGCAGGGTCTGTTCTCCTGCCCCCTGGCAGCCCCGGGTCCGTAGGAAGCAACACGTCTCCCCTCTGGCCACGCCTGGATGCGCTGGGTTCTACAGCGCCTTCCTCCTGTGGATCCCAGAGCAATTAATTAATCCTCCGGGCTCCCAGCCCCCCTGCTCTAACCACTAGACCCCACTCACCTTTCAGAGCCGGGGAGAGAACCCAGGAGTCTTGGCTCCCAGCCCCCCGCTCACTGAGCTCTGTGTTTGCCCCCCGACAGGTGGTGGGGAGCTCTCTACTGTTTGTCCATGACCGGACGGGGCTGGCCAAGGTCTGGATGATCGACTTCGGCAAGACGGTGCCACTGGCCGGGGGACAGACGCTGACGCACCGGCTGCCGTGGGTGGAGGGGAACCGGGAGGACGGCTACCTCTGGGGGCTGGACAATCTCATCGCCATCTTCAGCACCATGGAGCAGGACTGAGCCGGGCGCCGGCTCTGTGCAATAGCTGGGCACTGCCGTGCGGTGCCCTCCCTGCCTCTTATTTATACAGCCAGATATGCTACAGCCCCGCTCGGAGCTGGGGCCCATTGCGCCCCGTCTGCCTGGGCCAGCTTCCGGCGGCTCGGCTCAGACGGCCCCGCGCCGGGGAGAGGATAGGTGCAGTGCCCGGCCTGTCACGCAGACGTCACAGGACCCGGTTTACGCCAGCTAACGGGAAGGGGCGAGAACTGGTCCCATCTCGGAGAGGAGCCGTTTCCCGCCCAGCCGGGGGAACCCTGGGAAGGCTGAGATTGGAGCTTCGGGGCGCTCGACGGGAGACACCCGCGTTTCGGAGGGCATTGTCTCGGCGATCCTGCACTCCAGGCCCCGGCAGTGACGCCGGCTGGAACCGAACCGAAGGGGGTTCGGATCCTCCGGGCCCCTCGCCTGTTCACGGCCCATTTTCCTTCAGCTCTGCTTAATTTCACAGCTGGGCCCGGGGGGGGGCGAGGCCTCCCAGCCCCGATTCCAGCCCCACCACCGGGCTGCTCCAGGGGACCTGATCTGCAGGGAGCTGCCCGTGGGCGGGGCAGCAGCGCCCCCACCTTACCGATTCATGGGAGGTTAAATTCGAGACACTTTAAAAGACTTTTTGGCAACAGCGACTGGGCCCTGGTGTGGCGGGCGGCTGTGGGCTCTGACGCAAGCCTCCCGGGTGGCGGGTCGACCCCCAGCTGCGGCTACAGGGTTCTCGTCCCTTCCCCTGAAGCATTCGTGGCCCTGCTGGAGGGTGAGCCGGGCTGGAACGCTCAGCCTGTCTTTACAGGGGTCTCGGCCCCTTGAGAACCAACCGGGACGCCACCTCCTCTGCCAGCTGTGTGTGGGTCTCCTAGGCCAGCCTTGGGTTCTCGCCCTTCGCGCAGGGCCCTGGCCCGGGTACCTCCTCTGCCAGCTGTGTGTGGGTCTCCTAGCCAGCCTTGGGCTCTTGCCCTTCGCGCAGGGCCCTGGCCCCACCACCTCCTCTGCCAGCTGTGTGTGGGTCTCCTAGCCAGCCTTGGGCTCGCCGCGGGCTCTCACCCTTCGCACAGGGCGCTGCCACGGCCAGTCGCAGGCCACTTCTCTGCCAGGGTCCCGGCCCGGGCCGAGGAACACACGTGTCGCACCTGATTCACAAGGGCCCGAGTGAGGCGCCTGGGTTCCTCTTGCTCTGCCGCGGTCTGGGCCTCGTTTCCTGAGCGCTCGCTGCGTCTGCGTGAGCATCTCACGGGCAGAACCAACCCCCTGGGAGTCGCTTCCACCTGTCCCAGCTTCAAGCCTGGCCAGTGGGGAGCCTTTTCCAAGGCGCAAGGGACGGCTGGATTCAGGAGCTCTGGCTGCATTGGGCCCCGACCCTAGTGGCAGAGACGACCAAGGGCCCTGCTGGGAGCTGCCTGAGCCGTGGCCGCCCTGCGTGGGAGCCGGTCAGCTCTGCAGCCCCTGCCAGGTTCAGCTCTGCCTGAGCACGGACTCACTGCACCCACGAGCTTGTGGGGGCAGGTGGGCGTGGTTCAGGGGACCCTCCTCGGGCTCAGGAGCGCAGCGTGGAGCTGGCCAGCGGGGACGGGCCCTTCCGAATCCAGTCGCCAGGGGTTCTGGCTGCCCTCAATAGCGCTGGGTCGCACCGGCAGGGCAGAGGCCAAGCGCTGGAAATGCGGCTGCCCCGGCTGAGCCACCGGCTCCGAGCCTTTGATTCCAACCTCGGAGAGCAGCTGCCACAGGTGCTAGTCCCTGCCGGCCATTCCCGGCCAGCCCGGGGCCCCGCAGCAGAACCGACAGCGGCACTCAAGAGTCCCCAGCCGAGATCCGGGCCCTGCACGCACCCCGCGAGAGACAGTCCCTGCCCAAAGAGCTCACAGTCCAGACAAAGGCGGGGAGGGGAAACTGAGGCACGGAGTGGGGCAGAGGCTTGCCCGGGGTCAGTGGCAGAGCTGGGAATGGAACCCAGGAGTCAGCACCTAACCCACGCGACCTTGCTGCCCGAGGCTGTGAGCGGGTCAGCTCCTGCGGGGGAGGGGGGGGTCTGAACAGGTCCCCCAGTGGTAGCGGAGCCCCTCCAGCCAGTGGAGCGAGGGGTGCTAAGGCAGGACGTTCTCAGGACCGAGCGTTGTCCCTGGCCCATTCCCCTGCGTGGGGCTCTGCCGCCCCTCTGGAGACGGGAACACGGCTAGGCCTCCGGGGCCGGAACCTGTCACAATAAACAGAACCTGCCGGTGTGGAAACCAAACAGCCTTTGTCTTTAATGCATGTTTGCTGGGCATGGGTTAAAGTTCCCAAGTTCGCTGTATGACAGCAACTCTAGAGATCCGAGACCATTGCGCCGGGCGCTGCCCAGACCCCGCCCGAGATCAGGGCCCCGTCGGACCGGGCGCTGCCCAGACCCCGCCCGAGATCAGGGCCCCGTCGGACCGGGCGCTGCCCAGACCCCGACTGAGAGCCAGTCCCTGCTCTCAAGAGCTAACAGTGGCGGGTGGCAGACAGGAAGCGTTAAGTTATTTTCAGAGCCGGCCACAAGTACCTGCCGTTTCCTGGCGCCGTGGCCCCAAACCAGGAATCTGGGACATTCTGAAAAGCGTCACTGGGTAGAAGAGCAGTAGTGCCTCTGGAGAGGGCCTGAAATAGCTGCTCCTCCCCCACGGCCGCAGGCCGGCGGGCATCAGCAAAAAGGGGCCGGGGCCGCACCCGGCACTTTAACCCCAGCGGCTGTCTCCTCAGTGGGTCTGAGTATGCTACGCTCTGCCCCTCCCCGTGCACCGCTCCGTCTCCAGGCGCCTGCAAAGGAGGGCAGGATCATTGGCCCCATTTTGCAGAGGGGAAACTGAGGCACAGAGAGGGGAAGAGCGGCAGAGCCATGCCCCACTGAGTCCCAGATCAGTGCTCCACCCACTAGGCCCCGCTGTCCCTTGTAGCATGGGCAGGGAGTTTGCAGCAGGCGGGTGCTCCGGTGGCGCCTAGCACTCGGCAGCAGGGGGGGGCCCGGCTGGCTGGGGCAGGGCGCTCGGTGCGGTCCGCGGGTGCAGCAGCACGGTCTTGCCGCAGAGCCCTGCCCTCACGCCTCCCGCGGGCACCACGTAGACCTTGCCGTCGCCCACCCGCTTGGGGCAGAAGTCGGTCAGCTGGGCGTTGCTCTCGTGTGCCTGCCGGTAGCTCCACAGCTGGGGGCGCCAGCTCTTGCCCTGCTTGGAGAGCAGGTAGATCTCCAGCACGTCCTCCGGGGCAGGCGGGGGGCAGGCTGGGCTGGGGTGGAAGAGGCCGGCGATCTCCCCGTCCTCCTGGCAGGCCGGGCTGAGGGCGCCGCCCCTGAGGCCCAGCAGGAGTCCTGCAGGAGGAGAGGAGCTAGCCAGTCTCCCCAGGGCAGTTCCATCCTGTCCAAGCCCCGCCACGCCCCTGCGATCACCGGGCCAGTGCGGGGGGCAGCCCCTCCGGACGGGTCCCTGAGAGTCGGCCCGTGCCTGGCCAGCTGCCGCCCCCTTGTGGCGAGCCTTGGAAATGCAGCCAGGCCAACTCGCCCTCCTGGTTTCTTTCTCCCTGTGCCAAGGGGCGGGCACAGGAAGCCCGGCTCTGAGTGGGGTTGTCCCCATGCCCCAGCCTTAGGATGCTGGGCGCCCCAGGCCCTTCCATTGGGGAGTTTGGGGGTGGACCGGGGCAGGTCGCGGTGGCTGCAGGGAGCTGCCTGGGAGTAGCGCAAACGGCCTGGACAGGAGGGGTCGAAGCCCCGTTCGCTGCAGCCCCAGAACCCATCCCCCGCCCGGACGTACCTGAGACGACGGCCCAGTGGGCTTTGTAGCCGCGTCTCCTGCAGGGCTCGTGGTTGGAGTCCTCGTCGTAGCTGGGAGGGCCGTTAAGGTTTGCCAAGGGAGCTGTGGCGGGCCGGTTGGCGAGGCAGGGGCACGTGCGGAGAGCAGGCCGCCCCAGCTCCAGGCACCCGGCTCCTGCCCCTGGAAAAGTGCGCTCCCCCCAAGCGCTGACTGGGCACACATGGGGCCGCTAAACCTCTCCAACCAGAGAGGGGCTGGAGCATCAAATCTGCTGCTCTCCGTACCTGCGGGCTCTGGACGCCACCGCAAGGCTGCCTCGGAAGGGTGGGGCACAGGGGGGCAGGCGTGGGTGGGGCATTTAACCACTGGGAGGGAGAAGGCACCTGCCCCACATTCATTCCCCCCCCGCCCCACTGCAGCCAGGAAGAGGAGACATGAGAGATGTGACCACATCCCACCCCAGAAGTGGCCGCATCTGCCTCTAAAATGACCCCACCAGGCCCGCTCTACAGGGGTATCAGAACTGCGCCAGCCCTGCCCATGCGTGCAGGCTGCGGTGCGGATCCCATGGGGTCACCGCGCAGGGAAGGATACGGCAGTAGCAGGGGGCAGCCAGCGGTCAGATGGCGAAGGATCCTGCCTCGGTTCTCTCCCTCGAGACCTCCCGAGAGCAGCTCGGCCCGGCACTGGAACAGCTCCTCGGCCAGCTGGGCCATGTCAGCCGCTGGGATGGACAGGGACAGGAATTCAAGCTGCTCCGAGGCCCACCCCCAGCAGCGCAGCCCGAGCTCGGCTCATGGCCCCTGGCTTCCGGCTCCCCAAAGCAGCGCTCCGAAGACGCGCTGCCCATCCGCCATGGGCTCTACTGCCTAGCAACGGGCGGACACGACCCAGCGCCTGGGAGGTGAAGCTGGACAAATTCAGACAGGAAACGGGCACAGATTTGTAACAGGGAGGGGAAGGAACCATTGGAACGATTTCCCGAGGGCCGCGGCGGGTTCTCCGGCACTGGAGCCGTTGAAATCAAGCTGGGCTGTTTTTCAGAAAGCTCCTATTCACACGGGAGCGAATTCAGGCAAGGCCCGTGTTCTGCGGGAGGTCGGACCAGCTGCTCCCAATGGTCACTGCCGGCCTGAGACTCCCCCCAGTGAGAGAACACACAACGCTGGCCCCTGGCCCCGCGGCATTTATACAGGCCGGGCTCACTGGGACCTGCACTCAGGATTTGATCAGCAGCCCAACGAGAGCTGGTGTTTTTCCTGACAAAGCTCCACCTCCTGGAGTCCCGGGATTCCACAAAATCCTCACCTTTCATTGAAAATACAAGTGTCCAGCCCTGCAGGCTGTGGAGAAAAGGTGAATCCCCAGCCCCAAGTGCTTGGTATACGCCATGGTCTCGGACTACTCAGGGCCGGCATTAGCGAGGCTCCCGCCGCTTGCCCTGGCTTCCAGAGGAACCTTCTGCCTCGGACAGAAACCTCCAAGCGCTCACTCCTCGCGGGAAATTAACAGCTCAGCTGCGGGGGGTTTTCACCTAAATCAAGGAGCTTGCAAGTTTTCAAGCAAACTAATCCCGCGGGGGGCACAGAGTTGGGAGCTGCTGCCGTGCAGAGAGAAGGGTTCAGAGAATAAGGCTGGAAGGGACAATTAGACCATCTAGTCTGACCTCCTCTCCAGCCCAGACACCCAGCTCTCCCTGCATCGAGCCCCTCCAGGAAGGCGTCCGGTCCCGAGCAACGCTCTAAGGGCCAGAGACCGAACTCCAGCAAGGCAGGAGCAAAGCCCTCATGCCCTGCGCTATGTACTGCCTCTGGGCACGTCCTCACGCAGTCACAACCCAGACCGGGCCCTGGAGGCTCCCCCCGGCGCCCAGCCCAGCTCCCGGGGCCTAGTGCAAGGAGGGAGTTTTGAACCCCCCTCAGTCACTGACCTGAGAACATTTCCCCTTGGGCGGTGTAGCCTCTCTCCAGTGCCACCTGCACGATCCTCTCCAGGGAGACGTCCTGGGACAGACTGAGGAGGGAGCCCGCCATCCACAGTGCCACCAGCCCGCACCTAGCGGGGGAGAGAAGAGACATTGCAGGGAGCCTGGGTCCCACGGGCTGAGCTCAGCCAGTCCCCCTCCCAGGGCGCTGGGTTCAGAGACGGGAGTTTCTCTGCAAGCCTTGGAACACTTCCCTGGGTTCCTGTGTCCTTAGGCCTCCCGCTGCAGCCTGGGGCGCGGGTCACCGGCTGGGCTCATCTGGGCACGTCTCACTCAGTCGATTCCCTGCCATCACAGGGGCCTGGGGCAGCGGCGGCACCTCGGTGGCTCCTGTTCCCTGCCTGGGCTCACCAGAGCTTAGCCCCGAGGACTGAAATGCTTTGCTCGAACTCAACTCGCTGGGCTCACACGTCGGTACATCCAGGAGATCAGGTGACATGAGTGAATGGGCCGTCTTGCCACAGATGCTAGCTCCAGCAAGGCCTTCATTCCTCCAGAGGAGGGTATGGCTCGCTGAGGCTATGCCCCTCCCCCCCCAGGCTGGAGTTCGGGGGAGCTCCCGCTTTGCCTGGGGGCACCTGTTTAAGATGGAAAAGGCCAGGTGTGGGGTTTTTAAAGGCAGATCCCGAGTCGGACGTTAGGTTTAGACCAACTTGTCTGCCCTTGTGCTACCTGCTCACGATCCTTTTCCCTCTGACGCAGTGAGTAACGTTCCCCTGGCCCTTTGTGCGCTTGCCCGTAAACATCCGCACGGCTCTTGGCAAGTGCTTGGGAGGGACCAAGCAGGGGAAGCTGTAGATCCATGGGACTGAGACCCCTGCCCCAGCCCCCGGGGTAAAGCTGCCTCCGGCTGCGTTTGCCCTGACAGAGAGGAAGCGGTTGCAATACTCACTGAGGCCCCTCTTGGATTAAGGAAGGCACCGCCCTGTTGTAGAGGAGCCACTTGAAATGCCCGCTAAAGCTGGAAGACAGAACCAAGCAAACACTTACTGGCCATTTGCCGTCCAGCCCCCGCCCGCCAGCACTTCCTCCTCTGCACAATGAATAAGACGCTCTCTTTAAGCGGAGGGCTGACTTCAGCTGCCTCTGGGACTGCGGCTACCTCTGGGCTGTCTGATGGCCACACGGCAATGCCCCACTATGGGACAGGAAGTGGCCCACGGCCCTGTACCCAGTTGTCCCTGCAGAGGGAATTTAGGGAGGCAAAATGGAATTAGCTCAGTTAAGGCCTGGCCAGGACTCCTGGGTTCACCACACCTGGACGTTGAGGCAAAGAGCGGAGGCTAGGAACTAGGTTTTATGTTTCTTTTTAATTATGGGCACCTCCAGCAACACAGAGACCTCTACTGTCACCCTGAGGATTAGGGACAGGGCTGACTGTGAGGGGAGAGCGCCCCCTGCTGAGCCCCCCGCCCCATAGCACAGCACCCCCTAGCGCCGCCCTGGGGCCAGCCCTGCCTGCCAGGGGAGAGCGTCCCCGCTGCCGCCGCCCCTTGCAGCATGGGCCCCCCGGCCCCTGGGTTCTGCCCGGCGCGTCGCCGGCCCGGCCCCAGCCCCGCTCAGCGGGCGGCGCGGGGATCCCGGCCCGGGGCCCGACCTGGATTTCCTGCGGCTCAGCAGGTGCCGGACGTCGTCCCCACTGCCGGGCGCCGGGGCCGCTCGCTCCAGGGCCGCCTTGAAGAACTTGGCCTTGTCGAGCCCGTAGGGGGGCAGCGGCCTGGGCGGGGGAGGGGGAGGAGGTGGGGCAGGTGGGGGTGGGGGAGGGGCAGGGCCCTGCTGGGGGGCAGGAGGGGGTGGGGGCATCCCCCCCCTGTGGGCCATCCCCCCCCCGGCTCCGGGGTTGGGGGGCAGCAGGAGGTGAAAGGGCACAGACTGGAACCAAGGTCACCAGGGCATAGGTTAGAGGTCAGGGGTCACAGGTCAGCTCGCGGGGGTCAGGGGTCACGGTGAGCGGGGTAGGGGCGTGGCCCGGCGGGGTCGGAGGTCATGGGGCCAGGGTCGCTGCTGGGGGCGGCTCAGGGCCCCGCCCGCCCCGCGTCCGGCTCGTGCCCCTCCTAAAATGGCGGCCGCCGGCGGAGCGGGCAGCGGCGGGGTGAGTCCGATCACGTGATTGGATACCAGCCACCCGCTTCCCTCCTCTCAGCCGCCCCTTCCGGGTCGCGTGACAAATACCGCCAATCGAATGTGAGAACAGCGGTTACTGACACCTCCAGTCAGCCAATGGCCGGCTCTTGTGCGGAAGGCGGGAACTGCCGAGCCGAACACCAAATCCGAATGCGGCTTGCCTGAGGGGGGCGGGGTAACGCTGGAGAACCGCCTCCTGATTGGTCATTGTGCAGACCGTGGCACTGCTTTGATTGGCCTGCCACACACGAGGCCGTACGCCTTTCATTGGCCGGCGCCGGCGAGGCGCCTTTTTATAGGCTCATAAGTCCGAGGCTGCTTCGTCGTGATTGGCCCGCGCGGAGAGTGGGCGGGGTTGTCTCTCGGCGGGCTCCTGTGGCGGCGGGCGGCGCTGCGAGGCCTGGGCCTGCGGACTCCATCGGTGAGGGGCCGCGGCGGGGCGGCGCCATCGGGCCGCGGGGCCGGGGGGGATCGGGCCGGGGGGCAGCCCCCGGCCTGTGTGACCCACTATGGCCGGGCTGGGGGGGGTCGGCGGGGCCGCAGCCACCGGATCCGTCCTGGGGGGCGGGGCTTATCCTGGCCCCGCCCCCTGAGCCCCACTTCCGGTTCAGGGCTGCAGCCTGTATCCCCTTCCCCCCCACTGGGGGCGGGGCGGTGTCCCTGGGGGCGGGGCCTGGCGCCCCTGGGGGTGGGGAGGGGGCCTGTTCTCTGCCGCCTAGGGGGGCGCCTGGCCAGGCCGTGGCAGGAGCTGGGGGTGCTGGTAGCCCCCAGGGACCGGCCTGGGGGGGTCCCCTGGTGCTGGGGGAGGGGCCCTAGACCCCAGGCTGCCCCCCTACCCCCGCCAGGTCTCTTGGCCCCAGACCCTCCCCCGAACATGGCGTCTGGCTTGGCCGGAGGCGGTGCTCCGGGGTGGGATTAACCCCAGTCCTGCGCTGCTGGGATCGCTGCCTCCAGCGCCTCGCACTGGTCTCGCCCCCGCCCCGGCAGCGCCCGCTGGGTGGGGATCGTCTGAGGCTGCGAGACCCCCCGGGTCACGTGGCTGCTGTGGTCTTGGGAGCCGGCAGCCGGTTTCCCCATTGCGCGCTCGCCTCGATTTACCGCCTCTCGTCTCTTCTCCGCAGACCCCGCTGTTGCGAAGTGCCGAGGGCGATGGCCGTCCCGGAAACCCGCCCCAATCACACCATCTACATTAACAACCTCAATGAGAAGATCAAGAAGGATGGTGAGCGAGCTCCCGGGGGAGTTCTCGCCTGGAGCTGGCCATGTGGGTGGCTGGGCTAAGGGGCTGGTACCGGAGCCCAGCGCTTTGGGGAGAGGCCGGGGCGTGTCTGGAGGACTTGCTCTCCCAGCCCCGCTCCTGCTCGCCTGTTGCTGTCTGGCCGAGAAGGACTGGGTACTGAGGAGGGATAAAAGCGACTGACGCGGGGGGTGAGAGCCTCTGTCTGAGGCTGTAGGAGTCGCCCGGTCGGCGTCCAGATCCGTGTCTGTCTGATCGTGTACCTAACGCTCCAGTTCTCTCCCCTAGAGCTGAAGAAATCCCTCTACGCCATCTTCTCCCAGTTCGGCCAGATCCTGGATATCCTGGTGTCCCGGAGCCTGAAGATGAGGGGACAAGCCTTTGTCATCTTCAAGGAGATCAGCAGCGCCACGAACGCCTTGAGGTCCATGCAGGGGTTCCCCTTCTACGACAAGCCGATGGTGAGTGCTGGGGGCGGCCGTCTGGCGGGTGCCGTTGGAACTGCCCGAGCGGCTGCTTGGCCGTGCTCCCCCTGACGAGCTCTCTCCGCCCCCAGAGGATCCAGTACGCCAAGTCGGACTCCGACATCATCTCGAAAATGAAAGGCACCTACGTGGAGCGGGACCGCAAGCGGGAGAAGAGGAAGCCCAAAGGCCCGGAGACGCCCGTGGTCAAGAAACAGATGCCTGGGGCAGCAGCGCCGGTGGCAGCCGCAGTGCAAGGAGCTGTCCCCGTGAGTAACGTGCGCAGCGTCTCACGCAGGGCAGTGGCTGGCTGGCAGCCGGCGCTCGGGGCCTGAGGGAGCCTTTCCCAGCGCAGCCGGCATGGTCTCTCTCGGGCGGCTCTCAGGAGTGGACTGAGTCTGGCCCCAGCTGGCTGTGGTTAGCGTCCGGGAATACCAGGCTCCGCGGCCAGTGCGGACTCTGATGCGGATGCCAGGGCTGTGCCCAGGCAGCCCACGAAGGCTCCGGGGCAGGTCAGCGCCCAGGATCGTGCTGTGAAGCTGGGCTCTCTCTCCCCTGTAGGGAATGCCGCCGATGAACCAGGCCCCCCGCATGATGCACCACATGGCCGGCCAGCCTCCGTACATGCCCCCTCCGGGTATGATCCCCCCACCCGGCATGACTCCGGGAGGACTCGCGCCAGGGGCCATGCCCCCTCAGCAGATGATGCCTGGCCAGATGCCGCCTACCCAGCAGGTGAGTATGACAGAGCTTGGCCTGGCTCCAGCTCCTTTCCAGAGCGGACTCAGCTGTGTGGGGCAAACCTCCCTCTGGGGGTGGGGCTTGGGGTAACCGGGCCTTTCCCCTCCACGGTACTGGCTCCAGTGGGGAGCGGAAGAGCACTCGCGAGCTTGTGTGGGGGTAAGTCCTCGTTGCTCGCCTCAGCCGAGAAGCCCGAGATGCTGAGTCCCAGGGGATTCCTCTGCATGGAGAGCAGGGGGGAGGGCGGCCTGGCCTGGGCACGGCCTCTGCTGCGTGCGTCTGGCTGGAGCTGCCCTGCAGGGGTCTCGGCCCGGCCCTCCCCTCCAGGCGGCGCTTGCTGTGTCTGGGCTCCCAGCCTGACCCCTCTCTCTCCCCCTCGCAGCTCTCGGAGAACCCACCCAATCACATCCTCTTCCTCACCAACCTGCCCGAGGAGACCAACGAGCTGATGCTGTCCATGCTCTTCAATCAGTGAGTGTGGGGCCTGAGGGAGCCGGGAGGGCCGAGTGGGGGGCAGATGGTCCTGGGCGGGGGGGCGGATGGTCCCAGGGCAGGGGGTGGAAGTGGGCGGTCTAAGGGAGCAGGGAGCATGGTGCTTGTGAGGCCAGCAGAGGGGGGGTGGGTGCTAGTGATCTGGGGGCCTGTCCCCTCTAACAGCCAGGTCCTGCCTCCCCCAGGTTCCCGGGGTTCAAGGAGGTGCGCCTGGTGCCCGGGCGGCACGACATCGCTTTCGTGGAGTTCGATAACGAGGTGCAGGCCGGAGCTGCCCGCGACGCCCTCCAGGGCTTCAAGATCACACAGAGCAATGCCATGAAGATTTCCTTTGCCAAGAAGTGAAGCGTGTGGTTCCCCCCCCCCCCCCGCCCAGAACGGCCCCCTGGGCCCAGAACTGTCCCTCCCCACTCCCCCGTTAGTCTGTTCTGAACCAGTCCCCCCCCCCCCCCCCCCCCCCCGTTTTTTATCAGTTCCCTGGAAGGTAAGTCTGCCCTCAGGGCCAGCCAGATTACCAGCCCCAAACTCCCCCATTCCCCTGAGCCTTGGAACTGATGGTGTGGAAGTGTCCCCCCTGCACGCCATGCTGCCTTGCTGCTCAGAGTGGGTAAGTGACTCTGGAGCGCCCCCAGCTGGTGATGTCTGCGGCGAGCCTGGAGCTGGTTCATGGCGGGATGGTTGGTACAGGGGGTGGGGGCGGCTACTACCCTCCTGAAGCATTGTACCCAGAGTCTGCTGCTCAGACATTGCACCTGGCGCTCTCTGTTCTGTAATAAAAGCTCCTTTGTGACCCCCTGTGCCGCGGCTGGCCCGTTCCTCGCTGGGCTCCCCGGTGGGGTGGGGTGAAATCGACCTGCCGGATTCTCTGTGTGGGAGTCTGATTCCCTTAAACCCCTGTCCTGAGAGATGGCTCTGAGCCAAGCCCTCAGGCAGGGGCGGGAGCTGAAGGGAATTACTCCCAGCCCAGTGATTGTGAAATTGGTGAATTCTGGGCTTACCCCACCAATATCCCAGAAGGCTTTGGGGGGGGGCTTGTCTGGTCCGAGCAGCTTGTCCCTGCTGCCTTTAACACGGAGCCTAGAGATGCGAGGATGCACGGCTGCATGGAGCATCGCATGCTGGGAGAGAACATGGTGAAGCGGGTGCCTGGGAGGGGTCATGCGCCCAGTGCGGAAGAGGGGCTGGGGTTTGACTACTGAGGTGCCCCCCCCGTCCCCCAGAGGTGACTGCCTACCTCTCCATTGGCTTCAGAGCTAGTCTATTCCCCCCCGGCTGCCTGAGAAGAGCCCTGCAGTTGCTGGGGGTCAGATACTTCCTAGCAGCCCCCCGTGGGTGGGACGCATCCCCAGCTCTTGGCGGGGGGGAGGGGGGGGTCTGATGCGTTGAGTCACAGAGCACAGGAAACTGGCGCTGGCACCAGCTAGTACTTGTGCCACGTAGTGACCTGGTGCCATCTGCCTCAAAGTGGGATCCTACCGCTGCCACAAGGAGCTTCTGAAGTGGGGGGGGGCTTCAGGGGCCTCCCCCTCCCACACAGGGCTGGGGGTGCGGGGGAGCTTTGACAGTGCAGCTTCTCTGCAGGGTCCTACCCCTCTGTGGGCCTCAGCTGTAGTGAGCCTTGGGACAATGGGCCCAGTATGTTACCCGAGAGCCGGCCGGCCCCGCTCGCCCTCGCTCCCGGCTTGAGTTTGTGGCACTGGATTATTTTAAAAAGCGGAGTGGAAGGGGGCAGAGAATTCGGAGCTGGTGACTTGGCCATGCCCCACTGCCGGGGGATGGGATTCTGTCTCCCCCCCCTCTTGCGCGGGCTGGCATGAAGACTCCTGGTCTGTTGTGGACATGCAGCCACCTCTGGGTTGGACCGAAGCAGCCGTGCAGCAGCAGTACGCGGTCGGAGGCAACCGGCCCTATCCCGGGAGAGCCCCAAGGCCAGAGAATGGCTTTGCCCCGGCTGGTGTCTGGGACGTGCATCCCCGAGGGCTGGGGGAGCGGGAATGGTCAGGACGCAGGGGCGACATTCTATCCAAAACCTGGCACCTGCTCCTGGTAGCATGGCCCCCCCAACAGCCGCGGGGGTCCCCCATCGGCAGCACGGCCCCCTACAGCAGCTGTGGGGGTCAGCCTTCCCTCAGGAAAGGGCGCCCCCTAATGCCAGCCAAGGCTCGGCGCCGCCATGGGGGCAAGGGGCCCCCTGCCGGAGGAATTGGCACCTGCTCTGCCCAATGGGGTGGCTGCTCCAGGAACTCCGAAAAGGGCTCAGGGCGGTGACTAGAAACACAGCTGGGGTGGGCCGGGCTGCCCTCCCTGTGGGGGCAGTCTGAGCCCGGGGCGGCTGCATTTCGCCCACCATGGCTACCACCCGGCTGTGGGCCCGGGCCGCTCTGCTGGGCGCCCTGCTGGGGCTGGTGCAGGGGGACCGGCGGCTGGGCAAGCTGGCCGAGAAGAAGCTGTGTGCAGACGCCGACTGCAGCCGTAAGTGTGTGTGTGGGGGGCACGAGGGGCTGCATGTGGGGTGGTGCTGGGGGGCCTGGCTGGTGGCACAGGGCAGGCATGGGGGTTGAGGGCCATGGTGTGGCGGTGGGATAGGGCAGGGCCATGCTTGGGGGGACTGGGGGGTGCTGGTGGAGGTGCAGGGCCTGGGCCCAGGGAATGACCCCTCCCCCCCCCCCGCTCTGTCACCCACCCCCCCCAGATCCGATCTCCATTGCGGTGGCTGTGCAGGATTACATCGCCCCCGACTGCCGCTTCGTCCCCATCCAGCGCGGGCAAGTCGTCTACGTCTTCTCCAAGCTGAAGGGCCGCGGGCGACTGTTCTGGGGCGGCAGCGTGAGTGGCTGGAGGCGGGCGGGGGGTTTCCCTTGACTCTGCTGGGGCATCAGCTCCCATCCTGGTATCATGCCCCTGGTGGAGCGGGACCCAGGGCCACGCAGAGGGCTGGGCCTGACCCCCGCAACCCCAAATCACCAGTGCCAGCCCCCCAGCACCAGATCCCATCTCAGCCTGGTGGGCTCCTGTGTGACATTTGCTGGGTCTCCGGTCCTGGGAGGGGCCCCATGGGCAAGGGGGTGGGGGTTGCCCCACCCAGGCTGCAGCTCTGTGGGGGAGGGCTGATGTTAGGGGTCTTGGCACCCCAGCTTAATCTCCTCCCCGCAGGTGCAGGGAGATTATTACGGGGAGCACCCCGCCCGCCTGGGCTTCTTCCCCAGCAGCGTAGTCCAGGAGAACCAGTACCTCAAGCCGGGGAAGGTGGAGGTCAAAACCGATGTGAGTAGCCAAGCCGCAGCAGGTGGGCACCCAAGTATTGCTGGGGGGGAGGGCTCCCCACACCGCAGGGGGGCTGCCACCACCCAGAGACCACAGCTTGCAGAGCGACTGGCCCTGGGGTGGCTGGCATCTTTGCTCCATGCCTAGGGCACCGAGCTGGGAGTAGAGACTGCAGGGGTGGCAGATCTGGGGATAGAACCCAGGAGTCCTGGCCCCCCAGCTCTACCCATTAGTTCCCGTTCCCCAGAGTCCTGGCTCCCAGCCCCCCAGTCTAGGACCCCCTCAGCTTGTCTCCCCCATTTGCCCGTGTCTGATCCCTCTACTCTCTCTTCCCTTCCAGCAATGGGATTTCTCCTGCCAGTGAGTCCTGCCTCGGGCCCAGCTGCCAGCGCTCCGGCTCCCGGCACACCCACCTGGGCCCCATGACTTAGTGCTTGGCACCAGGCTGTGGTACTGTTCCCGAGCCCCGGGGTCAGGCGTGACTTTCCTTTGCTGTAGCAATACTCCCCCCCCCCCCCCCCCCCCCCCCTCCTCCTCCTTTGCACTGGGGCTTCTGGTCCTGGGGCAGCCCCTGGTAGCTTCACCCTCCCCACCCCCTGCCTGGGCCGATCCTAAATAAAGCCCCCCTGCAGCAAGCGTGCTGGCCCCTGTCTTTCCCTGGGGAGGAAGCAGGAGCAGTAGATCTCCGGGGGGGGGCTGCAGCTGTCCACCTGACTGGTGTGAAAAGTGAGTCCCTTCTGGCTTGGGTGGGGGCAGCCCGGGGCTTAAGGGGAGGTTCTCCCCCCCCCCCCCCCCCAGGGTCCAGCGGGGTGGGGGCACTTGGGAACGTTCCTGGCCCCTCTGGCTTCCCCCCTCGGATCCGGGGCCCTGCTGCAGAGCCATCCCCCCGGAGCAGCGGGCTGGAAATAGAAATCTCCTTCATCCACCCTGCCCCAGATTCTCTGCTGCCCTGCCCGTGCCACGCGCCGTGGCCCACCCCCCCGCAGCAAGGGCTGGGTGTGGCTGGGGGGGATTTCAGATTCCCTGGGGTGGGGCTGTGGGACAGAGTGCAGCTCCTTTATCACCTGCCTGCTCAAAGTGAAAGCAGAAAAGAGAGTGCCCCCCCCCCCTCCCCGGGGCCCTGGAGAGGCTGGGTTACCTGGCAGGCTCAGCAGAGGCCATGCCTGAAGGAGACCTGGAGGCAGGGTCCCTTCTAGCTCATGGCAGGGGGCACGTGGGGGTCTCCCTTGGGCTGCCCTGGTGCTGGGGCCAGAGGCTGTCAACCCCTGCCCTGCTAATTCCCCGGGGGGCTTGGGGGCTTAGCGAATGTCCCTGCAACCTTTCCGGTCTGCACCGCCAGCAACAAAGCCGGCAGGTCCCCGCTTTGGGTCTTGGCACGGGGACTAAGAGCAGCCTGGAGAACTGGGGGTAAAGGTGGGGGGTTTCCCTTCAGCTGGTGCCTTTCCTCTGCCTCTGGGCTGCTGGGGCTTTGGGTGGGCCAGCGCATGGGTCTCACCTTGCAAAATCTGGAAGGAATCCAAAAAATGGGGGTGGGGGGAGTTGTAGATTTAGTGTGTATGACGGTAGCAGCTAGGGCCCCCACCCCGAAAGTGGCCCCCTGGAGGCTGAGACCTGCCCCCCGTCTCTGGCAGCTGGTTGTCGGGTTGGTTATGGGACCTGCAGAGCCGATAAGCAGCTCTCTGAAGCCAGGGCCCTGCCTGGAGCCCTTTTGACCCGGCCCTGGAATCGCGCCGGCACCGGATCCTGTTCCCAATAACAGGTGCCGCTCTCTGCACACGCGTCCGGCTTCTTCCTGGTTTTGCTCCTGGTGCATGGAGGAGGCGTGAAGCCCCCATAGACACACTGCGGCCGTGTCCCAAACTCATGGGGGAGGGGGGCTCGGCACAGACAACCCCCCCCCCCGCTCCTCGGCAGAGAGGAACCATTTTCTATTAACGTTCAACAGGGTGGAGGGTGTCCCCGGGCTGGGGAGCAGCCCCCCTGCGGCTCAGGGCCGGGCAGCATTGACAAATGGTCTCACGCTGCGGAATCAGCCAGGGGGGGCAGGCCCCACACCCAGGGGGGAGGGGTGGGGAGCATTGGGGCTTGGGCCCCAGAGCCATGGGGGGGGGGAGTATCAGGGCTCAGGCTGAGACACGGGGCCCAGACCCCACCAGGTGCCCGGCATGTGCCCAGCTCAGCCAGGGTCCCTGGAGTGCCCGGGCAGGGGCAGCTGGATTCCCAAGGTCTGGGCAGGGACCCCCCCCGCGTTAGCCCATTTTCCTCCCCCCTCCTTTTGCCCCACCTCCTCCAGCATGCAGGGCGTGTCCTCCCGACTAGTCTCCTCCCCCTGGGGGCGGGGCTATGGAAAGGAGCCGGGGTATAAACCCCCGCGCGGGGCAGGGCGCAGCGGCTTGGAGCGCAGGGCGCACGGGGGCGCAGCCGGTTCTGGAGACCCCCCCGCGGCTCCCGCCTCCGCCCCCTTCCCGCAAGGGGCCCGGCCCGGGCCGGACCATGCCCCCCCTGGAGCTGCTGCCCGGGTACCCGCCTGCGCCCCCGGTGCCCCCGCACCGGCCCCCGCCCGGGCTGGAGCTCCAGTGCGTCCTGCTGGGGGACGGCGCCGTGGGCAAGACCAGCCTGGCGGTCAGCTACAGCGCCAACGGGTACCCGGCGCGCTACGTGCCCACGGCGCTGGACCGCTTCTCGGGTAGGTCCCGCGGGGGGCCCCTTCTCCAGCCGCGCTCCCCCTGCCTGGCCCCCGGGACTCCCTGGAGCGCTCGGTCCTTCCCCCCACATCCCCTCGGAGGTCTGGGAGTGCTCTGCCCCCCTCACTGCCCTGAATGGGACCCCCGTTATACTCCCCCTGGAGACCAGTGTCAGGGGTCTGGGAGCCAGGACTCCTGGCTTCTCTCCCCAGCTCTGGGAGGGGAGTGGGGTCTAGTGGTTAGAGCGGGGGGGGGGGGGGCTGGGAGCCAGGACTCCTGGGTTCTCTCCCCAGCTCTGGGAGGGGAGTGGGGTCTAGTGGTTAGAGTGGGGGGGGGGGCGCTGGGAGCCAGGACTCCTGGGTTCTCTCCCCAGCTCTGGGAGGGGAGTGGGGTCTAGTGGTTCGAGCAGGGGAGGCTGGGAGCCAGGACTCTTGGGTTGTGTCCCAGCAGTGGAAGCGGAGGGGGGGGGGGGGATAGCGGTTAGAGGAGGAGGGGGGGTTTCTGCCAGCTCTGCCACTGACCTGCTTTTGAGAAGCGCAATGTCCCTGGGGCTGGGGGGAGGGGGGAGCATCTGGCTACAGGGGTAACAGTCTCTTCCCCTTGCAGCCGTGGTGCAGGTGGACAGCGCCCCCGTGAGGCTGCATCTCTGTGACACGGCGGGGCAGGTAAGAGTCCAGCTGGGAGCTCCCTTTAACCTTTTCCCAGCAGCTGTTCAAACCCCCGGCACGTCTGAGCACGTCAGCCCGGGAGGTGCCGGGGAAGGTAGCAAACCTGCCGAGCTCCGCCCTGTGGCCCCCTGTGCACTGGGGCTCTGTCCCTGCTCTGGGAGGGGAGTGGGGTCTAGTGGTTAGAGCAGGGGGGCTGGGAGCCAGGACACCTGGGTTCTATTTCCAGATCCACCTCTGACTCCTGGTGCGGCCCTGAGGAAGTTTGTTCTCTCCCTGGGTCCCAGCCCCCGCATCAGGGACACTGGGACAACCCCCCCTCCCCAGCTGAGGGTGACTGGAGGCACTCACTGCGGGCTCTCCCTCCCCTTCCCCCCAGGACGAGTTTGACACGCTGCGGCGGCTCTGCTACACCAAGGCAGACGTCTTCCTCCTCTGCTTCAGCGTGGTGGCCCCCGCCTCCTTCCAGAACGTGGGGGAGAAGTGGGTGCCGGAGCTGTGCCGGCTCTGCCCCGCTGCCCCCCTGCTGCTGGTGGGCACCCAGTGCGACCTGCGCCAGGATGTCCAGGTGCTCATTCAGCTAGCCCGGCGCCGGGAGAAGCCGGTGGCCGAGCCGGCGGCCCGGGCGCTGGCCCAGAAAGTGGGGGCCGTGGGCTACGTGGAGTGCTCGGCGCTGACCCAGCAGAACCTCAAGGAGGTGTTTGACACGGCCATCCTGGCGGGGCTGCGGCACGCCGAGGCCCGGGGCCGGCGGGCGCGCAGCACGGCCAGCAAGGTGCGGACACTCTCCAAGGCCTGGTGGAAGAAGTACGTCTGTGTGCGGTAGCCGGCGCCCCCGCCTCAGTGTCCCATGGGGCACCCTCCACCTGGGGGCTGAAGGGCGCTCTGCAGCGTGGGGGGCTAGGCTGAGAACAGACAACTCGATCCAGGTGTGGATTCAAGAGCCTCCGGGTGTTTGCCGGCGGGATGGAGACAGGCCCCGGGCCCTGCGGGTGGCTGTGCCGGGCTCCGGACACCCCCACCCTGGCCCATGTGGGTTGTGCTCCTGGGCTGTCAGGCTGCCTGGCCCCCCCAAAGGGGTCCAAATTCAGAGCAGGGGGTGGTTCCAGAATCTCATCCCTCCAGCTGCCTCCCTGCAGGACAGTCTGCCTCGGCTGAGGGTGGGGCACAAGCCCCCCCAGCACAGCCCTTTTTGCAGAGGATTTTGGTTTGTGTGGGGCACGGAGGGAACCGCTGCAGGAGGATCGCCCCGCTGGACTGGGGAGGGGCAGAACCAGCGCCCCCAAACCGGCCCGGCCCCACGCCTGGGTTTAAACCCTCCCCCTCGCTGGGCACTTTGCGGAGGGGACTGGCCGGGGCATGGGGGGGGGGCGTACGGTGGGGGGCTCAGCCGGACCCTCCCTCCCCCTCGCAGTCTCTAGGCGGGGTCAGAACCAGCTGCAGCCGCGGACCGGAGCTTCCTGTGGGTGCGGTAGGCTGAGGGGGTCGGTCTCTGGGGGGCTGCGCCCGCTCGGGGTCCTCCCCCACCCGCTGCTATGTTTGCACTAGTATAAAAATATCCCTGGCCGAACGGGGGATTTGCCCAGGGTCCCCTCCCACCCCATGGCATGAGAACCCCATGACAAATCCCCCTTTCACCCCCTCCCAAGGCCTTAACCCCTTCCGTGCCAGCCGTGCCCTTGGGCGTCCTGTGCCCTCCCACCGGGAGTGGGGTGGGGGGCTCCGGGCTCTGCGGGCAGCCGGCAAAGGGCAAATGGGCGATTTTATCCCCTTTGGGGGTGCAGAAACCTGGCTGCCCTGTGTAGAGAGGGGGCTGAGATCTGTCGCCCCACCAGCAGCATGGTCCAGTTGGCCCCAGGGTGGGGGGAGTGGTGTTAGCAAAAGCTGGGGGGGGAAGCAGGGGGTGGGCTGCTGAACTGCCCCTTACCCCCAGAACTGCCCCGAGCTCTGCCCCAGGGCTGCTGGTTTCTGATCCCAGTGGGGGTGTGTGTGTGGGGGGGAGTTGTCACTGCTGTTGTGATAACCGTGGGCAAAGCCAGGGGTCCGTCCATCTGTTCTTTCTTTTTTTTTAAATGTTTTGAACCAATAAAGTTTCTTTCCCTGGTGCAAACGCTGTGGGAGCTCCCCCGGGAGCCGCTGTGTGTGTGTGTGGGAGCTGAGCAATGGGGGGTCGATCAGTGCTTTGAAGGGGGGCGTACAGCCCCCCCCGAGCCTAGTGCCCCGATGACGCTGGGCACAGCCTCGACCCAGCTCAGTTCAGGGGCTCGGGACTGGGCGCTGCACAGACCCAGGGAGATCTCAGGGCCCCGTCGGGCCGGGTGCCACCAGACCCCGGCCGAGATCGGGGCCCCGTCGGGCCGGGCGCCGCCAGACCCCAGCCGAGATCGGGGCCCCATCGCACAGCGCTTGGTGCAGATGCCCAGGGAGCTCCCCGGTGCAGACCTCAGGCCCAGGGAGATGCAGGGACTGGGCCGAGCTGGGCTGGCAGGCTGGCGAAGGGCTGGAAGTGGACTCCCGGCGGAAGGGGCAGAGGGCTGCTTGTGCTCTGGGCGGGGGAACCGCTGCTGCCCTAGGCAGGGCGGGTGCTGGCTCAGGCCCAAGGTTTGCAAAGAGCTGGAGAGGTCGGGGCTCTCGGCACCACTTGCTGCCCCTCCCCTGGGGAAGGCCCCGAAGGTGAGAACCGGCAGGTCCCCGACAACCAGCCGCCCGTGTTTGCCCAGGGTGGGTGAGCAGTTCGAGCAGGAAGGGAGGGCAGTGCCCCGGGCTGGGCAGGGGGGGAAACAGCTCTTGTGCTCTGGGGGGGAGGGAGCCAGTGACTTGAGGGCCAGGAAGGGAGAGAACCCAGGAGTCCTGGCTCCCAGTTCCCCCTCCCGTCTCGCCACGGCCAGATGCCTCTCTCAGTTCACTTCTGTTCCCATGAGCCCGCGGCCAGGGAGACACCAGGCTGAGCGGGACCAGCCAGCTGCAGCCAGTCTGCTGGGGTTCCCTGATGGGGAGACACTGAGCTCTGTATCGGGGCTCCAGGGGACCACGACAGTCAGTCCCCCCCTACTGCCAGCAGCCCCGAGGGGAGTGGGGTCTAGTGGTTAGAGCAGGGGCTGGGAGCCAGGACTCCTGGGTTCTTTCCCCAGCTCTGGGAGGGGAGTGGGGTCTAGTGGTTAGAGCAGGGGCTGGGAGCCAGGACTCCCGGGTTCTCTCCCAGCTCTGGGGGGGGGAGTGGGGGCTAGTGGTTAGAGCAGGGGCTGGGTGCTAGGACTCCTGGGTTCTCTCCCCAGCTCTGGGAGGGGAGTGGGGGCTAGTGGTTAGAGCAGGGGCTGGGAGCCAGGACTCCTGGGTTCTCTCCCAGCTCTGGGAGGGGAGTGGGGGCTAGTGGTTAGAGCAGGGGCTGGGAGCCAGGACTCCTGGGTTCTGGGGCTCAGGGAGGGGAGGGGAGTGGGGTGTACAGGGCAGGGCAGAGGCTGCCCCGGGGGAGGAGGGGGGGTTGGTCACGTTCCTTTTACTGCCCTTCCCTTGCTGTGGTCCCTGCTTGAAGCTGTTCCTGGGCTGGCTCTGGCCTTATCAGCGGCTCCTGCTGCCCGGCCATAAAACTCAGGAGGGGAGCAGAGCCGATAGCATCGGAGCCTGGGCAAAGGGCGCTGGGGCCTCTTTTGCCCCAAGGACGGGGGGTGGGGGGATCTCTGCAAAGAGCTGCGCTTTGCCTGACATGCCCCACCCCAGAGCTGGCTGCACCCCTCTGCCAGGGCCGCTTCAGACCCTGAAAGTGGAGGAGAGAGACACGGTGCGGGGGCTGGGGTCTCTGGGGGGCTGCTGGGGGACATGCCCCACCCCAGAGCTGGCTGCATCTTGCTGCAGGTTTGGGCCGTGGCTCTTGGCATGTAACGATCAGCCTCACACCAGCGGGGCACCTGCCTGCCCCCCTGGGCTAGGGGGCTGGGATTCCCGGCAGTGGTGGTGGTGGTGGGGGGGGAGAAATCAGAAACAGGGAATCCCCAGCAGAGAATTACCCTGTGGGGGGATTCCCAAGGGCTTTACACCCCGCAGTGGTGCTCCGCCCCGTCCCTGCCCCTGCGCAGCACCCCCCGCCCCCACCCCACGGCTGTCGGGCCTGGGCGGCCTTTCCTGGAACCCGGACGATCTGATTCCCCTGGGCAAATCCCACTTCCCTTGCGGAAAATAGGAATCTGGGACGCGACGCTGGAAAACCCCGCCTGGCGGGAACCCTGCCGGCTGGGGGGGCGGGAACCCTGCCGGCTGGGGGGGCAGCGGGGTTAGGGGTGGGGATCTCAGTGGAGCAGGGCCAGCGGCCACTAGCCAGGGATCTGGCCCCAGACCCTTAACCAACAGCATCAACCGGGAAAAGCCCGGGGCCTGGGTCCCACCATCCCTGGTTCTAACCACCAGACCCCACTCCCCTCCCAGAGCAGGGAAGAGAACCCAGGAGTCCTGGCTTCCAGCCCCCCTGCTCTAACCACCAGCCCCCACTCCCCTCCCAGAGCTGGGGAGAGAACCCAGGAGTCCGGGCTCCCAGCCCCCTGCTCTAACCCACCAGCCCCCCTCCCAGAGCTGGGGAGAGAACCCAGGAGTCCTGGCCCCCAGCCCCCTGCTCTAACTACCAGCCCCCACTCCCCTCCCAGAGCTGGGGAGAGAACCCGGGAGTCCTGGCCCCCAGCCCCCTGCTCTAACTACCAGGCAACTCGGATGCCCCCTGGCTTTTATTTCCTGGGCTGGAGGGAGGGAATGTGGGGGTTTGGTAGGGGGCTGGTAGCCTCTATTTCTTCAGCCCCATTAACCCCCCCCCCCGATCTGAGCCCTGCCCCCCCCCCCCAGCTGCTGTTCCAGGAACTGGCTGGCAGAGGTGGGGCTGCCCCACAGGCACGGGCAGGGCGTGTTCGCTTGGCAGGTACAGGGAGTCCATGGTACAGCCACCCGCTACCTGCCGCGCCCAGCCGGCCTGCGCCCCCCCCGGGTCAGGGCTTGCTGGGGCCTGTGGATCAGAGCACAGGGCTCCGGGGCGTGTCTCACGCACTGCCCACGCACTGCCGGGGGGGCAGAGGGGAAACAGGACGCCTGGGTCCCATTCCTGGCTCAGGGGGGAGTGGGGTCCAGTGGTTAGAGTGTGGGGGGGAGGGAGCAGAGCACCAGGACTCCTGGGTTCTGTCTCTGGCTCTGGGGGGAGTGGGGTCCAGTGGTTAGAGTGGGGGGGGGGAGAGAGCAGATCACCAGGACTCCTGGGTTCTGTCTCTGTCTCTGAGGGAGTGGGGTCTAGTGGGTTAGAGCAGGGGGGCTGGGAGCCAGGACTCCTGGGTTCTGTCTCTGGCTCTGGGGGGAGTGCGGTCCAGTGGTTAGAGTGGGGGGGGGAGAGAGCAGATCACCAGGACTCCTGGGTTCTGTCTCTGTCTCTGAGGGAGTGGGGTCTAGTGGGTTAGAGCAGGGGGGCTGGAAGCCAGGACTCCTGGGTTCTGTCTCTGGCTCTGGGGGGAGTGGGGTCCAGTGGTTAGAGTGTGGGGGGGAGGGAGCAGATCACCAGGACTCCTGGGTTCTGTCTCTGTCTCTGAGGGAGTGGGGTCTAGTGGGTTAGAGCAGGGGGGCTGGGAGCCAGGACTCCTGGGTTCTGTCTCTGGCTCTGGGGGGAGTGGGGTCCAGTGGTTAGAGTGTGGGGGGAAGGGAGCAGAGCACCAGGACTCCTGGGTTCTGTCTCTGGCTCTGGGGGGAGTGGGGTCCAGTGGTTAGAGTGGGGGGGGGGGAGAGAGCAGATCACCAGGACTCCTGGGTTCTGTCTCTGTCTCTGAGGGAGTGGGGTCTAGTGGGTTAGAGCAGGGGGGCTGGGAGCCAGGACTCCTGGATTCTGTCTCTGGCTCTGGGGGGAGTGGGGTCCAGTGGTTAGAGTGTGGGGGGAAGGGAGCAGAGCACCAGGACTCCTGGGTTCTGTCTCTGGCTCTGGGGGGAGTGGGGTCCAGTGGTTAGAGTGGGGGGGGGAGGGAGCAGAGCACCAGGACTCCTGGGTTCTGTCTCTGGCTCTGGGGGGAGTGGGGTCCAGTGGTTAGAGTGGGTGGGGGAGGGAGCAGAGCACCAGGACTCCTGGGTTCTATCTCTGGCTCTGGGGGGAGAGGGGTCCAATGGGTTAGAGCAGGGGGGCTGGGAGCCAGGACTCCTGGGTTCTCTCCCAGCTTGGAGCTAAGCTGGTCTCTCTCTGAGGGGGGGCCTGGGGGCTCCGTCCTAGGAACCCAACCTGCCACCCTCACCCCCCCACGCCAGCCTACTAGGCCCCACTCAACTCCCAGAGTACAACATGGCCAGTCACAGTGGGCCTGGGATCGTAGGGGGCTGCCGGTGAGGGGCACCGGCAGAGCTGGGGGGCAGTGGGGGGAGCCCAGGGCTGCATAGATCCAGCTCCCGTCACCCTGGGAGAAGTCGCTCACACAGCAGCCTCCCCCCGCCCCCCATGCTCCTGGGGCTCTTAGCTCCCCGAACCCCGCTTCCCTCAGCAGCAAATCCGGGGGAGGGGGAGACGCTCCCCGGGCGGAATCGCTGGGCACAGGCCCTGGGTGCGGGGGGTCAATCCGGGGCAGGGGGCAGATTTCAGCCCTGGACACATGACCCACATGCCCCCCACCACGGTGCCACGTCTCCCCACTGTGGTGCCACCTGCCCCATGCACCACGGTGCAACCCAGCCCTGCAGCAATGCACCGGCCGCCTGCAGCGTGGTCCCCGGCACCCTGCCTGACCACGTTGAGGTGGCTGATTTTGCCCCCCGAGGGGGAGCCCCAGGTTGGGCTGAGCTCGGGTGAGGAAAGGAAGGAAACAGCCTGTGGGGGGTGGGGCTGGAACACAGCTGTGAATAACAGGGGTGGGGTGGGGGCGAGCAGTGAGACCCCAGCCCAGCCCAGCCCAGGCTGTCGGGAGGTGTCTGGGATCTGAGCCAGGCCTGCCCGGCGGTCCCCCAGGTGCCTGGCGAGGGGGACACAGGAGGTGCCGGGGGCAGCCAGCCCTGGGCTCCTTCTGCAGCTGGTGCCCCCAGACACAGGTGTGTGTGTGCGGGGGGGGGGGGGGGGGCTACAGGGTCCTGCTGAGCCCCTGGGCTGGTTCCACCAGTCTGGGACCCCACCACTGGCCCTTTCCATACAGCGACCACCCCCTGCCCGCTGGGAGCCGCCTCTGCCCCATGTCCCCTCCCCGCCTGGCCCTTCGCGCCAAGGGCCCTGGGGTCTGGCCGAGGCAGCGGCTTCTCCCGGACACGCTCCAGCCCCTGCGTCCTTAGCCCAATGGCACACAAACAAAGCCAGGGAGAGAACCCAGGAGTCCTGGCTTCAGCCCCCCCTGCTCTAACCACTAGACCCCACTCCCCTCCCAGGGCTGGGGAGAGAACCCAGGAGTCCTGGCTCCAGCCCCCCCGCTCTAACCACTAGACTCCACTCCCCTCCCAGAGCCAGGGAGAGAACCCAGGAGTCCTGGCTCCCAGCACCCATCCATCCCTTGTTCACAGGCGACGCTGTGGTGACATTGGTCTGGATTCGCCGCGTCCTGCGGGTACGTGTGCCCTGGGGCTTTGCGGTTCCCCCGTCCACTCCTTGTGGCTGCCTGCGTGGGACGTGGGGGATGCTCTGGTGTGAGTGATGGGATCCCTGGTGCTCAGGGGCTCTGGAGTGATCCAGAAAGGCCCCTCTCCGGATGAGCCGCCCTTCTGGTCACACCTTCCCATTGAAATGTCACATGGTTCGGCAATTAAACAGCCCCTGCGCCCCACCCCAGAGGTGGCTGCATCTCAGCGCCGGGTGCATGATTTGCTGCAGAGTTGCTGTGCAGCTGTCACACAGCTGCCCCGCTCCCACGCCTGAGATGGCTGCGTTTCCTTGCTGGCTGGGAGATCCCCATATAAAGAGCTGTTGTGCTCCACCCTAGAGGTGGTTGCATCGCGGTGCTGGGCAGAGCGAACCCTGTCTCCATGCTCAGTGGAGATGGCTGGAGAGGGAGTCCCAGAGCAGCCTGGGAGTCGGGAGATCCTGGGTTCTAATTCTGCCACTGACGCCAATTCCCCCTCGTGGACTCAGTTCTTGCTGTCGCTCTGTGCCTCAGTTTCCCCACCTGGGTTGCAACCTGCTGTAGCTCCTGGAGCGGACGGATGTGAGGAATGAGGGGTTCATGCCTGGGAGGTGCTGTGGAAATATCAGATCCACACACCGCCCCCACCTCAGGCCTGGGGGAGGAGCCCTGTGCCGGGATTAGTGAGAAAGCCGGTAATCCCCTGGAGAGGGGCGAAGCGAAGCTGGATTTAATTCCTCGTGCCCCGCTTGGCACAGCAGGGCTCGCTCAGGTTTCCAGTGTCTGGTGCGGGGCACAGTGTGGGTGGGCAGCCCTACTCCCCACCCCCGCCAAGCAAAGCAGTTTGGTGTGTGGACAGATCTCAGCTCTCGGAGAGCCTGTTCGGTTACTCCATCCCTGCACTGGGAGTGTCTGAGCCTGTGGCATTCGCTGGGGGGCTTCCCACGCACAGCAAAGGGGTTGGGGTCAGGAGCCCCCTTGGATTTGGGGTCCCACCCGGCCGTTGGTGTCATTTAGAGCAGCCTCAGGGCTGCTCTAGTTAATGCTCTGCTGGGCCCAAGCGGCGCTGGGTGGCAGAGAAGCCGCATGTGGCCCTGCAGGGTGCGGGGTGGGGGTCGTGGGGGACTGATAGGCCTCAGAATTGAGCCACCCCCTGCCCTGATGCCATTGGGGTCACGGGGGGGACGGGACTTGAATTCTGGGGACACAAACCAGCCCCCTACTGGCGGAAGGGGGCATGACATTGACACGCTGCCCCCGGCAGCCCCCCAGCCCCCGGGAAAGAAGTTACACTCACTGCCCCCCAGTGTGACCCCCCGCTCCCAGAGCCAGCAGAGAACCCAGGAGTCCTGGCTCCCAGCCCCCTCATTGATCCCCCCCTCCCCGAGCTGGGGATAGAACCCAGGAGTCCTGGCTCCCAGCCCCCTCATTGATCCCCCCTCCCCTCCCCGAGCTGGGGATAGAACCCAGGAGTCCTTGCTCCCAGCCCCGCCCTCTTCTCTGCCTTTCCCTCTAAGCCCCGCCCCTGCACCCCCCCCTCTCCTCAGGTGACGTCAGACGCACGCTGGCGTGAGCGCGCACGGACCCGGAAGCACCTCCCCCGGCCGGGTCTCCGGGCGCCGCCATATTGGCGGATCCTGGGCGCCGCCATATCGCGCCCGCTCCGCTCCGCTCGGCAGCTCCCCGGCGTCGCCGCGTCCGCCCCGGCCCCAGCCCAGCCATGTCCGAGAGCTACGGTCAGGGGGGGCGAGCGCCGAGCGGGGGGGCAGTGGGGGGAGGGGTGAGCTGAGTGCGGGGGGGGGTGCAGTGGGGGGAGGGGTGAGCTGAGTGCGGTGGGGGGAGGATGCAGAGTGGGGGAGGGGTGAGCTGAGTGCGGGGGGTGTACGGTGGGGGGAGAGGGGAGCTGAGTGCGGTGGGGGGAGGATGCAGAGTGGGGGAGGGGGTGAGCTGAGTGCGGGGGGATGCAGAGTGGGGGAGGGGGTGAGCTGAGTGCGGGGGGATGCAGAGTGGGGGAGGGGGTGAGCTGAGTGCGGGGGGATGCAGAGTGGGGGAGGGGGTGAGCTGAGTGCGGGGGGATGCAGAGTGGGGGAGGGGGTGAGCTGAGTGCGGGGGGATGCAGAGTGGGGGAGGGGTGAGCTGAGTGCGGGGGGGGGAGGATGCAGAGTGGGGGAGGGGGTGAGCTGAGTGCGGGGGGATGCAGAGTGGGGGAGGGGGTGAGCTGAGTGCGGGGGGATGCAGAGTGGGGGAGGGGGTGAGCTGAGTGCGGGGGGATGCAGAGTGGGGGAGGGGGTGAGCTGAGTGCGGGGGGATGCAGAGTGGGGGAGGGGTGAGCTGAGTGCGGGGGGATGCAGAGTGGGGGAGGGGTGAGCTGAGTGCGGGGGGATGCAGAGTGGGGGAGGGGTGAGCTGAGTGCGGGGGGGATGCAGAGTGGGGGAGGGGTGAGCTGAGTGCGGGGGGGATGCAGAGTGGGGGAGGGGTGAGCTGAGTGCGGGGGGATGCAGAGTGGGGGAGGGGTGAGCTGAGTGCGGGGGGATGCAGAGTGGGGGAGGGGGTGAGCTGAGTGCGGTGGGGGGAGGATGCAGAGTGGGGGAGGGGGTGAGCTGAGTGCGGTGGGGGGAGGATGCAGAGTGGGGGAGGGGGTGAGCTGAGTGCGGGGGGATGCAGAGTGGGGGAGGGGGTGAGCTGAGTGCGGGGGGATGCAGAGTGGGGGAGGGGTGAGCTGAGTGCGGGGGGATGCAGAGTGGGGGAGGGGTGAGCTGAGTGCGGGGGGGGGGTACGGTGGGGGGAGAGGGGAGCTGAGTGCGGTGGGGGGAGGATGCAGAGTGGGGGAGGGGGTGAGCTGAGTGCGGGGGCTGGAGCCGGGGGCAGGGGGGTTCTGTGCTGTGGGGGGGGTTGGCCCATCTGAGTTAGTATTAAAGCCAGGCGGGGGTGCGTGGCATGCAGTGGGAGTGCACTGAGGGGGGAGGACAGGCGTTGGGGTGTGGCTGGGGGCAATGGGAGAGGAGGTGGCACTGGGAGGAGTTGGGGTGGGGGAGAGGGGTGCTGCTGGGCCGAAGCTGCCCCACTACGATCCCCCAACCCCCGTTCTCCAGCAGGCTGTGCTAGGCGAGAGCCGGGGGATTGGCTCAGGCCTGGCAACGCTGCCCTGGCCTCGGAAATCCTCCCCAAAGTAGCGTCCTTGGCCCGGTTTGGCGTCTGTGCGTGGTGCCCGGGGGGGCGAAGGGGGGCTGGGAAAATCCCTGGTGCGGAGAGGCCCTGCCCTCGGAATGACCCCCGGGGCGCCAATCGCCCCACAATCACATGGGCCCCAGCAGGGCTTGCGCGTTACTGGAAACCACTTCCTGTGCCAGATCCCAGAGCCAGGCGCTTAACAATGGAAGGAGATGAAGCGCGTACCCCAAATGTGGGGGGTGGGGGGCAGACGAGGGGTGGCAGATTTCTGCCCCGGGGGAGCCTGCCCGTGGTCTGCCCACTGCCCTCTGCGGCTTGCATGAGCTGAAAGTGGGGGTGGTACATGGGGGGTGTCTCGGCATTTTAACCATTCGGATTGGAACTCTTTCCCCCTCGCCCAGTAAACAAACAAGCCCTGCGCGTCCCAGGTTCAAACCCTCATGGGACGGATTCGTCCTTCCCCGGTGGGGACACGGCGCACAGGCTGAGCCAATGGGAGGTCTTTTCTTCTCCGCTCCAGGCACCGCGTTTCAGGGGCCCTGTGTGCACCCGGGGGTGCTGTGGGACAGCAGGGCTGGGCGCTAACCGAGGAACAGAGACGTGACTTTTCCATCTCCGCCCGTGCGGAAAGCCCAACAATTCCGCTTCCTCGGGTTGTCTGCATGGGGGGTTCTTGCTCCGTAACGCCCCGTGCGGGCGGGCGTTCTTCCCCGCGAAGCCTCTGGCTCTGAATTGGGCTAAGGTGGGTTAAGGTGCTTTGGAGGAAGGCCTGGGGACGTCACCTTTCAGTACAGCCCAGGCCGCATGGGAGTCGGCAGGCTGCTGCTAGCATTCTAGATAAAGCCTTGAGGCCTTGTCTGTACAGACAACCGGCTGTGTTTAGCCTTACCGGGAGAGCGAAAGTGAGTAGTGAACTAGCGTCCACACTGGGGCTTGGCCTGGTGTCACTCGGCCAGTAAAATAATAGAAAATCACGCCACCTGCCCCCAGCCAACACGACAGGCCGACCTTTGCTACTGGGCACTTCAAGAGGATGAAGAGTTTGGTTGAAACCGCCTTTGTCGGAAATCGTGCTGGCTGTTCGTCACGGGGAGAGCAGGGGAATCTCTTTTCACTTGTTTTTCTTTGTGCCTTGGTCAGCACTGTGCATAGCGTCAGTTTCACTGTTTGCACGGTTTCCTCGGTACCTGCGCTTGTGTTTGTGTTGTGTTCCGCACGAGCACGGACGGCGCCACGTGAAAAATGTGATCATAAGACCGCAGTTGGCAGAGAGGCAGGTGCAATGGCTCGGACGACTTTGAACTCGCTCATAGCCTAGATATCAAGATAACCGAGCTCCCTTTAAACCTGGCAAAGGCTTTCTGTTTGCTGGGCCCAGGTTTGTCTTTGAGGCGTAGTCCTGGGGTTTTAAGCTTGAGAGAGAGCCCCCAGTGCTTGAGGCTTTTCTTTCTGGGAAAGCAGCATCCCAAATATTTCCCTTGTAAACAAGATAATAATGGGACCTAAATCATTGAAGGGAGATGGTTTTGCTTAATGGGAGAAGCCTTTCTCTCAAAGCTAGCATTGATTTTTAGCTTAGGATTCTCCATCGCTGGCCATTTTAAAATCACGCTGGGATCTGCTCTGGTTCAAAGAGGAATTATTGCTGCAGGGAAGTGCTGTGGCCCGGGTCAGGCGAGATTACTTAGCCCGGCCTCCGAGCGGGGGACAGGCCTAGGTGACTTCCCGAGATCCCTTCTAGTCCCATGGTTCTGTGGTTCCTTCTGGCCGTGGAGTCTCTGAACTAGTGAAGGGGGAGCAGGGAGAACACTTCTGCTTTCGGCGCGCGTACGTTATTCCATCGTTGTTCCCTGCGGGGTTTCTTGCACCTTCCTCTGAGCCGTCCCGAGCTGGCCTTTGTGAACACAGGTGATAGGCTTGGCTGGAGGCTGGTCAGAGCTGTCGTGGCCGTGCCCAGCACTCCTATGCCAGAGAGGGAATGGGGCATGAAACCGCCCGGCCGAGAGTAAACAAACAGCCTGACTTGGGAACGGTGACAAGAGGGAGCGACATGGACACCTTCTGTGACCCTGAGTGAGCCCCTGCCTCAGTTTCCCCATCTGTAAAATGCTTTCCCGCCAATGGACGAGTGGTAAAGATTGAGGTGCTCGGATACCACAGTCATGGGGCCATACATGGACCGATGCCTTTCACCCCCAGTGTGTTCTTAATGGAGCGGTTACCCAGGTGAGGAGTAAAATTGCTGTCCCTAGATCCGAATGGGGTGAATACCTGGGCAGGTGGTAATTTGGCGCGGGAGCAGGGAATGCTCCGTGTATCGTATGGAGCCTGCTCCGCTTGGCAACCCCTCATCTGATGCCAAAAAACTATTGATGAGAATAAGTCTCTGTTATTCTGAGGGCGAAGACTTGCCCTGGAAGGGGAAGGGTGTGTGGGGACGGGTGGAGAGAGGGTTTTGTGGCTTTAGATTGGACCAGAATTGTCAATGCCTTATGTCCCCCGGCTGCCTTCGGTTGCGACCCACCAGTCGAGTAGCATTGATGTGGGCTTCGATGCAATGACTCTTGCTTGCAAATTCTTCCAAACGTGCCTCTGTTAAATGAAAGATGACGTTAGATTCATAAACAAAGCGCCAGTGAGTGGGACTTAAAAACAGCTTCCACCCATGGGAGTCTGCGAGCTGGGCGCGTACATCGGCATCGTGTGAAAAATCCACCCCCTGAGAGACAGAGTTAAACGGACCTGAGCCCCGTGCAGTCAGGGCTAGAAGTGCTGTCGACCTAGCTACCGCCTCTGGGTTACCCAGGCCGCCGGGAGAACCGACCGGCAGCGTGAGCTTGATTACAGCTATGGGGATTGCCGCTGTGGTAGAGGTGCCAGTTCTCCCTTCAAGCAGTTCGTTCCCCTTCCCGTGCGGCGCACGTCCCGCCGGGGTGACTGGGCCCACGCTAGGAGTGATCCCCCATCACCAGGCTGGCATAGGTAAAGGGGCATGGCTTTTGAATGGAGATAAGGCCTTTCTCTGTGTGGGGGACACCCTGCAGAAGGGGGTTTCTAGGCTTTACCGTCGGGCCACCGGGGGCAGGTTAGAATCCGAGCCGGAGATCGCGCCGCAGCTGGAAGGAACTGGCTCTGGCTGGGGGGAGCGTATGGGACTTCAGCCCAAGAGATCTCCTTGGAGGCTTTCGGGGGTGGAGGGAATATGGTCCGGTTCTGTCCAGTGCCCGCCCGCGGGAGGGCGGACGACACGGAGCACTCTGGGAAATCCATTGGTCTCATTCGAACTCGTGTGTTGTTTCTGGCCTTCCCTTCTGAGCGTGGTGAAAACTGCCCCTGAGGTCTTTGCGCACTGCAGTTCGCCCTGGGCAAAGGCCAAGGGCCTGGATCCCAACCCCCGGTGCTGGGCAAAGCAGGTGCTTACAGAGGATCTGCCGGCTGGAGCAGCCCCCAGGCCTGTCTCGGCCTGTGTTCTGGCTCGCACCGTGGTTGGTGCTGGATGCTTCAAGGACTGCAGCAGGCAGGGGATAAGCTGCACCCGTGTTCTGTCCCATGCTGGTTTCTAATAGTTCGCTTGCTTAAGCCCTGGGGTAGGAGGAGGGTTAATGACGCTTCTCAAACTGGTCATTAACTAGGACGACTCTGGCTCTTCTTGTTATGCACATAAATGTCCAGGCCCTTCTTGAATCTTCCTAAGTTCTTGGCCTCAGCAACTTCATGTGGCAGTGAGTTCCCCAGTCTGACCACGCTGTGTGGGCAAAGTCTGTCCTTTGGCCAGCTGTGCATTTCCCACCGTTGAATGTCATTGGAGTCCCGTTGTGCTTGAGCTGCCAGCCAAGGCGAACGGGAGCTCCCGGTCTCCCTTCTCTAGACTGGCCATTTTATCACGCCCCCCGCGCTCGTCTCCTTTCTGAGGTAACCGGTCCCACTGTCTTCACAGGACTGTTGGTCCAGGCCCTTGATTGTTCTGACTGCCTCCTGTGAACGCCACCTAATTCTGTAATAACCTCTCCTCCTGCCAGTAAGACTCGGAGGGGATTTGAACCTGTGACCTCACACGCTCTGTACTGGCGTGGGGCCGGGGCCTAGTTTAATACCTGGCAGGCTCAAGCCCTTAACCCCTGGGGGGCCTCTCTCCGTGCTGAGCGGGGTCCTGTCTCTGCTCCTGCGTTGTCATACCTGGTGAGGCCGCAGCGTGCTGATCGGGTATCCGTGCCCCGCTGTGAGCAGAAGGGAGCTGGCTAACGCCGAATGGGGGGCAAATAATGCTTTAGTAAGTTAACAGCGGTGCCAAAAGACGCCAAGCTGGGATCAGGCCCCCATTGCGCCAGGCGCTGTACCTACACCTAGGATGAGACTGTCCCTGCCTCGGCGCGCTTAGTCTAATGAGACACAGATGGGCCAAAGGAAGTGTCACTAACCCTTTTACTGAGGCGCAGGGAAATGAGGTGACACGGGGAGTTGGATGCAGGCGAGCGCTGCTCGTAATGTTTCTCCGGGCATGTTTCTAAAGACTGGTTGAGAAGATGCTTTGCTTTTCGTAAACCTCCCCAGAACCCCTTAAACAGAAGGTGCTGCCCCTTCCCCCCGCCCCACGCTCGAGTGTTACAACCGTGCTTATTTCGTTCTTCAGATTTCCTCTTCAAGTTCCTGGTGATAGGAAGTGCTGGTACTGGGAAGTCCTGTCTCCTGCACCAGTTTATAGAGAATAAATGTGAGTAGCCCTGTACCTGTGGCCAGTGCTGTTGTTTGTTGAACTGATTTCTGTTCTGCTCCGGTGTGTTTCCGAATACCCGAGACCCCCCGGACTCATCCGAAGGGAAAGATTCCCCTGCACAGTTGTTGCCAGAAAGACAATTGAATTTGCCTTCCGGTCTGTCCTTCGGCTCCAGAACTTGCCTTTACAAAAGAAACTGGCGAAAGAGTGGGAGTTTTCACCTCCAAACGTGTGGTGGAGATTTTTTTTATCAGGACATTTTAAAACTTCAGCCTTCTTGAAAACCACCTTCTTCTTTTAAATGGGAAAACTGAGACGGCTCCACTAGACTAACTGGAAATCCAATGTGAAACCCCTCCTGCTTTGTGGTTTTCATTGCAAATGTCTTTGCACAGCTCTGGCTTCCTCCATGTGTTCAGCAAATTACAAAATTGTATCCCAAAGGGGCGTCCCATGTTAGTAAAGAATCCGCCGGGCACTTGACTTTCACACACTGTTGTGTACTAGGTTAACTGTGCCAAGGAAATGAAAAGCGCGCGCACGCACACACACACACACACACACACTGTTGACACATCATCCCTGCTGCTTCTTTAGCAGGCTTGTCTCCCCATGCGAGCAGATTTGTGCTGGGTTATGACCGCTGCCTGCGTTCCATTTTGAAGCTGCCGCAGTGGGGTGCGGTGGTGTTCCTGGCTTTCTGTTTAGGTGACGTGACTTCCGGGGGGCTGGGCACAGGCTGGGAGATTGCATGGCAGTGCTGGATCATATTGTGTCGCTTCAGTAAGCCCTACAAATAATGTAAATGACTCTTCTCTCCCCCCCCCCCCCCCGCCACGTCGCTCTGCAGCACCTGGAGCTTCCAGTCTGCGCAGGAATCGGATTGAAGCAATTGCAGGTCGCTGGGGCTCTCGGGTATCAGCACTTGGACTGGAAGCTCCTGGTTCCGGAGCGGCTCCGCCTTGGAGCTGACCCCTAAGCGGCCAGGGGCCTTCTCAGTCAGTCACTGATTTGGGATCTCTCCCTTCTCCAGTCAAGCAGGATTCCAACCACACGATTGGAGTGGAGTTTGGGTCGAAGGTGGTTAACGTCGGTGGGAAAACGGTGAAACTGCAGATCTGGGATACGGCGGGACAAGAACGGTTTAGGTAAAAAAAAATCCACCTATCCAGCGAATGAGCGTTTGAAATGTCTCTGGAGTAAGGTCCAAGGAAGGTGTGCCGTAGCAGCCAGCTTTCCAGGCTAAGTCTGGAGACGGGGTAAAATAGCGTTCGTGGTCCCAGAAGCCTGCCAAAGGGGTGTCTTGCATGCGGGAGTTAAGCGGAATCAGAGATTTACAGGGATCGCTTTTCCCATACCCATAGAGATGCAGCCACCTCTGGGGCGGGACATGGCAGGTGGTTACCAGCATAGCACAACGCTCCACGCCGGTGTAACACAGGACAGACCCGTGTGCAGATAGCGGGATGCTGTACTTAGATTTAGTCCTGGACCCTTGACCATATTTCTGCTCTCGTATTACGGCAGCACTTAACGGACCCCAGGCGAGATTGGGGATCTCATTGTGTCCGGTGCTGCACAGCGAGACACGGTCCCTTCCCTGCAGAGGTTACGGGGCAAACAGGCAAGAGCCAGAAAGGGTGGGAGGGGAAACCGAGGCACGGCAGGGTGGGGACTTGTCCAAGATCAGTGGCCGAGCTGGGACTGAGCCAAGCTGTCCTGACTCCCAGCCCGGTGTCCTGCCCACTAGACCCTGCTGCCACCCAGCCACCTAACGCTTGGCTGCTTGTAGCTTTCCCTGTTGTGGAGCCGCCTCCGTGTGCAATTTAAAAAGCCCCCAGTCCCTGAGCCTGCTTGCTTGTGGGGCTGCGGCTCGGGACCAGGGGCGCGGCAGCAGGGTCTCTGCTCCTCTGGGTCTCCCCAGAGCTTGAGGGGTGTGGACGATGGCCGCGTGGCCGCGTCTCTGATCGGGGACCCACCCCCAAGGGCAGCGCAAAGACACGCCCTCCTTTCCATTGGTCTTGGGGTGTGGGGCCTTTCCCCGCTAGGACGCTGGCCTCGATCCGCCTGGGTGGGGGCCGGCTGGTCTCAGCAGGGTGGGGAATGGAACACAGAACCTTCTCCTCTGCTCCGTCCCTGGGGTGAGGGGCTGGCGGGGCACTGGCAGCCGCAAGGAACTCGTTCCAGTTTGGCTCCAGCCGGGGGTGGCCGCTAGAAACCCACCTCGTGCCATGCTTGTCCCTTCGGCTCCTCCGTTACCCAGCAGCCCAACGCCTCCCCCCCCCGCCCCTTTCCCACGGGGCTGTTCCCGAAATGGCCCCCGCGGCTCCCAGCGAGCTCCTGGCCCCGCTGATCGCTCTGAGTCTCTCTCCTCGCCCTCTAGGTCGGTGACTCGGAGCTACTACCGCGGTGCAGCTGGGGCCCTGCTGGTATACGACATTACCAGGTGAGTGTTCATCGCCGGCGTGGGGGAACTCTCCTGGCTGTGGTTCGGGGCGATGCCCTGGCCCCTCCCCTCCCCCCCCACTGGGGGCTCCCAGGAACGGCGCGGGCTCCCTGGGCAGGGATCCAGACAGAACTAGATTAAAGCCACAGAAATGGAGCAGGAACAAGCCCCCCCCATGAGCATCTGCGCCGGGGAGCCGGTCCGGTCCCATCCCAGCGGCCGAGCTGAACCGGTTCTGTTCTGCTCCTCGACCTGACCCTGTCGGAATGCCCCCCGGGTCCGTTCAGCCCGCGGCCGAGGTCTGCCAGCAGCGGGCGCCGCACAGGGAAGGCGTCAAACAACCACCTGCCGGGGGAAGGTGGACGCGAGCCATATCAAGTGGGGGTTGGAAGAGCAGGGCCTGGGGGGCAGCCCCTAATCTGGGATCTGCACGACGTGCCTGGTTGCCGGATGCCCCCTGCTGCCCCCTCTGTCCTATGTTGCAGCCGGGAGACTTACAACGCACTGACTAACTGGCTGACGGACGCCCGGACCCTCGCCAGCCCCAGCATCGTCATTATCCTCTGCGGGAACAAGAAGGACCTGGATGCGGACCGGGAAGTGACCTTCCTGGAAGCCTCCCGCTTTGCACAAGAGAACGGTACCGAGCCAGGGCTGCTCTGGGGGTCGTTAGCTTTGACTGTGACACGGTCCTGCCTGGCCCTTTCCCTGTGCGGGGGTGAGGGGGTGTTTCGGTCCCCTGCTTGCTTTGCCATGGCACCAGGCCTCAGTGCTGCGCAAGTGTCCTGCGATCTCCCCGTCAGGCCAGGGCCAGCAGGGTACGGAGCTATGGAAAGTGGTGTGGAGGCAGGCAGGGCTGGCCCCAGGGCGGCACTAGGGGGCACTGGGCAGCAGGGGGCTCGGCAGGGGGTGTTCTCCCCCGGCAGGCAGGGCTGACCCCAGGGGGGTGTTACGGGATGAGGGGCTCGGCGGAGGCAGGGTGGGGGGCTCAGCAGGGGCACTCTCCCCTGGCAGGCAGGGCTGTCCCCAGAGAAGTGCTAGGGGGTGGGGGACTTGGCAGGTGGTAGGGTGGGGGGCTCGGCAGGGGCACTCTCCCCCGGCAGGCAGGGCGGGCCCCAGAGCAGGTGCTGGGGGGCGCAGTGTTAGCAGGTGCTGTCTTTCCCATGAGCGGTAACACTGCAGTCCTGGCCACACCAGCATTAAAAGCCCATGGTCCCAAAAGGGGTCATAGGCCCTGGGGTACCGCTCAAGCCCCATCCTGCCTACTTAAACGTTACTTGGGGGGGAGGCGTTAGCTGCATTTGGGCCCCTCGGGGTGGGCGGCGGAGCTCTGCAGAGCCCCGGGGCGAAGGGGGCTGGATGAAAACGGCGGGAGAGCTGCTAGGAGTCGCTCCCTGGCACTGGTGCTGTTTGGCCAGGAGGGGGAGCTCGGACTCTGTGGTTTGAACCCTGCGTCAGACTGGACGTGCTGGGTCGGGTCCCGCTAGGGTGACCAGACAGCAAATGTGAAAAATTGGGACAGGGGGTGGGGGGGTAATAGGAGCCTATATAAGCAAAAGACCCAAAAATCAGGACTGTCCCTATAAAATCGGGACATCTGGTCACCCTAGGTCCCGCTGACGAGCAGCGTCTCCGTTCTGGGTGTAGCAGTGGCGCTGGGTCGGGCCCCGTTGTACGTAGGCCCTGCTGACGAGCAGCGTCTCCGTTCTGGGTGTAGCAGTGGCGCTGGGTCGGGCCCCGTTGTACGCAGGCCCCGCTGACGAGCAGCGTCTCCGTTCTGGGTGTAGCAGTAGCGCTGGGTCGGGCCCCGTTGTACGTAGGCCCTGCTGGCGAGCAGCGTCTCCGTTCTGGGTGTAGCAGTGGCGCCGGGTCGGGCCCCGTTGTACGCAGGCCCTGCTGGCGAGCAGCGGCTCGGTTCTGTGTGTTGGTGGGCGGGATCCCGAGCGAGGAGTGGCGTTGTCTCGCGACACCCAGCTGGGGCTGTCCCGGGCTTAGCATGGGTGCCGTGGCGAATCGGGCTGGGAGCCGTCCCCCGGTTACCTTCCTGCCGTTTCTCTCTCCGCCTCGGCAGAACTCATGTTCCTGGAGACCAGCGCGCTGACGGGGGAGAACGTGGAAGAAGCTTTCTTAAAATGTGCCAGGACCATACTAAACAAAATTGAATCAGGTACGAGGCCGGAGCTGGCAGGGGGCCCCGGGGGGCGCGACGCAGCCCCATGCTTCCCCCTGGAGTGTTCCCAACCTCAGCGTCTCAGCCAGGAAGGGAAATGGGTTTCCAGGACTAAGGGTGATAGAGCCCGATAATGGTCTGGGCTCTGGCTGAGACCAGCGCCCCCAGGTGTGTTCTGAACCAGGGGAGGGGGGGTAGGGCCCAGTTCTCCAGGGGAGCGGCGCTGGGTGTCTGCTCTCCTAGCCCACCGCGGCGGTCGCTCCCGAATCGATCTCATCAACGGGAGTCAGGCTGGAGTCTGTTAGTGACTCCCACGGCTGGGCCCCGCCTGTCCTGGCAGGGTCCTGGTAAAGATTCCTCCCTCCCAGCCCCACGCAATCCGGGGAGCGGGAGGGGAGGTGGTTGTGGGGGAGGGACGGTCGTGTGTCCCGCCCTGCTGAGCGCTGCTCTGTCTGCCCAGGTGAGCTGGACCCCGAGAGGATGGGCTCAGGCATCCAGTATGGAGACACCTCCTTGCGCCACCTGCGCCAGCCCCGCGGGGCCCAAACACAGAGCAAGCAGCCGTGCGGCTGCTAAGTGTGACGGCACCAGGAGTCTGTCTGCAAGTAAGCTGGGGGGCGCCGAGAAGCCATGTGCGTGCAGGCTCGGCCCGGGGGGGGGGCGGGTTGTCCAGACCCGAACGACTGACGGTCTGTGGAGCGGGCTCCCTCCACAGCCCCCTAGCAGTGGGGCAGGCCTGGGGCACGCGGTGCTGGCTGGGAGGAGAGGCTGGAGCGTCTCTCTCTGCCGTACTCCCCCGACACCGGTCCCACCTCCCAGGCAGCTGTCAAATCCCCCAAACCCCTGTGGAAGCTGCCCACGCTCCTCGGCCGCGGAGACTGACTCTCTCTTCTCTCCCCAGCGCTGTACCTTGGCCAGTCGGGCCCCCCGGGGCTGAAGCACTTTCTCTTCTCTTCCCAGGACCACGTGCCTCGCTCGCTGAGCCCCCTGCTTCCCGAGCCGCCCGCCCCTGGGCCTCTGGCAAACTGCCCGTTTGATTGTATGCAGCCACGGTGTCTTCTGTCGGCCGCTCCCTGCCTGCTGCTTGTCCCCCTGAGCCTGGCGCGGGCCCGGCTCAATAACGCAGAAGTAACGGGGCCCCGGCCAGCTGCCCGGAGCGAATTGCTGCTCTGGGTAGGAGAGTTAACGCCAGGGCGAGGGGGGAGCGGGTTCTCCTTGGGAGATGGTTCGTTTGGGGTTGTCTCCTGCTGCTCGGAGCTAGGCGGGTGGGGGGAGCTCGGGAGCGGTTCCCTGCAGCGTGCGGCCGGCTGGGTGGGGATTTCTGTTACACTGGTTTTGCTTCTGAAGCCGGGGTCTGGCTCCGCCGGGCTCTGCCTCGTCTCACTGCTTTTCCCCCAGCCAGCCATTGTGCTCCCAAGCACTGTGCTTGCGAACTCCGCCCTGCCCCGGGCGGTGTGACGGCGGGGCGGGGCTGGGCGGCTGGCGCGGCCCCTTTGAAATACTGTAACTTAATACTGGACCATTGGCGGCTGGGGTCACTCCTGTCTCCGGGACTCTGACCTGGCTGGGAGCTGCTCTCGAATGGTTTAGTCTCGTGCAATGCCCGTGGCAGGAGCCCCCCTCGGGCTCGTGCGCCGAATCCCTTGGGCGGGCGCTGGGATCTGACTTTTACAACCCCCTGGCAGATGTAACAGCACATCCGCATCTCAAACCAAGCCACCTACCGGGCCAGAAAGTCCAGGTCTCCTGAGCCGGGGTAACGTGCCCACAGCACCTTCCCCTCAAGGGGCCGGTTCGAATCCGGCCCCGCGGGGTCCAGACCCAGGGTCACGTTTTCAAGAGTGCTGAAGGGACAAGCTCCTAAAGCACCTAGTGCTGAGTGTTAACCGCCTCTGGCTCTCCTCTGGCCCCTTCGGGGCTCCTGTAATGGCCCCAGCCGGCTGAGAGGGGCTCGCCCTGCCACTGCCCATCTCTACCCGCCCTGGGCCGAGTCTAGCTGGAGCCGGTGGCCTCCCTGAGCAGCCAGAACCCGTCTGCTTTGTCCTCACGCTGCCCCTTGCCTGCGCCCCTTCCCCGTCCCTCTCGCCTCCTCCGGCAGCAGTGATCCCTGGCCCCCTCGTACAGCTCGGCCGGGCTACGGCCCCGGGGTCTCTCTCCTAATCCTTGGCCCAAACCATCGCATGGCCCTCCTGGTAACCGCCAAACCGGTGATACGCAATAGGCGGCCCACAGGCCAAATGTGGCCCACCCCGGCTTCCCGGGGGCCCGCCAGCTCCCCTTACAAAACGTGTGTAATTCAATTCAGTCCATGATGCGCTGCCTTAGCAAGCGACTTACCCAGCCTGAAGTTCTGGCGAGAGCGTCACCCCCGCCCCTTTTGTCGTTAGTGACGGAAACGGAGCCACAAACAAATGCGACTGGGCGTAAATGTCACCCAGTCGGCAGCGGAAACCGAGCTTTGAACCCGAACTGGCCAGCGGGTTTTCTCTGTTCCGTCGGCTCGTCGAGTTGCCAAACGGCCGTATCCGTCTGGAAGGTCGCCACGGTGAATCGAAGTAACTTGGCCGCGGCCTGTCCTCCTGGCAGTGTTGTAAGACGGGACAAAATGGGAAACCTGCAGTCTGTGTATTGCACTTCAAATGTCCTTCTCACCCCAGCAGCGCCTGCAGGGAAAGCTGCAGCTGCTTCTCTTCGGAGAATGTAGGTTCTGGCGCAGAAGAAACGGCCTTTCCTGGCTGCCGAGCTGGGACAGGAGGGCACGCTGGACGTGTGGGGGGAGCTTTTTGCCAGAGGTAAAAACAAAGGTGACACTGAACCGTATAATTCCACGGGAGGTAACTTGAGGGTTGTTTGTCAGCACTGCTTTCCGATTTACAAAACGCCAAACGCCTCTGACTGTGGACGAATCGAGCGATTGACGGGACACTGCCCAGCCATCGCTGTTTGCTAGAATTTATGAGCTATATTTTAAAACCCCCGAGGATTTGCTTTTATTCGCCATCCCTTTGTCCGTGCCCGAGGGACCTCGCCCTTCTCAAGCACCGAACCTTCGCAAGCCAATTGCCGAAGGGGTCTTTCAATTTCCAGCACTCGGATGTCTTGGCAAAATTCAGAGCGGTGGGTCTTGGTGATAGCAGAAGAAGGTCCAGGCCGGGTCAGACCAAAGGTCCATCTAGCCCAGTGTCCAGTGACAGGTGCCGCAGAGGGAAGGAACAGAACAGGGAGCAAGTGATCCGTCCCCCGTCGCCCATTCCCAGCTTCTGAGCTTAATATACTGACCAGTTTGGGGATGGTTAAAAGATAGATGGCTAGATTCGGCTCAACGTCCTTCTGCCACCCTGGGTTTTCCACCGGGAACACGATGAAAAACCCAGCACCCCAATCGCCTGACGGACGTCCGCCTTGCCCTGACCACTCACAGCGTGCCCCAGATCGCTGCCGTCCCCTCTCCCGTTGGAGAGTGCCACCCACAGGGGCTAATATCCGTTTGCAAACTTCATTAGAAGATAGAAACGCTCCTCCTGTTGTCAATCAAGGTCTTTATTTACACGCAGCTGAAACGTTTTTCATTTTATTTGGTCAGGTACTACCGCCCGCCTCTTGTCCTGACATTCTCCGATGGGCTGGGGGTCGATCAAATGGAGTATCACGGGTGAGGCCCTCCTGTGTGGCCTGGGGCTAGTGCTGTGTGTGGTGGGGGGATGGGGAGCCCAGCACATCGTCTTGAGCAAGTCCCCTTCACGTGGCTCCAGAGAGCCCTGGGGGGCGTCTGTCCCTGGATCAGGCTGTGCCCTGTTGAAAGGCTCCTGCGGGAGCGGGGAGGGGAGCAACGATGGGGCCGCTGTTCGGAGAGGTGGGGTGACCCCCGACCGTGTGCTCTGGTGGGTCCGTCTGTTTTTATGCTGAAGCTGCTGTTATTTATTAGGTGGGGGAGGACGGGAGGCTGCGGCCTTTGGCTTTCCTCGCACTCGGCTCTTGCCTGGCCCGTCCCAGGGCGCTGGGGGGAGGACGCAAGTGCGGCTCCGTCCAGCTCCTGACGCTGGGGTGGGGTGGGGAGAAATGGCTGGATCCAACCCGGTTTATAATTCACACCCTGTGAAATTTCTTCTTTAAAAGAAAAATCCCTCCGACTTCAGGCTGTGAAAATGTGACTCGTTCATAAAGTATTAATGTTTTCCACCTCCGGCCTCCTGGCATCTTATTGCTGCTGACCAGGGGCCCGGCCGCGGTCCGCTTCTGCTCGGCGCTCAGCGCTGTACGTAGTCCTCACCGCAAGGAGCTGACAGGCCAGGCCGCAGGGCGGCCGAGCTGGGTCTGGGGAAGCAGAGACAGCCAGGGCCTCGCCCGTGATGCCACAGCCCAGGAGTCAGAGCTGGGAATTTCATCTCCTGAGGCTGGGCCGCCACCTTTTAACATTTGCAAAGCTACGGTGCGCCCGGAGCTGGCCAGGTGGAGCCAAGCGGCCGTCCGCCCATCTCACAGGCAGGGGGGCTGGCCCCGGCCCTGTGGCCTTCCCAGGGGAACACGGGTGTGAACGCTCCCGGGCTGGCTGGAGGAGGCGGGGGGGTGACTCTTCCCTGCGGGGCTGGGCCTAGGGTCCCCTGGAGGGGGCTTCTTGCCTCCGGTGGCAGCATGTTCCAAAGTTCCCGGCCGGTTTGAATCCCAGCTCCCCCCAGCCTTCGCATCCACCCCGTGTCCAAGCCCTGGTTCCCCGCAGCACGTGCTTAACGCCAGCGGAGTTCAAGGGAGCTGAGCGTTGATGGGGACCCCGGGGAGCTGCAGCCAGCCCTGGCTCGGCGCTGGGTGGGGCCAGGGGCCGCAGCTTCTCTTTCCGAGTGGGACGTAAAGCCAAGGCCGCAGCGGCTGGGGGCTGCGGGAGGCCCACCTGGCCGGGGATTGCTCGGGCGGCTGCTCGGGCCCTGCACCCTGCTCCTTGGGAAGCAGATTCCTCCCCCCGGGCTCCTCCCAACACTGGAGCCGCTGGGGTTGAACACATGCCTCTTGCCACACGAGGGCATCCTTCAGTGGGCCGGGGGGGGCTAGTGACTCCCTGAGCTGGGGTCCCTGGGGTCTCACGCCCCTGTTCCCAGTGCCCTTCCCACGGGCCACAGGGCCAGCACCCTTTTCCGGGCTCCCACTGCCCATATTTTGGCCCCGCTTTGCCGGTGTTCTCCCTATGGTTTTAATGCCAGCGTGGGGATCATTAATCTGCCTCCCCTGATCCCAGATCCTGCTGCCCCTCAGCACCCCCCTCCCCGGGCCGCTTGCTGGTTTGAGGTCCGGGGCTGGCACCTGCTCCCCTTGGTCGGCCCCCCCCACGCCTCTGGCTTTCCGGGGCCGCCTTGGGCCTGAAGCTGGCTGCGTGGGCCACTCAGCGGGAAAGGACTGTGGCCATCCTTCCCCCAGGCCAGGAACCTGGGGCTGCCCCGCTGAGTGGGAGGCCGTCCCCATGGGGCTGCTTGGCTCACGGAGCAGGGGAGACGGAGGCCTGGCAAAGCGCCGCTAGAATGGGAACTAGCCCCTTGTGGGTGTCTGGGAGCTGGGGGTCAGGCCTGGGCAGAGCGCAGGGGAGGGGGGGCTGGTGCCTGGTCTGATTTCAGGCTCTGCCTCAGTTTCCCCATCTGCTAAGGGATAATGCTCCGGTCCCTCTGGGACGTGCTCTGAGGAGGCGTGGTGGCGTTAGTCCCCCTCTTGCACAAACAGGGCCCGGGCGCTGCAAGGGGAAAAGAAACGTTTGAACGGGATTCCAAGGAAGGGCGAGTCTGGGGAACTCACTGCCACATGATCTGACCTGCCTGAGCGCTCAGGAGGGCTCCCACAGGGAGTGGAGAAGAACGTCACGTGTCAACCTTGCTCTGGTCAGGCTGCACGGGCTGGGGTGGGGGGGTCTGGGGCACGTTCTCCCCTCATGGCACCTTTTCTTGCAGCGGGGTTAGCTCGGGCCTTGGGGGTGGGGGCTATGTCCTGCAGCCGGGCCATGTTTTTACAGGATCAGCCCCTTCTCTCCCCACCGCCTGCCCGTCCCTTTCCCACAAGAGCAGAGGGTTCCCCTGGCTCCATCTGCCCCGGCAGCTTTGTGGCTGGGGGTTGCAGGTCGGGACTGAGCGGCCCTGTTCTGCTCTGCACGGCTGCCCCCTCCCCAGCAGTGGCTGCAGTTTGCCGGCGCTCTGGGCAGCGGCCAGCAGGGGGGTCTCCTGCCTGAAAAGCCCCCCCAGAGGAGGCTGCTGGGGTGGGCGAGGGGGCGAGTGCCCTGAGGGGCTGCGGCTGCCCCAGCTGCCCCCCACCCCCCCGGCTGTCTTCCGGGAAGCGGGATCCTGGCGACGCTGGGTGGAGCCGGCCCTGGGATTTTCCTCCCCTCCTAACCCGGCCTCTGCTCAAACCACTGTCGATTTCTCAGCCCCTTTGGGTGACAGCCCGGCAGGGGCAGCTCCGTGCTAGCCTAGGGGCTGGCTTCCTACGGCTGATTTTACCTGCTCCAGCCAGCCCGGCTCCAAACAGCCGGCCCCTGTGTGGACGCTCCTGTGCCCCTTGTAAAAGGCTGCGGGATTGAATGAAGGCTGCTTGGATTCGGGGTCAGAGCGTCCCCCTGGCGGTTTCAGGTGGTTGAAATTCGCTTTTCTTCCTTCGGATTCGCTGTGTGTGTGCCCGGTAGGAGCACCCAGCCCATGACAGGCGTTTGGGGGGGGGAGGACTCGAGTGGGGGGCAGAGCCGCCCCCGCACAGGGACTCTGTCTTCCCAGCGCTTGTGAATTAACCTTTCTAAAGGCGACGGCCACCCCTGCCCCCCAGCTCCAGGGGAAGCCGGCTCCTCAGGCCTTTCGCTGCCCAATGAGAGGTCTGCGTGGGTGCTGTAGACCCTGAGGGGCTGTGCTGGGCTGCGTTGTTCCCCCCCAAAACCTCGCCGCTGCTGTGACCCACCCCGGAGGTGGCTGCATTTCGGCCCGAGGACAGGTGGCTCTGGGGTATAGGAGAGACCCCTGGGCGGGGTGTGCTGGTGAGTGCGTAAGGTCCCCAGAGAAGGAATCTCCCAGGGGGTCGCTGGTGCGAATTAACGCCCCAGCCTGGGGGCCGCACTTCCCAGCGCAGGGACGGGGACACACGACAGGGAAAGGATGTGGCCAAGGTCACAGCTTGAGTCGGCCGCAGAGGTAGGAACGGGGGTGGGGCTGGGAGCCAGGACTCCTGGGTTCTGTCCCTGGCTCAGGGAGGGGAGGGGAGGGGAGGAGAGGGGGGGCCGGTTAGAGCAGGTGGGGCTGGGAGCCAGGACGCCTGGGTTCTCTCCCGGCTCTGGGCTGCTCAGGACGCCTGGGTTCTCTCCCGGCTCTGGGCTGCTCAGGACGCCTGGGTTTGCCAGAGGCCTGCGCTCCTGCCCGCCCCAGCTCTGCCCTGGCTTTGGCCTTAGATCACCCCTGGGCTGGCTGCGAGCCGGGGGAGAGACATGCTGCTGGCAGAGGCCCAGCCTGCCCCACCTGCCTCACGTGAGACAGCAACTCTCCAGCCCTGCGGGTGGGGTGCGGGGTCTTTAAAAGGGCAATGGCCGGGGGGGCCCTCACCTGGCTCTGAGATGCAGCCAGCTCTGGGGGGAGGCAGCCCCCAAGCAGAGGTGCCAGGTGCAGGGCAGGAAGGGAAGGATCAGCCAGCGCGGGGGTTTGGCCCAGACCCGGAAGGCGACCCCCCCCCCCCCCCCCGGTGCTCGCGGTGAAAGGTCCTGGGGTCTCTGGTTTTACATGTCACCTGTGTGTAGCGCTGCGCTGGGGTTTGGGGTTGTCCGTGCCCCCCAGGCCCTGCAACCCAGCCCCCCACTGAGCCCCTCCCCCTGCAGCCCGGTGTCCCCCCACTGAACCCACCCAGCCCCCTGCAGCCCGGTGTCCCCCCACTGAACCCCCCCCAGCCCCCTGCAGCCTGGTGTCCCCCCACCCCAATCCCCACCCTACCCTCTGCAGCCCGGTGTCCCCCCACTGAGCCCCTCCCCCGCCCCCTGCAGCCTGGCGCCCCCTAGTGCCCATTGGGGGGGTTGGTGCTGAATTCTCATGGGGAAATCCCATCTCCCGCAGGGCTGTTTCCAGGGGTGACCCTGTGGGGGGAGGGGCTGTGTGTGTGTTGGAGGGGTGGGAAGGCTGCCCGGGGGGGGGGGGGGAAAGCTGTTGGGGTCCTGGCCGTGGGGCTGTTTACCCCAGTCTCTGGCCTGTTGGCCTTCCAGGAAAATCCCCTTGGGGGAGGGGAATCGGAGCCCCCTGCAGTGGGCAAGGGACCCCCTGCCCCCTGACTGCCCCCAGCCTGGAGCCGGGGGGAGGGAGGCTGGGCCTATCCAATCCCTGTTTACCAGGAGACCTACAATCCTCCCCCACCCCACACTGCGCCTTCCTGGAACTCTGGGGTGGGGGGAGGTGGGGAGTGGGAGCGAATCCATGGGGCAGGCAGTGGGGTGGGAAGGAGGCACCTGCACTGTGGCTGGGGGCCTTTCTCCAGCGCCTAGGAGATCTCAGGGCCCAGCAGCACCGCTGAGATGCAGCCACTTCTGGGGTGGGGCGTGAGGGAGCTGGTTATACGGGGACCCCTGGCCCAGTGCTGAGATGCAGCTGCCTCTGGGGTGGGGCACAAGTTCATATTAAGTGAATCACGTCCCTGGATCTGTTCTATCCTTGGGGGGCAGCAGGTTTAGGAAGAAATCACGGGAGACACAGAGAGCTGTAAACCTGGGAGCCGCCATTTATTCCCATGCTCAGGACTAACCAACAGCCAGCCCAAACTGGCTGGGCTATCCCCTAATAATCTAACTCAGTTGCCACAGCAACACAAGATTCTATTACCGTGACAACCAAACACACAACATATCCCTCCCCCCTTAATAAGAGTGTGCCCTAAATAAAACAAACACTAAACTAGAGAGGGAGGTAGACTGCCTCTGTTCCCGGCTACACCCCGGGGATTATTTTGCCCCGTAACCGTGGGTTCGCCCTAGCTAAAGATCCAGCCGACGAGGAGGTCTGCTGTCTCTAGGTGGATTACGGCGAACTTCTGGTGTTGCACCCGAAAGTACCATGGGCGCGGGCCTGACAATGGGCTGAGGGTTCGTAGGGCGAAGGGGTGAGGATGGGGTATCAGCTCGTGCCGGGCAGGGGGTCTCTCTGCCGCCGGCAGTAATGGAGGGGAGAAGTCAGGAAGAGGTGACTCTCGATTCGGGGTCTCGCCGGAGGTGGTGAAATCAGGCAACTCAACTGAAGCTGTGTCCTGAGGACTGGTGTGATCTGCCAGCAGCTGATCTACACGTCGCCACCAGGTGAGATCCTCTGCAGTCCGGACTGTGTAGGAAACAGGTCCCGTCTGAGCGATGACAGTGGCAGGGACCCATTTAGCTCCAGAAGTATAATTCTGAGCCAAAACCGGCTGTCCCGGGTGTAACAATGCGGTTCTGGCGGGACTCAACGGAGAGTGGCAATTCAGGACTAATTGCTTAAAACAGGGCAGTTACAGCCCAAGGCTGGGGTTTTTGCACCTCTAAGGCAAACCAAACCAGCCAGACTAGGAGGACTTTGGTTTCACCCCCTGGCTAACTACAAGTCACACAAGCAATTCCCTTAGACACTCCAGTTTCCCAGTATCACCACCAGTGCCATCGTTATGGGGACGAATGGTTATGAAAACCAATACCCCAGTAAAAGAAAAAGGTTCTCCTGATCCCAAAGGACCAAGCCCCAGACCCAGGTCAATATACAAATCAGATCTTACCCAGAAATCACACTGTTGCCAATCCTTTAGAATCTAAAATCTAAAGGTTTATTCATAAAAGGAAAAAGATAGAGATGAGCGAGCGTTAGAATTGGATAAATGGAATCAATGACATACAGAGATGGCCAAGTTCTTGGTTCAGGCTTGTAGCAATGATGAAATAAACTGCAGGTTCAAATCAAGTCTCTGGAACATCCCCAGCTGGGATGGGTCATTCAGTCCTTTGTTCAGAGCTTCTGTTTGTAGCAAAGTTCCTCCAGAGGTAAGAAGCAGGATTGAAGACAAGATGGAGATGAGGCATCAGCCTTATATAGTCTTTCCCAGGTGTAAGATCACCTCTTTGTTCTTACTGTGGAAAATTACAGCAAAATGGAGTCTGGAGTCACATGGGCCAGTCCCTGCATACTTTGCTGAGTCACAAGGCGTATCTGCCTTCTCTCAATGGGTCCATTGTGTAGCTGATGGTCCTTAATGGGCCATCAAGCAGGCTAGGCAGAGCTAATCTCAGCTTGTCTGGGATGTCACCCAGAAGCATAGCATAAGTTTGAAATACAGACAGTGTAGAGCCAATATTCACAACTTCAACTACAAAACTGATACGCTTCCCCGGCCTTTCTAATGATGGGATGACAGCTCCACACTTGCTTTGATCTGCTGAAACCTTCTGAACTCTGACAAATGGTGCAACATCAGCAGCAAGATCCAGTCATCAGGCGTGCACCCAGAGCAAAAGACCAAACCTGTAGCCCGGTGTGACGTTATTGACATAATCTGGGACCATATAGAACATTGTTGCAACCAAGGTCCTGTAGTGGCACCAAATCTTGTATAAAGGGGGTCAAATGGGGTGTCTAAGACAAGGTTCTGGTTTACTGGTTACGATTATGCTGTCTATATGTGTGTGTATCATTCTTGTAGTTGAAGTTATGAATATTGGCTCTACACTGTCTGTATTTCACACTTGTGCTGTGCTTCTGGGAGACATCCCAGACAAGTTGGTGTTGGCTCTGCCTAGCCTGCTTGATGGCCCATTAAGGAGTATCCAGCTACCCTGGGCAGAGGCCGCACTAAAGCGACAGATTCAGCGAGGCCGCATCGGGCGCAGCTCCCTGCTGATGCCCTGTTCATGCCCACGCGGACATGGCCGGCTTTGAGGGGCAGGTTGAACCAGCCTTAAACCCCGGCTGGACACACAGGGGGCAAATGAATCTATGCAGAGTCCTAACCATTAATAGCTGGGTACACAGAGGAATGTGGGGGCCGCCCGGCTAATGACTCGTCTCAGTGCCACGTTGGAACCACTCGAGTTTATAAAACATCCCAGGGTAGCAACCGGCCACCCCCTGGGGTCAGAGCAGCTCAAAGCGCTTTTACAGATGGGAAAACTGAGGCTCGGGCGCAGCGGTGACCTACCCCAGGTCATGCAGGGAGCTTGGTGGAAGAGCCCAGAATGGAACCCAGGAGTCCTGATGCCCAGTTACTGCCCCCTCCCCCACCCCCCCCCCCGATGCTAACTAGGACTGGCCGAAACTTGGAATTTCCGGTTCCTGGGAAGTTTTGCTATTTTGATTTTGTTCCAAAGAGAAATTCCCCAAAACGTTTGTTTTGGAAACAGGGTTTTGCTTTCGTTTGGGTTTTTCGCTGCCCATTTTCAATCGAGATGGGCTGGTTTTGCTGAAAGCTCTGCGCCAGGACTCGCTCTGGCCCGGGGGACCGACTAGATGGTCACTTCTTGCCTTGGCGTCTCTAAAACTATGACACCAAACCTAGGATGGGCAGCTCATGAAATGGACGTGATTCTTGTCGGTTTCAGCCTGACCCCACTGAACAGCAGCAGAGAAACTGAGGCCAGCCATGTGCCAGGGCCAGCAGCTCCTCCGCCAGGTGGATTGCGCCAGGCCGGGGACCCCAGGGCCGCCAGGCTCTTGGGCCAGTGGCTTCCTGCGCTGCTCGGCTAGTGGGGCAGCTGGGTCCGTAGGTTGCCGAGCTCGGGCAGTCTGGGGGGAGTCCTGCCCTGGAGCTGGGGAGCCCGTGAGCTCAGCCCCCCGCGCTGTCTGCTAGGAAACCGGGCGGATTTCGTCCGAACCGTTTCACAGGTCGGCATTTCCCAGTAAAACCCGGTTTGCTGGAAACTCCGTGAGCAGCTCGAGTGTTAACAGCCACTAGGTCACGTGCAGTCTGGACTCCTGGGTTCTCTCCCCGGCTCTGGGAGGGGAGTGGGGACTAGTGCTTAGAGCAGGGGGCTGGGAACCAGGACGCCTGGGTTCTCTCTCCAGCTCTGGGAGGGGAGTGGGGGCTAGAGGCTGGAGCGAGGTGGTATGATTATGTTTGGCTCGGGGCTCCATATTCTGACCCTTGGGTCGCTCTGTGTTTGCAGCTAAGCGAGCGCTATGGGCCCGTCTACACCCTCCACCTGGGCCCCCAGCGGATGGTGGTGCTGTGTGGCTACCAGGCGGTGAAGGAGGCCATGGTGGACCAGGCCGAGGCATTCAGTGGGCGCGGGGATCTGCCCGTGATGTTCCGCTTAACCCAAGGAAACGGTAAGGAATCCCCTCCCCTGCCCCTTCCTGGCTTTCAGCCACTCAACCCTCCTGCAGACATGGGGAAGTGGGGCAGGACCCACAGTGGGGCCGGCTGGCCTTGTGGCTTAGGCACTAGACTGGGAGCCAAGACACACGGGTTCTCTAATAACTTGCTGGATGACCCTTCCCCCAACCGGCCAGTCATTTCCCTGCTCTCTGCCTCAGTTTCCCCTCCCACCCTTTGTCAGTTTAGATTGTAAGATGCTCCGGTGGGATCTGGATTCAATTCCCAGCTCTGCCACCAATCTCCTGCGTGACTGTGGGCAAGTCGCTGCATCTCACTGGGCCTCAGTTTGCCCACCTATAAAATGGGGATAATCATTCATCCCCCCACAGAGCGCTTTAGATCAAGAGTCAGTGTCACAGGCCATCTCTGGGTGACCTGGATTCCTAGTTTCCCTCAGTCCTGGTGTGTGTGTGTGTGTGTGTGACAGACCAATTTAAGGGGTAGTGGGGTATAGTGGTTAGAGCAGGGGGGCTGGGAGCCAGGACTCCTGGTTTCTATCCCAGCTCTGGGAGGGGAGTGGGGGCTGGTGGGTTAGAGTAGGGGGCTGGGAGCCAGGACTCCTGGGTTCTGTTCCTGGCAGTGGGGCAGGTCCCTTGGCAGCCAATGAGCGGGGGTCGGTTACCGTCAGTCGTTCCAAGCGTGGGGCTGGCGTTGGTGGGGGGAGCCGGGCTCTGGTGCCCTCCCGTCACTGCTCCGTGCCCCCCGCCCCAGGCATCGCCCTGAGCAACGGGGAGAAGTGGAAAGTCCTGCGGAGATTCGCCCTGCAGACGCTGCGGAACTTCGGCATGGGCAAGCGGAGCCTGGAGGAGCGGATCCAGCAGGAGGCGCAGTGCCTGGGGCAGGAACTCGCCCACACGCAATGTGGGTCGCCCGGGGGCCACGCGCGGCCAGGCTGCAGCCCCTGTCCGGGACGCAGCTTCCCCCTGCTGCCCCACCTGCCCCCGCCCCACAGCGCGCCCTCCTGCCCCCCCTGCCCCCGCCCCACAGCACCCCCTAGCGCCGCCCTGGGGCCAGCGCCAACTGCCAGGGGAGAGCGCCCCCTGCTGCCCCTGCCCCACAGCGCCCACTGCTGCCCCCGCCCCACAGCACCTCCTGCTGCTCCCGCCCTGCTCCCTGCCCCACAGCGCCCCCTGCTGCCCCCGCCCTGCTCCCTGCCCCACAGGACCCCCTAGCGCCGCCCTGGGGCCAGCACCAACTGCCAGGGGAGAGCGCCCCCTGCTGCCCCAGCCGCACAGTGTCCCCTGCTGCCCCTGCCCTGCTCCCTGCTCCACAGTGCCCCCTGCTGAACTCCCTGCTGAGCCCCCCCGCTCCCTTCCCCACAGCGCCCCCTAGCGCCGTCCTGGGACCAGCCCTGCCTGCCAGGGTAAAGCGCTGCCTGCCCCTGCCCCACAGCGCCCCCCACCGCCACCCTGGGGCCAGCCCCACCTAGCAGGGGAGAGCGCCCCCTGCTGAGCCCCCCACGCTGCTCCCTGCCCCACAGCGCCCCCTAGCGCCGTCCTGGGGCCAGCCCTGCCTGCCAGGGGAGAGCGCCCCCTGCTGAGCTCCTGCCCCACAGCGCCCACTAGTGCTAGGCTGGGGCACTAGGGTCAGCACTGAGAGAAGAGGGCGCCCCCTAGGGCTGCACTGACACCAAGGGGAACCCCTCCCCCCTCTACTGAGCCCCACCAGTTTCGTGGCCCAGCAATGACGGAGTCAGACCCTGCTTAGCTCGGGGCCCCCCCGCTTGGACCCGTTCCCGCCGCTCACAGCCGGTTCCCTCCCCTCGCCAGCCGCGCCCTTCGACCCCACCTTCCTCATCAGCCAGGCCGTCTCCAACGTCATCTGCTCCATCGTCTTCGGCGACCGCTTCGACTACCAGGACGGGAGTTTCCTCACCTTGGTCGGCCTCATGAACGAGAACGCCCATCTGTACAGCTCCCCGTGGGGGCAGGTGGGTGCTGCTGGGGGGGGACTGTGTCTGGGGGGCCCTCCTTGCGTCTGTGGGTGGGGTCCCCCACGTGTCCCCCTCCCAAGTGTCCCCCTGAGCGGACATGGAGAGCAAGTGGTCACCATCCCCTGGTTCCCCGCCCAGCCATCTCTTCGCTCGACCAACGCCTCCGTCCGACAGGAGGAGCGATGCACGGCCCCCCTGGAGCGTGTGCGCACGGGTGGTTATGTCAACGGATGCACTCCCATGCACAGTTCGTGTGGGTAAGAAGCTCGCACCCTGCACGGCGCATCACAGTAACGTGCCGGGCGTGGGCACAATTTGTTATGGTTGCCTGGCCTGCACACGCGGTAATGAAGTGAGCGACACGCCCGCACTGCATTGGTCATTAGGGTAAGGTGCATATGCTTCACTGCCTCCCTGTTCATTACGGTAATGCATGTATAGCGTTCACTATGGTGTTGCACGCCCAGAGCTCACCATGGTAATACATGCACAGAGTTCACTATGGTAATACACATGCACTGCTACTCTGTTCACTACGTTTTTGCACACATAGAGCTCACGACGGTAATGCACGAGCACTGCTGGCCCGTGCATCACGGTAACACGTGCACTGAGCTCACGCACTGCCGTGGGTGACTCGTGTCCCTTTCCCCAGATGTACAACATCTTCCCCGGCCTCATGTCCTGCCTGCCGGGGCCTCACAACAGGATCGTCGAGAACTTCGAGCAGCTGCAGCTCTTTGTGCTGGAGCGGGTGAAGATGCACCAGGAATCCTTTGACCCCAAGTTCCCCCGTGACTTCATCGACTGCTTCCTCCTCAAGATGGAGCAGGTGAAAGGGTTGTGGGGGCAGGGCAGGGCCCGCATGACCAATTCCTTCCCCTTTAAAGTGGCTTAAAAATGCCCCAAGACTCTTGCCCAAAACCTAGCCCCTGCCGCTGACCTCGGCTGGCACTAGGCCCATAGGAGCGGATTGGCTTTGTTTGGGGTTGATGTTAGAACAGACGGACTCATGGCCCAGCCCCACAGAGCTGTGTGCCACGCAGACCAGTGGCCCTTGACCAACCCCGAATCGCTCCCCGCAGTTGTAGGGAGGGGAGTCTTTCTGGAGACCCTCCCTGCTCCATCACCAGCCGTACTGATTTCTGCCTTTGTTGCTGCTTGGAGATTATCTCTGGGGCCTCTTAATCTGTTGTGGGATGCCGAGCTGTAACCCAAGCTCTGGTGAATAAGAACATAACATAAGAACATAAGAACGGCCGTACCGGGTCAGACCAAAGGTCCATCCAGCCCAGTATCCCGTCTACCGACAGTGGCCAATGCCAGGTGCCCCAGAGGGAGTGAACCTAACAGGTAATGATCAAGTGATCTCTCTCCTGCCATCCATCTCCATCCTCTGACAAACAGAGGCTAGGGACACCGTTCCTTACCATCCTGGCTAATAGCCATTAATGGACTTAACCTCCATTAATTTATCCAGTTCTCTTTTAAACCCTGTTATGGTCCTAGCCTTCACAACTTCCTCAGGCAAGGAGTTCCACAGGTTGACTGTGCGCCGTGTGAAGAAGAACTTCCTTTGATTTGTTTTAAACCTGCTGCCCATTAATTTCATTTGGTGGCCCCTAGTTCTTATATTATGGGAACAAGTAAATAACTTTTCCTTATCCACTTTCTCCACATCACTCATGATTTTATATACCTCTATCATATCCCCCCTTAGTCTCCTCTTTTCCAGGCTGAAAAGTCCTAGCCTCTTTAATCTCTCCTCATATGGGACCCGTTCTAAACCCCTAATCATTTTTGTTGCCCTTCTCTGAACCTTTTCTAGTGTCAGTATATCTTTTTTGAGATGAGGAGACCACATCTGTACACAGTATTCGAGATGAGGGCGTACCATCGATTTATATAAGGGCAATAAAATATTCTCCGTCTTATTCTCTATCCCCTTTTTAATGATCCCTAACATCCTGTTTGCTTTTTTGACCGCCGCTGCATACTGCGTCTTCAGAGAACTGTCCACAATGACTCCAAGATCTCTTTCCTGACTTGTTGTAGCTAAATTACCCCCCACCATATTGTATGTGTAGTTGGGGTTATTTTTTCCAATGTGCATTACTTCACATTTATCCACATTAAATTTCATTTGCCATTTTGTTGCCCCATCACTTAGTTTTGTGAGATCTTTTTGAAGTTCTTCACAGTCTGCTTTGGTCTTAACTATCTTGAGCAGTTTAGTATCGTCTGCAAATTTTGCCACCTCACTTTTTACCCCTTTCTCCAGATCATTTATGAATAAGTTGAAAAGGATCGGTCCGAGGACTGACCATTGGGGAACACCACTAGTTACCCCTCTCCAGTCTGAAATTTACCATTTATTCCTACCCTTTGTTCCCTTTCTTTTAACCAGTTCTCAATCCATGAAAGGATCTTCTCTCTTATCCCATGACAGCTTAATTTACGTGAGCGCTTTCGGTGAGGGACCTTGTCAAAGGCTTTCTGGAATCACGTTCTCACAGCCCTGCCCTCGATGCGGGCAGCATTGCCAGAGAATCGCGGTTTGAGGTGTCCCTGGGAGCTCTTTGCAAACATTAACGGTTTAGTTCGCGTGACGCACCACCCTGGGAGGCAGGACAGCTTAGAGTGGGGGAAACTGAGGCATGGGAGGGACGGGGAAGTGACTTGCCCAAGATCACTCAGCAGGTCAGGAATAGAACCCAGGAGTCCTGACTCTGTCCCCCTCCACCACTCGACCCCATTCCCCTTCCAGGGCTGGAGATAGAACCCAGGAGTCCCAAAGGCCAGCTCTGTGCTCTAACCACTAGACCCCAGTCCTTTCCCCCAGCCCCCGTGCTAGCGAGAAGTGCATGCTGCCTCTGCTGAATATAGCACAGGTCCTGAAAGTCCAGCATTACGGGGCCCCTGGCTGTTCAGAGAGGCTGTCACCAGCCGTGGGCTTTGAACCGGGGAGATGTGGGGCTAACAGCGTCCGGCTCGGCTCCTTGAGCTAAAGGATTAGCCCCCTCGCCCGGCAGCAGCAGTAGACCCAGAAACTGCATCCGTGGAGCCACCACTAAGGGGAGACGGTGGGAGATACCGAGTGCTGCGGGTTCGAATTCTGGGCGCCTCCCCCTGCAGGAAAACCAGGACCCGCTGAGCTACTTCCACATGGAGACCCTGGTGATGACCATGCACAACCTGTTCTTCGTGGGCACGGAGACCGTCAGCACCACCCTGCGCTACGGCTTCCTCCTCCTCATGAAGTACCCGGAGATCCAGGGTGAGCCGCGGGCGTGGATGGTTCCCCCCTCGTGCACAGGGGGAACTGGCGGGGGGGGAGGGTCGAGTGACTGTCCAAAGGGCACACAGGGAGTCTGTGTCTGAGTTGGGAACTGAAGCCAGGTCTCCATTCCACGGCAGTCAGGGGTGACTCCGGATTGGCCCCAAGCGGGCTGAGATCAGAATCCGGCCCTGCCCCCACTGCAGTCAGGGGTGACTCCGGATTGGCCCCAAGCGGGCTGAGATCAGAATCTGGCCCTGCCCCCACTGCAGTCAGGGGTGACTCTGGATTGACCCCGGGGAGCTGAGTGTGACGGGTTGGATCACAGAAACCCCCTTGGGAACTGCCAACTGATGTGCCAAGACTACTTCTGCCCCTGCTTTCCCTGCCAGGTCGGGACCCCAGCACCCTGTCTTGTTGAGCCAGACACGCCCGTCTGCTCCAACACAGACCCAGGGTCTGAACCACGTGCCCCAAAGCTGCAGACTTGATTGAAAGCAGCTCACAGAAGTGTTCCTGTCTTTAACATGCAGATGCCCAACTCCCAATAGGGTCTAAACCCAAATAAATCCGTTTTACCCAGTATAACGCTTATACAGGGCAAACTCATAAATTGTTCGCCCTCTATAACACTGATAGAGAGATATGCACAGTTGTTTGCTCCCCCAGGTATAATACATACTCTGGGTTAATTAATAAGTAAAAAGTGATTTTATTAAATACAGAAAGTAGGATTTAAGTGGTTCCAAGTAGTAACAGACAGAACAAAGTGAATTACCAAGTAAAATAAAAACCTCACCAGTTCCAGTAAGCTTTCTTTTACAGACTAGTCTCCTGCTAGTCTGGGTCCAGCAATCACTCACACCCCTGTAGTTACAGTCCTTTGTTCCAGTTTCTTTCAGACACTGAGGGGTCTCCCAGGGGTCTGCTTCTCTTGCGGGTGGAGACCCCCTACTCATTCCTATGCAAAGTCCAGCTCCAAGATGGAGTTTTGGAGTCACATGGGGAAGTCACATGTCCATGCGTGACTCAGTTTTTACCAGCCAAGCCACATTCCTGGGAAAGCCCCGATGTGGATTGGCATCTTCGAGTTGATTGTTGGCTTAAGTGGTTCTTGACTGGGCATTTAATTTGCACATTTCTTTCTCCGTAGAAATCAAGCAAGTATACAGCCAATATTCCTAACTTCAAGAACAAAAACGATACATCCCTACAATCAGGAGGAATGTATTCAATAGATCATAACCTGTACAGAGAGATGTTACATGGCATGTGTAGCATAAAACAGATTCTAGTTATGTCATAGAGACATTCATCAGCATATTCCATAAAGCCTTATGGGGGGTCGCATCACACTGAGATCGGGATCCAAGCCACTGTCTATATTTTAAAAGGGCAGGTGTAGAACTCACCAGCCAGGTCTCAGACGTCACCAGCTCCAGACCGAGCGTGTCCCTGCTGCCTGCGTGACCAGCCGAGATGTCAGGCTGCCCCGTCCCCCCCAGAAACCGCTTCCCATCCCGCTTGTTTCCCCCCAGCCAAAGTCCATGCTGAGATCGACCAGGTGATCGGGCGGCACCGCAGCCCGTCGGTAGAGGACCGGAGCCGCATGCCCTACACCGACGCCGTGATCCACGAGGTGCAGCGCTTTGGCGACGTGGTCCCCATGGGGCTCCCACACGCGGTGACCCGGGACACCCACTTTAGGGGTTTCCTGCTTCCAGAGGTAACGGGATTTCCCTCCTCCCCGCGTTCGAGCAAGAAAACACGTCTCTCCCCCCTGGGCTGGAATCTCCCCCTTGTGAACTTCCAAAGGTGTTCGGAGAGGGACAGACGGCTGGAACCATGGCTGGCTAGACTGGCAAATGGGTTGGATGGATGGACGGACGGGTGGCTGAGTGGGTGGCCAGAGAGAGGGGCGTGAGTTGGGATGGATAGATAGGATGGGTGGATAGATGGATGGGTAGATAGACAAGTAGGTGGAGGGATGGAAAGATAGATGGTTGGAAAGGCTGAGGGACGCGTCAGTAGATGGGTAGACAGACGAAAGATGGACAGATGGATGGATGGACGGGGTGGAAGGACAGAAAATGATCCAGATGGCTAGAGGGTGGATCGTTGGATAAGTGGACAGACAGACTGAGGAGGACGGATGGATAGACAAGACGGACGGATGGCGGCACCGGTGCCAGACAGAAGAACGAGTCAATGGATGGGCAGACAGACAGATGTGTGGATAGACGGGTGAGTGGGTGGAGAAGCCAGGTGGATGTAGAATCACAGAACCAGAGGGCTGGGACAATTTGCAAGGGACAGTTTTTCTAAGCCCCCACCCAAGACAGACAGCCCCACCGGGCGCGATGGATCCTGAAACGCCTCTGACCCCCGCGCCCGGCCGGTCCCTGTGTTCCTTTCCCCCAGGGAAGCGGGCGTGCCTGGGCGAGGGCTTGGCCCGCATGGAGCTCTTCCTCTTGTTCACCACCGTCCTGCAGCGCTTCTCCCTCACACCCCTCGTCCGCCCGGAGGACATCGACACCTCGCCCCTGATGAGCGGCCTGGGGAACGTGCCACGTCCCTACGAGTTCCGGGCCGTCCCTCGCTGAGCGAGCCGCCGCCCCATCCCCCCTCCGCTGCCCCTTTCACGGCCTCGTGTCCTGCAGCCTTTGCACGCCGGAGATGAGTCCGCAGGCCTGGTCGCTGGCAGTGTCTCCGGCTCCGGAGATTTTACGGTGCTGCCTGGCCGTCTTCTCTCTTTTTAAAGTCCCCAGCTCCAGATTCGTGAGCTTAGTTCAAGTTTTCATTACAATTAAACACAAATAAAAATTGTCCAGCTCTGGGGGCGACAGAGAAAAGTTTAGAAACTTGACTCGAGTAAAGAAACCAGAAGCAAATCAAACGAACCCAGATCCCAATGACTCTGGGAGGGGAGTGGGGGCTGGTGGTTAGAGCAGGGGGGCTGGGGGACAGGACTCCTGGGTTCTCTCCCCAGCTCTGGGAGGGGAGGGGGTCTAGTGGTTAGAGCGGGGGGAGGGGCTCTGGGAGCCAGGACTCCTGGGTTCTGTCCCTAGGGGCTGGGTTGCTCGGGGACGTGGCTGCTCCTGGCTGCTCGAGACAGCACGTTATGGGGGGCTGGCCCCGGGCTGCAGCTGCTGACGGGGACGGGGTGAGACGCTGTAAGTGACCACGAGGTGTCAGCGTTGTGCTGAGAACAGGTACCCGCAGTGGGCAGTTCCAGCTTCTCCCTTCGCCCAGCCCTGGGGCCCTGCGCTGGGCAAAGCAGCCCAGAGACTCCCCTTAGCCCCCCGGGTCATGGCACAGAGGGAAAATGCCCCACAGCTCCGGAGCCGGATTTCGGCTCTCAGTTTCAGCGGTGTCAATCCGAATCAGGCTGGCTGCCGGAGTGGAGTCACTCCAGATTTACATGTGGTGCAGGGTGGGGGCCGGAGCATCCTGCCGCCCGGCCGATGGGCAGACAGGAGCCAATGTGTCTACGGGAATAAAACAACCCCAGGAGCAGAACCCGTTTGCTTCCAGGCCGGAGCCGTCTCCCCTGGGAGCAGGTTATCCCCTCGCTTCACACTTGCTCGCACCTGTGAGGCAGCAGGGGCCGGTCACTGGGGCGATCCCCGTGTGTGTGACTGTGGTAACGACTTGGAGGTGCTCAGGGCTGGGGGCCAGCCAAGGGCTCTGGGGGAGTCTGATCTTGGGGGGGGGGCGCTCGTTGGAAAGGGGGCAGGGAATTTGCACCCCTGAGCACCTGGATTTTGCAGGCGGTTGCAGAATGGGCGCCCAGCTGAGCTTAGTAGCATGCGGTCGTGTGTGTGTGTGTGTGTGTGTGAGTTTGGGGGGGGGCGGAGCTCCCCTGGAAAATCCAGCATGGGAGTGACTCTCCATCACCTGCCACTGCCCCTTAGCACCAGGCCTCTAATCTGCAGGTGGATCCTGGGCAGATTAGCAGTTGTGATCAGGGCGTTGGGCCCCTGACTGCATCTAATGGCCATGGGCTGGGTAATGACAGTGACAGATGCCTGCAGGTGGGGTGGGGGTGGAGGGTGAGTTGGATGCCCAGTTACCTGGGTTATTTGGTCTCAGGATCCTGGAGAATAGGTAAGGCTGGGGCACTTTTCCCAGGCCAACGGTTTGCGGTAGTGGGGAATCTCCCTTTTTATTAGCACTAGAGGGGCTATGAAACACACCACTGAATTAAAAAAAAATCAACCTCAGCATTGCTATGATGGCTCAGTTTCAGCAGTGACTAGTTACCCAACAGTTGTCAGTCCAGAGCATTTCTGTGGCTCAAGCAGTGGTTAATTATTAGCTACTTATGGCTTCGCCACCCCGCAGATTAAGCCGAGTATTATCTCTGCAGCGCAGATACTGTCAGGGGCTGATCCCCTGACCCCACCTAGCAGGGCCGTGCTTAGGATTTATGGGGCCCTACGCAGTATTATGAAACTGGTGCCCTATGTCCCACGGCAGCCCGGGCTCACAGCCCGGCGGGGAGTGACGCGGGGGAGGGGGGGGGAAGGCAGCAAATGATAGGGAGACGCTAATTTTAAATCAATCAGTCGCAGAGGTTTAGTGTGTTCAGAACAATGGTTGTTGCTTTTGGAAAAAGGGACACTCATTTACTGGGGGTGATCTCCAGAACAACAGACGTGTTTATGAAATTTCACCAACTTTCAGAAATATGTGTCCAAAGATTTTAGGCATCACAAAGAATTTTCTATCTTACTAAGGTCCGGCTGTTGCTGGAGGGTCGCTTAAAACTAGTTCATCAGAGAGTCAGAAGTAAAGAAAGGGGAACTCTTTGTCCGGCTATCTGGCAGGAAAGGGGTGTGGTCCCTTTAAGGGCTCTCTTCAAGGGGCAGGGGCGGGGGGTGAAGGGAGAAAGGGATGGACAGAAAGGACAGGAAGATTTTGGAAGCAAGTTTTTGTACTATAGTAATTACAATTAAAATGTGTATTTTAGATCGGGGGGGTCTTTTGAAGGATTTATTTAAAAAACTCTATGTCCGACGATCGAAGCCTTTAAGGCTAACGATGAATACTCACATTGTGTATCTAAAAGTCTGTGCAAGGATATTGTAGAGATGTGATTTTCTAATCTTCTTAAAAGCAAATTTGAAAGGAAGGTCGTGTAGACTGACCTGTTTGGAGTAACGATGACAGTCCGGCATAGCTGGTTTTGTCAGTAAATTCAGAACGTGACTAGATCCCTTCGGAGGAAGAGTCACCAGGCCTCAGCCAGGTGTGGGAGCCTGCAGGAAGGCTCAGAACAGGGATAGGAAGAGGGGGACGGGGGGGACATTAAGACCCAGGAGTGCCCCAAATTTTCCGGTGCCCTACGCAGCGGGTATTTGGCCTATGCCCAGGGACGGCCCTGCCACCTACCTGCGCCCACCAGCCCCGCTGACTTTAGTGCCGCACAATGACCCTGCTCCCTGCACGACACTGGGAAGGGAGGCAAGTCTCTGGTTCTGTCCGGGTGGAGAACGGCCCAGAGAGCTCACGGAGAAAGTCTGCGGATGATACCGAGCTGGGAGGGCTGCAAGTGCTTTGGAGGAGAGGATTGAAATTCCAAATGCTCTGGACAAACTGGAGAAATGGTCTGAAGTCACCAGGATGAAACTGAATCAGGACAAATGCAAAGTGCTCCCCCTAGGAAGGCCCAATCAGTTGCACACACCCAATGGGAAAGGACTGCCTGGAAAGGGAGCTGGGGTCAGAGTGGCTGGCCAAAAATATGAGTCAACAGTGTGACGCTGTTGCAGAAAAAGCGACCATCGTTCTGGGCTGGATTAGCGGGAGTGTTGTCAGCCAGACACGAGCAGTAATTCTTCCGCTCTGCTCCGCGCTGATTAGCCCTCAGCTGGGGACGTATGTGCCAAAGACCTTCCAAGCGGGTACCACGCCATGCCAAGCCACCCCCGCTCGACGCCTGGCTTCAGAGTGGGCTGCGAAATCCCCGTTCCATCGTGTTCAGCCTCCTTGCCAGAGCGCACCTGGGCAAGGGACGCCCGCTCAGCTTGACAGCAGCTGGCACGGAGCCCTGGGCCCTGCCCGCCCGGCAGGCGAGTCAGTCGGCTCCGAATCCCGCCCCTTTCCCTGCTGAGAAGTCAGTCGTCAGGGCACCCGAAAAGTCATTCGGTGCCAGTGCAGCCAGGAGCACCTTGTTCCCCCCGCGCCCGAGCGAGCGACATGGAGATCACCGCGGCCACGCTGCTTCTGCTGCTCCTCGGCCTCTCCTGCCTGGTCGTCCACCTCCGCGGGAAGGGCCAGCGGAAGGGGGGGTGTTTGCCCCCGGGCCCCCGCCCGCTGCCCCTGCTGGGGAACCTGCTGCAGCTCGATACCAAGGACATGGCCAAATCCCTTCTCACGGTAGGGGGTGTTTGGGGGCTGGCGCGGGAACAGGCTGGGAATCCCTGGGGCGGGCGGGGGAATTTCTGGCTCCCTGTTGTTATCACTAAGGGGGGAGCAGGTCTCCGGCCCTGCTAGGACAAGGGGGGACAGCGCAGCTAGTGAAGCCGCAGGTTTAATGTAGCCGGGGGCTTATGCCGCAATGTTCACGTGCTGGGCCGCCTCGCTGACTTATGTACTTGTGCAAACACCAGCACTAGTACTGGGCACTCAAACCCCCGTGCAAACACCAGCACTAGTACTGGGCACTCAATCCCCCCCGTGCAAACACCAGCACTAGTACTGGGCACTCAATCCCCCCCATGCAAACACCAGCACTAGTACTGGGCACTCAACCCCCCTGTGCAAACACCAGCACTAGAACTGGGCACTCAAACCCCCGTGCAAACACCAGCACTAGTACTGGGCACTCACCCCCCCGTGCAAACACCAGCACTAGTACTGGGCACTCAACTCCCCTGTGCAAACACCAGCACTAGAACTGGGCACTCAATCCCCCCCGTGCAAACACCAGCACTAGTACTGGGCACTCAATCCCCCCCATGCAAACACCAGCACTAGTACTGGGCACTCAACCCCCCCGCCCCCGTGCAAACACCAGCACTAGTATTGGGCACTCACCCCCCCGTGCAAACACCAGCACTAGTACTGGGCATTCAATCCCCCTCGCCCCCACTCCGGCTCCCTTGGTATGTGGCTGCCGGTAGCCCCTGGAGACCCCAGTCCAGATCGGGCCCCCTTGTCTTGGGTGCTGCAGCTTCCCCACAGGTCACACAAGGAATCAGTGACAGGGGTAGAAGAACCCAGGTGTCCTGGCGTCCAGCCCCTCCCTGCAGCTAGTGAAGTGCAGGGCGTCTCTAATGAAGAATGTCGAGTATCCAGCTACCCTGGGCAGAGGCCGCACTAAAGCGACAGATTCAGCGAGGCCGCATCGGGCGCAGCTCCCTGCTGATGCCCTGTTCATGCCCACGCGGACATGTCCGGCTTTGAGGGGCAGGTTGAACCGGCTTTAAACCCCGGCTGGACACACAGGGGGCAAATGAATCTATGCAAAGTCCTAACCATTAATAGCTGGGTACACAGGAGAACATGGGGGCCGCCCGGCTAGTGACTCGTCTCAGTGCCATGTTGGAACCACTCGAGTTTATAAAACATCCCAGGGTAGCAACCGGCCACTCCCTGGGGTCAGAGCAGCTCAAAGCACTTTTACAGCTGGGGAAACTGAGGCACGGGCGCAGCGGTGACCTACCCCAGGTCATGCAGGGAGCTTGGTGGAAGAGCCCAGAATGGAACCCAGGAGTCCTGATACCCAGTTACTGCCCCCTCCCCCACCCCACTCCCGATGCTAACTAGGACTGGCCGAAACTTGGAATTTCCGGTTCCTGGGAAGTTTTGCTATTTTGATTTTGTTCCAAAGAGAAATTCCCAAAACGTTTGTTTTGGAAACAGGGTTTTGCTTTGGTTTGGGTTTTTCGCTGCCCATTTTCAATCGAGATGGGCTGGTTTTGCTGAAAGCTCTGCGCCAGGACTCGCTCTGGCCCGGGGGACCGACTAGATGGTCACTTCTTGCCTTGGCATCTCTAAAACGATGACACCAAACATAGGATGGGCAGCTCATGAAATGGATGTGATTCTTGTCAGTTTCAGCCTGACCCCACTGAACAGCAGCAGAGAAACTGAGGCCAGCCATGTGCCAGGGCCAGCAGCTCCTCCGCCAGGTGGATTGCGCCAGGCCAGGGACCCCAGGGCCGCCAGGCTCTTGGGCCAGTGGCTTCCTGCGCTGCTCGGCTAGTGGGGCAGCTGGGTCCGTAGGTTGCCGAGCTTGGGCAGTCTGGGGGGAGTCCTGCCCTGGAGCTGGGGAGCCCGTGAGCTCAGCCCCCCGCGCTGTCTGCTAGGAAACCGGGCGGATTTCGTCCGAACCGTTTCACAGGTCGGCATTTCCCAGTAAAACCCGGTTTGCTGGAAACTCCGTGAGCAGCTCGAGTGTTAACAGCCACTAGGTCACGTGCAGTCTGGACTCCTGGGTTCTCTCCCTGGCACTGGGAGGGGAGTGGGGACTAGTGGCTGGAGCAGGGGGCTGGGAACCAGGATGCCTGGGTTCTCTCTCCAGCTCTGGAAGGGGTGTGGGGGCTAGTGGCTGGAGCGAGGGAGCGTGGTTATGTTTGGTTCGGGGCCCCATATTCTGACCCTTGGGTCGCTCTGTGTTTGCAGCTAAGCGAGCGCTACGGCCCCGTCTACACCCTCCACCTGGGCCCCCAGCGGATGGTGGTGCTGTGTGGCTACCAGGCAGTGAAGGAGGCCCTGCTGGACCAGGCCGAGGCATTCAGCGGGCGCGGGGATCTGCCTGTGGTCTTCCGCTTCACCCAAGGAAATGGTAAGGAATCCCCTCCCCCCGCCCCTTCCCGGCTTTCAGCCGCTCAACCCTCCTGCAGACACGGGGAAGTGGGGCAGGACACACAGAGGGGCCGGCTGGCCATGCGGCTTAGGCACTGGACTGGGAGCCAAGACACCCGGGTTCTCCAATAACCTGCTGGGTGACCCTCCCCCTATCCCGGCCAGTCATTGCCCCGTGCTCTGCCTCAGTTTCCCCTCCCACCCTTTGTCTGTTTAGATTGTAAGAAGCTCCAGTGGGATCTGGATTCAATTCCCAGCTCTGTGACTGTGGGCAAGTCGCTGCATCTCGCTGGGCCTCCGTTTGCCCACTTATAAAATGGGGATAATCATTCATCCCCCGCAGAGCACTTTAGATCAAGAGTCAGTGTCACAGGCCATCTCCGGGTGACCTGGTGGGACGGAGCAGGGAGCGGGCGGGTTTGTCCAGGGAATGTTGCAGGGGGGTAACATTGGGGATGGGAAGGAAGCTACCTGAGGTGTAACCTGAGCCAGGAGGGGGGGTGGGAGAAGTGACACCTTCTGCCGGGGAGACTGGACAAAGGAGAGGAAGAGCTGTGGGGAGAGGGGGAGAGCTGCTGGAGGGTTTGGGTAGTTTGAGTTTGGTGCTGGGTGGTGGAAGGCAGGGAACCCCCAGGCTGGGGTCTAAGCTCCCTGAACCCCTCAGAAGGTCTTGACCGAGGGGTCCTGGCTGTACCTACAAGCTCTGTTGTAGCTTGTGTTCCTACTGTCCACTAAACCTTCCGTTTTACTGGCTGGCTCAGAGTCCCGGTGAATCCCAGGAAGAGGGGTGCAGGGCCCTGACTCCCCCACACTCCATGACAGCAGGACTCCCTCAGTCTTGGTGTGTGTGTGTGTGTGTGTGTGACAGACCAATTTAATGGGGAGTGGGGTCTAGTGGTTAGAGCAGGGCTGGGGGCTGGGAGCCAGGACTCCTGGTTTCTATCCCAGCTCTGGTAGGGGAGTGGGGGCTAGTGGTTAGAGCAGGGGGCTGGGAGCCAGGACTCCTGGGTTCTGTTCCTGGCTCTGAGAGGGCAGTGGGGGGGGGCAGGTCCCTTGGGGGTCGGTTACCGTCAGTCGTTCCAAGCGTGGGGCTGGCGTCAGTGGGGGGAGCCGGGCTCTCTGGTGCCCTCCTGTCACTGCTCCGTGCCCCCCGCCCCAGGCATCGCCCTGAGCAACGGGGAGAAGTGGAAAGTCCTGCGGAGATTCGCCCTGCAGACGCTGCGGAACTTCGGCATGGGCAAGCGGAGCCTGGAGGAGCGGATCCAGCAGGAGGCGCAGTGCCTGGGGCAGGAACTCGCCCACACGCAATGTGGGTCGCCCGGGGGCCACGCGCGGCCAGGCTGCAGCCCCCGCCCGGGACGCAGCTTCCCCCTGCTGCCCCACCTGCCCCCGCCCCACAGCGCGCCCTCCTGCCCCCCCTGCCCCCGCCCCACAGCACCCCCTAGCGCCGCCCTGGGGCCAGCGCCAACTGCCAGGGGGAGAGCGCCCCCTGCTGCCCCTGCCCCACAGCGCCCACTGCTGCCCCACCTGCCCCCGCCCCACAGCGCCCCCTAGGGCCAGCGCCAACTGCCAGGGGAGAGCGTCCCCTGCTGCCCCTGCCCCACAGTGCCCCCTGCTGAACTCCCTGCTGAGTCCCCCGCTCCCTGCCCCACAGCGCCCCCTGCTGAGCCCCCGCCCCGCTCCCTGCCCCACAGCACCCCCTAGCACCGCCCTGGGGCCAGCACCAACTGCCAGGGGAGAGCGCCCCCTGCTGCCCCAGCCGCACAGCGTCCCCTGCTGCCCCCGCCCTGCTCCCTGCCCCACAGCGTCCCCTGCTGAACTCCCTGCTGAGCCCCCCGCTCCCTGCCCCACAGCGCCCCCTGCTGAGCCCCCCGCTCCCTGCCCCACAGCATTCCCTGCTGAACTCCCTGCTGAGCCCCCCGCTCCCTGCCCCACAGCGCCCCCTGCTGAGCCCCCCGCTCCCTGCCCCACAGCGTC